>NC_058380.1:57863571-58190714 GCF_018350175.1 Felis catus
GTTTGAAGTTTGAAGCCAGGAACTGACTTCTCCTCTCTAGCTGTGAAAGTCCTAGAAGACATCTTCTTCCAATATATGGCTGTTTTGTCTGCATTGAAAATCTCTTGTCTCACGTAGCCGCCTCCGTTAATGATCTTAGCTGGCTCTTCTGGATAACTTGCTGCAGCTTCTACATCAGCACTTGCTGCTTCACCTTGCAACTTTATGTCACGGAGATGGCCTCTTTCCTTGAACCTCATGAAGCAACCTCTGCTAGCTTCCAACTTTTCTACTGTAGTTTCCTCACCTCTCTCAGCCTTCACAGAATTAAAGAGAGTTAGGACCTTGCTGTGGATTAGGCTTTGGCTTAAGGAAATGTGGCTGGCTTGATCTTCTATCCAGACCACTGAAGCTTTCTCCATACCAATGATAAGGGTGTTTCGCCTTATTACCATATGTGTGCTCATTGGAGTAGCAAGTGAACTTTTCATTTCCTTCAGGAACTTTTCCTTTGCATTTACAACTTGGCTATCTGGCGTGAGAAGCATAGCTTCGGCCTGTCTCGGCTTTTGGCCTGCCCTTCTCACTCATTTCTAGCCTTTGAGTTAAAGTGAGAGATGTGTAACGTTTCCTTTTGTTTGAATACACAGAAGGCGTTGTAGGGTTATTAACTGGCCTAATTTCAATATTGTGTCTCAGGGAATAGGGAGGGAGACAGATGGAGGAACGGTGAGTCAGTGGAGCAGTCAGAACACACATATTTCTTGGTTTAAGTTCACCATCTCATATGGGTGCAGCTTATGGTGCCCCCAAACACAACAGTAACATCACAGATCACCACAACAAATATAATAATGAAAAAGTTTGAAATACTGCGATCATTACCAACTAGTGACAGAGACACAAAGTGAGCAGATGCTGTTGGGAAAATGGTGCCAATAGATTTGTGTGACACAGGGTTGCCACAAACCTTCAATTTGTAAAAAAAACAAACAAAAAAAAAAAACAAAAAAGAAAAACCACATTATCTGTGAAGCGCAGTAAAATGAGGTACGCCTGTACCTCAAATACCATATATTTGAAAGTTGCTACAAGAGTCGATCTTAAAAGTTCTCATTACAAGAAAAAAAAAGTTCTGTAGGTATGGTGATGGCTGTTAACTAGACTTACTGTGGTGATCATCTGCAATATATAAAAATATTATATAGCAGTACTCCGTATTAAAGATTTATTATTTGTTTGGTTAAGAAATCTGTACTAGACGCCTTAAGAAGTTACATGACCTTCAAAAAGTAAGCAGTGCAACAACATAAATTTCTTCTGGGAAGGGATTTTAGCTAGACAGTTAATTAAGAAAACAAAATGCAAAAATGTTAGGATTTCCACAAATATATTTATTTTTTCTTTAGAATTTGGCTCAGAACAGTAACATACAAATATTTACACTAAAATAAATTAATATGTGATTTAACTGTCAGTAATAATTATGTTGGAATATATTAATTATCCTTTCTGTGAATTCAATAAAAACTAAGATTTGGTTTTAGATTTAGAACCATCCTTCCAAATATTTGGTATGAAGCCTGGTAGCAATGCAACCGTCTGGTGTCCAGAGCAGTTACAGATGTCGCCCAGGAACAACTGGTGTCCCTTCCCAGGACACCACCTCACCCCAGACGCTGACGCCAAGCAGAACTAGCTTCCTTCCTAGGAATCACGGTGGAATATTTCAACAATAACCAGGACCTGGAGATTATTTCAGGGCCGGTGGAGTTCTTGGAATCAGCCAACCTATCTATTCACATTAACCCACCAGGAAGGAAGTAGTTCAAATGCAATAGTGATACTTTCACACTTTATTTTGTATGCTAACACTGAAACAATAGAAACTTTCTGGTTTTCCTAAAATAAGAATCTGAAAAACATGCATATGCTTTCTTAGATCATCTGAAAGTACCCATAAAAACCTGTATTGGCAATATTGGCAAAATGTCCACAGCAGAGAAGAATATTTGATTAAATTTATCACTGAGGGACAGCATCAAAGACAAATTGAGTCATCTGCTAATGAGATAGTCTTATTAAAGCTGTTGTTAGTCTGAACTAAATTAGGATATATTTACCTTCTGCAAGGTTTTTATTTGAGGGGTTGTGTGGCTTAGCAGAAAAGCACAGATGGACCTGGGAGCAAATCCTGTTTCTGAGAGTCACTAGCCACACAGCTTTAGGTGCCATCACTTAAACGCGCCAAGACTTAATTTGCGGTTGTATAAAATGGAAATTAAAACACCTACCTCCCAGGTTGTGAGAATTCAGAATAACGTATATGGAGCACCTAGTTCAGAACCTGGCACACAGTAGGCACTTAATAAATGGTGGGTATTCATATTTCTTCCAGGTTGAAATTGATAGCAAGAACCCTAGCCTTTGTATCTAGACACCAATGAAAGCACAAAATCGTATTTCGCCAGAATCCAGATTCACAGATACGGGCTCCACAAACGCTGCCTTAGGAGATACTCCAGGGTCATACTCAACATTAGCATGAAAAGTTATTCAAGGGAGAGGTGTTTGTCCATAGCGAAGATCCTTTGGGGATGGTTAATCTCCTTTCAGAGGCTGTTAAGTCCTAGTGGCTTCTCAGCTGTCCTTAAGAAGATAAGGACAAGGTCACTTAAAGCCACTGTAATTCAGATCCCTAAAGTTGCTCAAGACTCTCCAAGAGTAGTAGCAAATAACATCTTTAAGCAGATGACATTTGGGGGTGACAGGTATGTCCAATGTCTTGATTGTGGTGATGGTTTCACAGGTATATACATATGTCAAAGCTTACCAAATTGTACACTTTTAAAAATATCTCAGTAAAGCTGTTTTTAAAAAAGTTTACTTTAGCCATTCACGGTGAGATTTCCTTCTGTTTCCTGACTGGATCCCTTTCTGCAATCTGAGTTTAAGGTCAGAGTAGGAAGGATTAATAATCCAAACTCCAGTATCAAGGTCCCATCTCAAGCAAGGCCTGCAGGTCTAAGTGGTACGTCTGGTGAGCAGAGTCCTAAGGCTTCCTTGTCTACTATCACAGCTCCTTTGGCACAGAAAATTGTGACTGGTACTTACAGGGTTTGAGCTAAAATGACCCCAGAAAGAGCAGCATCTACCAAAACGGGTTGGGAAAAGTGACTTTGGAAGAGGAGACTAAAAGCAAAAACTTAACTGAAGTCACCTGCTAAATACCAAATTTGCTTTGTAAGAAACGCTCATCTAAAAGACAACCTGATTCCACGAAGAAGTTCT
Source organism: Felis catus (assembly GCF_018350175.1). Taxonomy (NCBI): domain Eukaryota; kingdom Metazoa; phylum Chordata; class Mammalia; order Carnivora; family Felidae; genus Felis; species Felis catus. Next base: position 57,866,842 of record NC_058380.1, read on the forward strand.
GAGTCTTGGTCCATGTCCCCTCCTGGGAGGCCTAGCAGATCCTGCGAGTTGTGTAGTCCAAAACCATGCTGGCGGCACCGAGCAGGGCGGGATCCACCAAATCCGAAACTACCACGTCCACATCCTGAACCGAGGACAAGGCTTGCTGGCGGATGACATCTTTGACGATGTGGATGTAGTGACTGGCTAGGACTCCAGAGAGGATCACAAGGGAAGGATTTATAGTGTGGAGGATGTTCACAACCCCAAGACCCAAAGCCGTTCCAGCTACAAGAAAACAAAAATGAAAGTAAGTCTCAAGGAGAGAGCCAAATCAAAAACACCAGAGGACAGTGGAAAGGTCAGCAGTCCAGAATGCTCACTACATTCACACTACGTAAGAGAAAGTGGTACTTTTAAAGCTGTTTGTGACTTATTCTTTTTTTTAGGTTTATTAATTATTTTTTAATGTTTATTTTTGAGATGGGAGGCAGAGAGAGAGGGGTACAAAGAATCCAAAGCAGGCTTGTGCTGACAGCAGAGAGCCTGATGTGGGGCTCAAACTCATGAACCATGAGATCATGACTTAAGGTGAAGTTGGCCATTTAACTGACTGAGCCACCCACTCCTATTGATTTTGAGAGGGAAAGCGTACGCTTGAGTGGAGGAGGGGCAGAGAGAGACAGACAGAGAGAGAGAGAGAGAGAGAGAGAGAGAGAGAGAGAGAATATCCAAAGCAGACTCCTCACTGCCAATGCAGACTCAAACTTACAAACTGTGAGATCATGACCTGAGCCAAATCAAGAGTCGGATGCTTAACCAACTGAGCCACCCAGGCGCCCTCATGATTTATTCTTAATATGAGAAAATGTTGTTATGCTTCGAAATTTAAAAAAAGCTAGATATGGTAATACTACACCATATGCTCTCAACTATGTTTAAAAAAAAAAAAACTGGAAAAGACTGGAAGGGAATGCTAATAGTTGACTATCTCTGAAGAGCAAAACTTGAAGGGATACTTTTTCAATTTTTTTTAATGTTTATTTTTGAATGAGAGAGAAAGAGCGCATGTGAGAGAGTGGGGGTGGGGCAGAGAGAGAGGAAGACACAGAATCTGACACAGGCTCCAGGCTCTGAGCTGTCAGCACAGAGCCGGACGTGGGGCTCGAACTCACAAACAGTGAGATCATGACCTGAGCTGAAGTCGGACGCTCAACTGACTGAGCCACCCAGGCTCCCCAAAGGGATACTTTTTCCTACTCTCCTGTATTTCTCTAGATCTCCTATAAAATGAACAAGTAGTTTATTCATGGTTTTAAAACAAAACAAAAAACTTGTTTAATAAAGCAATGCTGCCAAATACCTTGAATGCCATTTCCTTTTTTTTCACTCTCAGAAAGCAGGGAAAAACGGCCCTGAACACACATTCCAGAGCCCCGAGGGGGGCTGGGTACGTGTCGGAGCCCTGGGCGGTCTGAGGGGCCCTCTAGGGCACAGCTGCCCAGAGCCACATGCTCACCTGTTCTCAAGATGCTCTGGGCCTTCACGTTGCCAAGTTTTGCGGCTTGGATGAGATGGACTGCACTCACGGCCTCGTCTTTTGGCACTGACATCCCTTCCACCAAGAGCAGGTCTTCTGTTAGAGAAGAGGCAAGAGGCAGCAGTCATCACTGAGCTGTGGCAGCCCTGCCACAGCTTTTAAGTTTGCCTGCGGGCAGCAAGCCCCCAAGTGGGAAGACATGGTTTCTTTTCACATTTGCAAAGCTTTTTACCATGCACAAATGTCCACATACGTTTTCCAGAGGCCGCTGTCCTCTTGCTGTCTTGGTTACCTATCATCCAGAACTTCCCCACCTGGAAAATCCTCAACTCCAACCACAGCCTCCTATCCGGCTCTCTAGTTTCTTTACTTCTCACCGCCACGTGAAACTGAGTCCTTAACGTGTTTTTTTCCCCAAATTATCAGACTCTTCTGTATTTATCTCCTTCCTTCATCCACCCCAGATGCAGGTCACATTACTGCGAGTGCCCCACGTTCCACGGCAGGGCCTGAAGAACTGACGCTGACAGGGGTTCTCAGTTGCTGGCGCTCGGCCACTACCAGCTGCACAACCCTGTCCACGTCACGCCACCTGCAGACCCTTCTTTTCTCTATAAAACGGGTAACACCATGTACCCTGGCAGGATTATGTGAGGAACTGAATGAGGTAACAGATATCAAGTACTCAGTTAAGTGCTGGCCAGAGTCAATGCTCACTAAACACGTCTATTATCTATAGTCCTGGTCTTTTCTGCCCCTCACCCTGCCCGTCATCAACCCAGGTCAATCTGCCTCCTCGTCTGCTGTCATACTTGTGTGCTGATGAGAGAAAATCCCAGCCATGCAGGCTGCCGCCTAGACCCCATCCAAGGATCTTCTTCTCACAGCTGCCCCTGCCAGCGCTCTCCCGTTCCCCCTGTGGCTCTTCTCAGTTTCCACCACCTCACACCTTATACCCCACCTCCTACCACAGGATTTCCGTCCTGCTGGCCTCTCTGCTAAAGGACACCAACAGGCAGCAGTCCCCTCACTTTTCTGCCCCCACCTATAAACACGTCTGTTTGCACACCTTCACTCATCCTTCCCCTCTCTTGGGCCCTCTGTCGAGGCCTTGCAGCTCATCTCCTACCCCCTCGCCAGGAGCTTTATAGTAGGGACTCAACTGCCCTTTCCCTCCCGCATTCTCAACCCTTGCTTCCATTCCTACTGTCTGCTTTCCACTGGCAGGTGGTCACAATTTCCATGTCCTCAAAGCACTTCTTCCCTCTCAGCATAGTCAAGTTTCTGCTCCTGTGATTTGAATGTGCTCTTTCTTTTTTAATGTTTATTTTTGAGACAGAGACAGAGCATGAACGGGGGAGGGTCAGAGAGAGAGAGGGAGACACAGAATCTGAAGCAGGCTCCAGGCTCTGAGCTGTCAGCACAAAACCCCATGCAGGGCTCCAACTCACGGACCGTGAGATCATGACCTGAGCCGAAGTCGGACGCTTAACCGACTGAGCCACCCAGGCGCCCCGAATGTGCTCTTTCTTAAGACATGCATTTGCCCTGATGGGGACCAAAACTGGTTCTTGGGGGGGGGCAGTTTATAAGCTTATTCTTCTTATACAAATAGTACATAAATACAAACAGATCAACAGATATATGGTATTAAAGTATTACGGGGCGGGGGGAGGACTAAGAAAAGTCTGAACAGGCTCCTAAGGGGGGCTGAATGTAAAAAATGAGGTTGAAAAATCGTTTTCAGGGCTTCAAATATCGTCCTCATGGCCAAAATCAATACCTTTTTCTGATTTTCTCTCTCAAAAGCAGCACTTGACATTCCCAACTATTCCCTCCCCGAAGCACTCTCCCTTTTGGCTTCTGTGACTTTACCCATTCCTGGTTTTCCTTTCTGCCCATTAAACACTGTTTTGCGGGGCGCCTGGGTGGCGCAGTCGGTTAAGCGTCCGACTCAGCCAGGTCACGATCTCGCGGTCCGGGAGTTCGAGCCCCGCGTCAGGCTTGGGCTGATGGCTCAGAGCCTGGAGCCTGTTTCCGATTCTGTGTCTCCCTCTCTCTCTGCCCCTCCCCCGTTCATGCTCTGTCTCTCTCTGTCCCAAAAATAAATAAACGTTGAAAAAAAAAAAATTAAACACTGTTTTGCAAGGTGCCACTCTAACTCTTGCCTCACTCCAATCTCATTCAATTCAAAGGTTTAACTGCCACCTCAGCACTGATGATTCCCAAATCCCCACCTCTAGTCCTCTCTCCCGAGCACCAGACTCCTGTAGCCAGGCTCTGCCTACACATCTCCACCCTATGTCCCATAAGCACCCAACCATCATCTTCTGCCACAACTTGCTCCTCCTTTCATATTCTCAACCCCCAGCTGTCCGACTAGAAAACGGGAAGTCACCCTAGAATTGTACTATTTAAAGCCACTCCATTTGGAGGGATTAAGGCAAGATGGCAGAGGAGTAGGGTGACTCCAAGCTTGCCTCCTCCCCCAAACTGCTAGAAAAGTATCAAATCATTCTGAACACCTAAGAAATCGACTGGAAGTCTTAGAAGACAAAACTGCATGTCTACGAACAGGAAAAACAACCTATGCAAGGTAGGAACTGTGGAAGGTTGAGTCGTTGGAAGAAAAGAATGGCTGACACTGTGAAGGGGAGGGATCCCTGATCAGGGGGAGGGGAGATAAGAATGAAGAAAAAAAAAATAAAAGAGTGAAAATACATGCAGGGGACTACACACAAAAAAAACTGTTCCCCAAAACCAATGATGGGGAAAAAGGAGAGGGTGGAGTGCAGAGTCTGAAGTTTTAGAGGTCAGTTCCCTCGAGGAAGCAGGGCAGAGCCCCAGAGCGGGCAGTGTGGTCTGAGGATCCCCTGGAGTGCATTTGGTAGAGGCGACATGGCCTCTCAAGCAGGCAAAAGCCCTGGTGGGTACCACTGAGCTGCCCCATTCACCAGTACAGGAACAAAGATGCTGGCTGCGTGTTGCAATTTACCATAAACTCTAAGCCATTGCTGCTGCACGGTCGCGCAACTGTTGCTTAGGACAAGCCGGCACCAGCCACAGTGCAGCAAAATGCGGTCCCACAGGATTCAATGCAGGTCCCAAGCCACAGGGGTCTCTGAAGTGTGGGGTTTTGAAACACAGCTGTGTCTGAGATAAAACCCAGGAGGGTGGCGCCATATGGCAGGTGGACAGCGCAGACACAGGGTGAATGAAGGTGGGGAGCTGAGAGAATCTGGGGACACAGGAGGATGACTGATTGCACATCTGTGGGGGCACAAACTTCCCTCTCTGGAGACTACAGAGTGGGGTGAAGCCATTTTCACCCCTAGCCCATCAGCACTGATCAACCTCAGTGAGCTAAACAGCGCCACCAAGTAGAGAATGGAGCCACCAAGTGGAGAACAGAGCCAATACACCATGCCCCGCCCCCTTGCACCCTCCAGGCACATCTCTGGTAGAGCAAGTTGGCCTGAGAATCAAAGTAGTAGGCCCCTCAACCAGAAGACCAACACAAACCACTTCCATGCACTAGGTCTAAAGATCATAGAATGCTGCAAAGCTTCAGTTCTAGGGGAAACAGGATCTAGCTTCCTTTGGGTTTTGTTTCTTTGCTTTGTTTCTATTATTTGTTTTTGTGTTTGTTTTTTTTCCTGGGATACAGAAAGCAAATTTTTTATTTTTTATTGTATTTTATTTTTTTTAATTAAAAAAAATTTTTTTACCTTTTCTTAATCTTTTTTTTTCTGTCAAGCTTCAAGCTATATACCAAGGATCTAGCTTCCTTTATTATTTTTTAAATTCCATTTTATTATTATTTTTTCCCCTCCAAAATGACAAGATGGATGAATTCACCCCAAAAGAAAGAACAGGAAGAAATGACAGCCAGGGAAGTAATCAATAGAGATATAAGTAATATGTCTGAACTAGAATTTAAAACAACAATTATAAGGATTCTAGCTGGGCTCGACAAATGCTTAGAAGACTGTAGAGAATCCCTTACTGCAGAGATAAAAGCTAAAACCTAGTCAGGCTGAAATTAAAAATGCTATAACCAAACTGCAAACCTGAATGGATGTCACAACAGTGAGAATGGGTGAATCTGAGAAACAAATCAGTGATACAGAAGTTAAAATTATCGAAAATAATGAAGCTGAAGAGGGAAACAAAGATAATGGATCACGAAGGTAGACTTAGGAAACTCAGCAACTTATTAAAATGGAGTAACACTCTTATCATAGGAGTCCCAGAAAACGGAGAGAGAGAGAAAGGAGTAGAACGTTTCAGTGAGCAAATTATAGCTGAAAACGTCCCTATCTGGGGAAGCATGCAGACATCAAGATCCAAGAAGCATAGAGAACTCTCATTACATTCAACAAAAGCTGGTCATCACTAAGGCATATCATAGTCAAATTCACCAAATACACAGACAAGGAAAGAGTCCTGAAAGCAGCAAGGGGAAAAAGTCCTTAACCTACAAGGGAAGACAGATCAGGTTCGCAGCAAATCTGCCCAGAGAAACTTGCCAAGCCAGAAGGGAATAGCAGAATATATTCAACATGCTGAATGGGAAAAACATGAAGCCAAGAATACCTTATCCATCAAAGCTGTCATTCAGAATAGAAGGAGAGATAAAGAGTTTCCCCAAAAACTGAATGAATCTGTGACCACTAAGCCATTCCTTCAAGAAATATTAAGAGGGACTCTGGGGGGGAAAAAAAAGACCAAAAGCAACGAAGACTGGAAAGTAACAGAGAACATCATCAGAAACACCAACTTTACAGGTAACATAATGGCAGTAAACTCCTATCTTTCTTTCAATAATCACCCTGACTGTAAATGGACTAAATGCTCCAATCAAAAGATACAAGGTATCAGAATGGATACAAAAAACAAAAACAAGACCCATCTATAACCTGTCTATAGGAGACTCATTTTAGACCTAAAGACATCAGCAGATTCAAAGTGGGGTGATAGAGAACCATCTATCATGATAATGGATACTAACAGAAAGCTGGAATAGCCATACTTCTATCAGACAAACTAGATTTTAAACCAAAGACCATAAAAAGAAATGAAGAAGGGCATTATATCATAATTAAGGAGTCTACCCATCAAGTTCTAATTGTAAATATTTATGCCAACCTGGGACACCCAAATCAATTACTAACAGACATAAAGAAACTCACTGATGAAATACAATACTAGTAGGGAGTTTTAACACCCCACTTATACCAATTTACAGATTAAGCAGAAAATCAACAAGGAAACAATGGCTTTGAATGACACACTGGACCAGATGGACTTAACACATATAGTCAGAACATTTGATCCTAAAGCAGCAGAATACACATTCTTTTAGAGTACACACGGAATATTCTCCAGAATAGATCATATATTGGGTCACAAATCAGCCCTTAAAAGACTGAGATCAACCATGCATATTTTGAGACCACAACGCTATGAAACTTGAGGTCAACCACAAGAAAAAATGTGAAAAGACCACAAATACATGGAGGTTAAATAACATCACACTAAAGAATGAATGGGTTAATGAGGAAATTAAAGAAGAAATAAAAAAAGTACATGGAAGCAAATGAAAATGAATACACGACAGTCCAAAACCTCTGGGATGCAGCAAAGGCAGTCTTAAGAGGGAAGTATCTTGCAATACAGGCCTACCTCAAGAATCAAGAAAGGTCTCAAATACACAACCTAACGTTACACATAAGGGAGCTAGAAAAGGGAAAATAAAAGAAAGCCTAAAGCCAGCAGAACAAGGTAAATAATAAAGACAGAGCAGAAATAAATGATACAGAAACAAACAAACGACAACAAAAAAGAAGAGAGCAACAAAACTAAGAGCTGGTTCTTTGAAAGAATAAAATTGATAACCTCCTAACCAGACTTGTTAAAAAGAAAAAAGAAAGGACCCAAATAAATAAAATCACAAATGAAAGGGGAGAGATCACTACCAACACCTCAGAAATACAATTATAAGAGAATATTATGAAAAATTACATGCCAACAAACTGGGCAATCATAGAGATGGACAAATTCCTAGAAACATGGAAACTACCAAAACTGAAACAGGAAGAAATAGAAAATTTAAACAGACTCATAATTAGCAAAGAAATTGAAACTGTAATCAAAAAACTCCCAACAAACAAAAGTCCAGGGCCAGATGGCTTCCCAGGGGAATTCTACCGTACCTTGAAAGAAGAGTTAATACTAGGGTGCCTGGGTGGCTCAGTAGGTTAAGCATCTGACTCTTGATTTTGGCTCAGGTCATGATCTCACGGTTTGTGGGATTGAGCCCTCTCTCAGGCTCCATGCTATCAGCATGGATTGGAATTCTCTCTTCCCCTCTCTCTGCTCCTCCCCAGCTTGCGCATGCACATTGTCTCAGAAATAAACAAACAAACTTAAAAAAAAAAAAAAAAGTAGTAGTAATACCTATTCTTCTCAAACTATTCCAAAAATCAGAAATGGAAGGAAAACTTCCAAACTAATTCTACAAGGCCAGCAGCATTACCTTGATTCCAAAACCAGACAATGACCCCAATAAAAAGGAGAATTACAGGCCAATATCCCTAATGAACATGGATGCAAAAATTCTCAACAAGATACTAGCAAATTGAATCCAACACTACATTAAAAGAATTATTTACCACAATCAAATGGGATTTTTTATTCCTGGGCTGCAGAGCTGGTTCAATATGTGCAAATCAATCAACGTGATACACCACATTGATAAAAGAAAGGATAAGAACCATATGATCCTCTCAATAGATGACAAAATACAGCATTCATTCTTGATAAAAACCCTCAACAAAGTAGGCATTGATGGAACATACCTCAACATCATAAAAGCTACATATGAAAGACCCACAGCTAATTAACCATTCTCAATGGGGAAAAACTGAGAGCCTTTCTCCTTGAGGAACAAGACAAGGATGTCCACTCTCACCATTACTATTTAACATAGTACTGGAAGTCTTAACCTCAGCAATCAGACAACAAAAAGAAATAAAACGCATCAAAATCAGCAAGGAAGAAGTCCACCTTTCACTATCTGCAGACGACATGATACTCTATGTAGAAAACCCAAAAGACTCCAGCAAAAAATTTCTAGAATACATGAACTGAGCAAAGTTGCAGGATATAAAATCAACATACAGAAATTGGTTGTATTTCTATACACCAAAAACGAAGCAGCAGAAAAAGAAATCAAAGAATCGATCCCATTTGCAATTGCACCAAAACCCGTAAGATACCTAGGAATAAACCTAACCAAAGAGGTAAAACTCTTGAAAACTACAGAACACTTCTGAAAGAAATTGAAGAGGACACAAAGAAATGGAAAAGCATTCCTTGCTCATGGATTGGAAGAACATTGTTAAAATGTCTATATTACCCAAAGCAATCTACACATTTAACACAATCTCCATCAAAATACCACCAGCGTTTTTCACAGAGCTAGAACAAATAATCCTAAAATTTCTATGGAATCATCCCTAATAGCCAAATCAATCCTGAAAAAAACAAAACTGGAGGCATCACGATTCTGGATTTCAAGCTATATTACAAAGCTGTAGTCATCCAGACAGTATGGTACTGGCATGAAAACAGACACATAGATCAATGGAACAGAATAAAAACCCCAGAAATGGGCCCACAACTATAGGGTCAACTAATCTTCAACAAAGCAGAAAAGAATATCCAATGGAAAAAAGACACTAAATTCTACTCCTAAAACCAATACTGTACTGTATGTTAACTAGAATTTAAATAAGATTTTGAAAAATAAAGCCACTCCATTCAACTACTATTTTTCTCCCAGAAAACAGAAAAAAATTCAGATCTGACCATGCTTTTACCCTAAAAGTTCTCAATGGCTTCATTAGCTGCTGGTCCTGGCCTCCCTCTTGCTACACTCTATCCTACCTTGCCCTTTATGTACCCATACCACTGTTTCCCAGGCTTGGAAGCATCCCTGGCTCATCCCAACTTGCCCTGCTAATTCTACTTACCCTCTCTCAACCTCCAGACAGCACCCTAACACTCCCTTCCCCATATGAAGAGGGCAGGGAGAGAATGCTGGTGTCCTTCTATATGTCTACATTCCTTGGCCATCATTCTCAGTGCACTTGACACTATGTTATAATGATATTAAATGACTCCTTTTTCTTAGGCTAGAAACCATCCTTTTATTAACATGTCCAGAAATAGCTTTAACTCAAACAGACTTCTCAGACTTCACAACTGTAGTATGTTAATCCATTTACTTCTTCATTAAAATGTGTATTAAGTGGGGGGACGGGGAGCGCCTGGGTGGCTCAGTTGGTTGAGCACCTGACTTCGGCTCAGGTCACGGTCTTGGAGTTTGTGGGTTCGAGCCCCGTGCCAGGCTCTGTGCTAACAAACAGCTCAGAGCCTGGAGCCTTCTTCAGATTCTGTATCTCTCTCTCTCTCTGTCTCTCTCTCTTTCCCTCTCTCTTTCCCCCCACTCCCCAGCTCATGCTCTGCCTCTGTCTCTCAAAAATAAATACATGTTAAAAAAATTTTTTTTTAATGTGTATTAAGGGGGCACCTGGGTGGCTCAGTCGGTTAAACGTCAACTTTGGCTCAGGTCACGATCTCATGGTTCACAAGTTCGAGCCCCACATCAGGCTCTGTGCTGAAAGCTCAGACCCTGGAGCCTGCTTCAGATCCTGTGTCTCTCTCTTTGCCCCTTCCCTGCTCACACTCTGTTTCTGTCTCAAAAATAAACAAACATTAAAAAAAGAAAGTTTTAAAAATGTGTATTAAGCACCCACCCTGTGCTAGAGGCTGAGGAAACAAAAATTAAAAAAATCCTCCCTGCTCTCCTGGAGCTCAAGACCCTTGTCCACCCCCAGCATTGGAGAGAAAAGTGTTAATATGGGTCAAGACTAAGGGTACCTGGGAGTTTTAGTATGAGGAACCCCATCTTTCCTCCAGGAAGTGAGAAGGGTAGAAGTTCTGGCTTCAGTGTTCAGCTCTTTTTGGAATATGTACTTTGAAATACTTGTCTACAATTTAGCTATTTAACCCCTCAGGAGAAAGAAACCAACCATCATGTAGCTTTTTTGCTTCCCTCTGCAAGGCCATTCCAGAGGCATATGCTTCAATACACCCATGACTTCCACAGGAACAATCAGGCCCATCCAGAGACACAACAAGGTGGCCAAGTTCTGCAGCACAGAAGGAGCTTCCATGGATCAATTCGTGCTGATGGATGATACCCCCGCCAATTCCTACAGCGAGAGACAATAATCACTGAGGTGGCTCTTCCCCTGAAACAGAAAGCTGGAATATGGCAATGCCTCATGTGTTTAGCAAAGCTTTGGAATGTGTGATTCTTTATGATGCCCCTTTTCCCAAATAGCGGAAACTTACTAAGTATTAACACTTCACCTGGAAGCATTTTGGAGGAAAATCTATCTAGCAGATCCCCTGATGCCCTGTGTCGCACCTACGTGGCTCACTGTGATTTCAAGCACAGCTGTGGGGAACAGATCCATGCAGGCTCAGACTCACCGTGTGATGCCAGTGTACCACCTCAAGCTCACAATGCCTGTTCTCACCAAGGCCATCTCCAACACTAACGTTAGAGCCTAACTGTCCATGTGAGCACAGGGCATCCTCAACCAAGCAAGGTAAGAGCCAACAGATTCCAGTGGACAATTCTGGATGATATTCCACAGGCTTCTTGAGAGGTTCTGGTAGATTTCAGCCCCCACTGCCCTCAAGGCAACTTGGATAACAGTTTTCCATCTACTCTGTTCTACTCTTCTCACTCCTTTACTCCTGCTTCTCAGGATCATCTCCAACATAAAATTCTCACACCTAAGTCCTCGTCTTGGGCTCTGCTGTGGGAGAAACCCAAGATAAGACCATCTTTCCCAAATGTATCGCACACCACCTTTCACACACCACTTTCTTCCTTAAACAGAGAATATTAAGATTTTGCCTCTTAATGCCACCATGTCCAAAAATCTATGATTCAATGATTATGAATATCAATGACTCTTGTTACCAAGTTTAGGAGTTATTAAGGAGGAAAGCCTGAGAAGACTATTTTTAGAGCTCTCTTGCCATCAGTTACTTCCTGTGGCACCTACTCTTCAACTCCACCCTTCTCATTTGCAAATTACCTGCTCTGAACTAAGAAATGATATCCAAGCTTGCTAAAACTGTATCTGCAACTAAGAGAAGAAGGGCCTGACCTTCAAGAGAAGGTAGCATAATTCAGAGTTTAAGAGCACACAAGTTTTGAAGTTACATATATCTGGGATAAATGGTGGCTCAATCACTTACTAGCTCAGTCTGTTTTTCATTCCAAAAGTAGGACATCAGCAAAAATGGCAAAGTAGGCGACTCCAAAAGTCCATCCCTCCACCAAAGCAATGAATAAACTGGCAAACTCTCAGAACCAATTTTTTTTGGAACTCTGGAAACTAATCACAGGTTTTGTAACAACCAGGGAATGCTTACTCAAGAAAAAAAAAAACAACTGAGTCTTAAGAGCTCCTTCTGGCATTTTCTCGTCCCACCACCCACTCCCCAGTTTGGTGGCCTTGAACCAGCCCACATCCTGCACAGAGACGGCAGTACTGGAAGAAGCAGGACCAACTTCATTCTCGAAAACCTGTGGTTGCTTGTTCTGACCTACTTGGCGGCTAGTGGAGGACCAACTCGAAGAGCTCAGCTCAGCTCACCTTTGTGTCACTGACCTCAGAACTCCCCTAGAGCTGGGGAGGCACTCAGGTGGTCTTTGTCAAAAACATTTAAAGGCAAAATATATTTATTCGTCTCTGCTGCCTAGGGCGACAGCTGACAGATGAGGCAAATAATATACTAACCAAGAAGACTGGGAGGCAAAGCTGGGAATGAGAAACTTTGGGGAATAAGAGCTTTGAACAGCTCTGACAAGTTCCTAGCAATCTGAGGTCCACACACATGCCCAGGGCAGGGCATATGCCCAGGAAAGACTGAGAAGGCCCTAAGTTCTCATGTGGGGCTCACCTCCTGGCTCTACTCAGGCAGGAAGTGAACACTAAAGAAGACTCACAAGCTGCCTGCTGGTGCTGAAGGCATGCCCCAACACCCATTCTAGCTCCTCAAACAACCTCTTACTCCTCTTACCTGTACCTGTGATAAGTGTCACAAAGTTTTCCAGGCCCTTTCCTTGGCCAAATTTCCTTTCCGCCAGGGCAGCACAATTGCCATCATTGTCCACCCATACAGGGAGATGCAAGGTGTCAGACAGGGGGGTCCTGAGGTCCACAGAGTTCCATTCTTGAATCAGTTTAGTTGAATGCAGCACAATTCCTTCCCGAGGATTTACCCGGCCACCCGTGGAAATACCTGAGCTCCACCACACACACAAGGAAAATAATTCTCATAAGCAACCTTAGAAAGTATGCCAACTTACTGGGTTTCAAACACAAATTAATTCACCCAAGATCTCCTAAGACAAGCATTACCAAAGATTGCAAGGAAATGTCAGGCAATTCTGAGCAAAATCTGTAGCTCCCCACCAATGTACCCATAACAATTACTGGGGTTCTAGGAAGTCCTCACGCTTGGGGCCCACAGATAGGCCCTGGAGCCATCTGTACACAGAGCAGTGACTTGACAGTCAGTCATGCATCAGAACTTGGAAAACTCTGTATGTCAAAATGAACGTTTCTTAGCAAATCAGGAGACTATAGATACTGGAGAGGATGTGGAGAAACGGGAACCCTCTTGCACTGTTGGTGGGAATGCAAACTGATGCAGCCACTCTGGAAAACTGTGGAGGTTCCTCAAAAAATTAAAAATAGACCTACCCTATGACCCAGCAGTAGCACTGCTAGGAATTTACCCAAGGGATACAGGAGTGCTGATGCATAGGGGCACGCGTACTCCAATGTTTATAGCAACACTTTCAACAATAGCCAAATCATGGAAAGAGCCTAAATGTCCATCAACTGATGAATGGATAAAGAAATTGTGGTTTATATACATAGTGGAATACTACTTGGCAATGAGGAAGAATGAAATACGGCCTTTTGTAGCAACGTGGATGCAACTGGAGAGTGTGATGCTAAGTGAAATAAGTCATACAGAGACAGACAGATACCATACGTTTTCACTCTTATGTGGATCCTGAGAAACTTAACAGAAGACCATGGGGGAGGGGAAGGGGGGGAAAAGTTACAGAGAGGGAAGGAGGCAAACCATAAGAGACTCTTAAAAACTGAGAATAAACAGGGTTGATGGGGGGTAGGAGGGAGGGGAGGGTGGGCGATGGGCATTGAGGAGGGCACCTGTGGGGATAAGCACTGGGTGTTGTATGGAAATCAATTTGCCAATAAATTTCATATTAAAAAAAACGAACATTTCTTGAATATGTAATTCACAATCTCACCTACTCCCAAAATTCTGCAGTTCAGTTTTACAGCTTCTGCTGCAGCTTCAACACACATCTGTAGGATTAAATTAATCCTCTCTTCATAGGTTTTAGGATTGAACTGAGTATACTTCTTGACAATTTCACCCTAAAAGAGAAAAAAACAAGCCCTGTCTCATTGATCTAAGCTAAGAAGCAGCCTGTGAATCTTCTGACCTTTTTCACGATACATCAGAATTCACTATAGGATAGAGAGTACTGTAGATTTAGAGGACTGCTCAGGAAGGGAGCTGCTCTGATGTGGGCCGGCCGTGGAGTATGTCCAAGTAGTTTCCTGAGAAACCATTCTGGCACATGGCTACTGAAGCAACAACAGCTCACAGCAAATCACGGCGCCCCTCTTACGCATAAAGTCAGTGCTGGCTAATCACAATCTTCACGAAAAGGTCGTAGTTTACTCTTTCAGGCTGAAAAAACTTCCTTGCTTAAAAACTGAGGCACCTAAATATATATCCTAGGGAGGTAAGCTCTGATCACCTCCCATAAATGAAGCCAATAATGGCATGGTTCCAAAATGTTTAAATTACTGTGCTTTGTGATCTGTTTTAAACCCAGTCAAGGAGAGTCTCTCCCAATTATGGTTTTTAAGTTTTTTCTTTGTTCTTCTCACTTGTGCATCATTTTGAGTAAATTCAGAATAATGTTGCCAAACTTTAAAAAAATCCCACTGAAATGTTGACTAGAATTGTATTAAACTTGTAATTCAATTTGGAAAAGTGCTGACATTTTAAAAATACTCAGCATTCCCATCTAGGACACTTTTCAAGCCTTTACATTACTTGTTGAAGTTTTATACTTTTCTTCATATAGATAGATTGCGTAAGTTGTTAGTTTAGATGATTCTTACAATTTTGGTTGTTGTTCTGAATAGGCTCTTTCCCAATCGTTTGTTATTAATGGATTTTATCCATTTACAAGGGTTAAAGCAATCACTAATGATTGTCATTAAAAAGACACCAAGGGGCACCTGGGTGGCTCAGTCAGTTAAGTGTCCGACTTCAGCTCAGGTCACGATCTCGCGGGTCCGTGAGTTCGAGCCCCGCGTCAGGCTCTGGACTGATGGCTCAGAGCCTGGAGCCTGCTTCCGATTCTGTGTCTCCCTCTCTCTCTGCCCCTCCCCCATTCATGCTCTGTCTCTGTCCCCAAAATAAATAAACATTAAAAAAAAAAAAAAGACACCCAAAGTGGGGCGCCTGAGTGGCTCAGTTGATTAAGCATCTGACTTGATTTGAGATCCACACCATCAGACTCTGCGCTGACAGCGAGGAGCCTGCTTGGGATTCACTGTCTCCCTCTTACTCTGCCCCTCCTCCACTTGTGCACACACATGTGCAAGAGTAAATAAATATTTTTTTAAAAAGTAAACCTAAAGTTGTGTTTCTCAACCTTCAACAAATAGTGAACAAATAGTGATGCCTTGGACCCCACCTGCAGAGATTCAAATAGCCTGGGCATCTGTATTTTTTTTAAAGCTTCCAGGTAATGTTAATGGGCAGTCAGGCTAACAAACACTCACCAAGAGGAAAACTCAAAAATCTGCCTAAAATTTCATGTAAGTAGAAAGTTACTGATCTTTTAAAATTTTATTTATGTATCTTGAGAGAGACAGCACAAGCAGGGGAGAGAGAGAGAGAGGAGAGATTGTGCTGTTTGTTCCTTGCTTTATCCCTTTGTGATTCCCTCAGAATTATGTGAAATAATGTTGCAGAAAACATTTCTTTTCTTCTTGATTTTAATAGGGATGTCTCTAGAATTTCACCACTACAAAGGGTGCTGACCACTGATACAGAATAGATCATCTTCAGGTTAAGAAAATCTTCTATTAATATATTTTTCTGAATGTTTATTTTTGAGAGACAGAGAGAGAAAAGAATGCATGAATGCAAGCGGGGGAGAGACAGAGAGAAAGGGGGACAGAGGATCTGAAGTGGGCTCTAGACTGACAACAGACAGCCCAGTGGGGGGCTCAAACTCACAAATGTGAGATCATGACCTGAGCCGAAGTTGGACACTTATCCAACTGAGCCACCCAGGTGCCCATTCTATTAATACTTTTTAAAGAGTATTTACAAAGGAGACCACCACTTCTTTTGAGAAAATTAGGTTTTGTTTTGCTCTATTTGATCTAAACAACTTTTATTTATTTATTTATTTATTTATTTTAACGTTTATTTATTTTTGAGACAGAGAGAGCATGAACGGGGGAGGGTCAGAGAGGAAGACACAGAATCTGAAACAGGCTCCAGGCTCTGGGCTGTCAGCACAGAGCCCGACGTGGGGCTCGAACTCACGGACCGCGAGATCATGACCTGAGTCGAAGTCAGACGCTCAACCGACTGAGCCACCCAGGCGCCCCTAAACAACTTTATTTTTTCAGACCTATTTTTCATGGACTCCTAAAATTTTATATATCCACAAGATTTCAGAACCTTCTCTGGTAGGCTTTTTTTTTTTTTTTTAAATCTTTACTCATTTTTGAGAAACAGAGCACAAGCAGGGGAGGGACAGATAGAGAGGGAGACACAGAATCTGAAGCAGGCTCCAGGCTCTGAGTTGTCAGCATAGAACCCAACGCAGAGCTAGAATTCACCAGCCTTCAGATCACGACCTGAGGCGAAGTCAGATGCTCAACCAACTGAGCCACCCAGGTGCCCCTCTGGTAGGTTTATTCTTAAGTCATCAGAGATCTTTTAACATGAACAATTTAGTGTTTTTATGATGCTCTCTCAGTCTCTGTCAACACTGCTGATTTTTTGGTTAAGGGACTGAAGTATGCTGTACTCAACTAAAAATCATGTTCTAGAGGAGATGCAATTCCCTTCCCCATTTGCCGATGTCGTCCTCTGGATAATGACCGTAATCAACATGCTACATGCTGTTACCAAATACAGAATTCCAGGTCTCCTGGGTGGCAAGAGCCCTCTCTGGTACCTAAGGGGTCTCCCATGGTTAATTCAAGTCTCACTAACTTGGATTCCCGGAGAATTTTATTTCTCTGAAATGTCAATAATTTGTAAAATATTGCGAGACAAACATTGTAATGGATCTAAAAGTCAATCCTGTGGGCAAATGATTATAAACTCTACTGTATGTTTCTAGTCCTACCTTCCAACCATACTTTAAAGAAAAGATCAATTATTTATATGAGGTATGAAGTTAAGACTTAGGAATTATTTTACCTTCATGCTGACTATTGCAACTCGGAGGTTTGTCCCACCGAGATCAACAGCCAAGGCACTTAGAGTTTCAAGAATATGGTCAATATCTTGAGAGATATTCTCCTTCACAGGAGGAAAGCAGAATTTCTTTTGCAGTGGCTCTTGAAGATCAATAGATTTGAGAAACTTCAAAATCCTTGGAACAGCATTTCCATCCCCATATATCTTTGAACTGCAGTATCAAAAAAGTCAAATTAAATGCTTCTCTCATACATGTGAAATGGTATGGAGGACACGGTACTAATAGAAACCAAGACTTCAGGTAATAAAGTTGTGCTTTTTCATTTTAAAATAACATCTGATATCTTCAGTGTATTATCAACGGAATGTCTAACTCCACTGTTGGTTGAAACACAACTACAAGAGACTGGGATACCATTAACAAATGTCTCTATCATCAAAGACAAATTACCTTTGTTAAGCCAATTTCAGAATATAACATAATTTGGGACAATGAATCTATTTATTTATTGCTTTTTAAACCTTTACATTCGTGAGGAAAAAAAAGTTATTTTCAGAATTCAAACATTTCAAACATCCAAATAAAGGAAAATCTCATTAATTTGAAACAGAAAGGTGAGCAGTCTAAATTAAAATGCTGAACTAGACTATTTTTAAAGAAAATCAGTTATTTTCTAATATTTATAAAAAGTCAAAGTAGGTTAAGGAAGTATTTCCTGGCAGAAGTGCTATATTAATTAACTGAGACAAATAAAAAACAGCTATCCTCCATTTGAACCCCTGGTAGAGTAATAGGGGTTCTATTGCCAAGCCCTGTCTCCCTGACAGCTAGGGACCTCTAGAGATATATAACAAAAGCTCTGTTAAAGTGACTGAAGAATGATCACAGCTTAAAAATGGTGCCCACAGCTCCCCCTTTTAAATCACTTCTTTAGAAAGGGTATATACTCACCAAGGGTACTGTTTGCCAAACTGAAGATGCAGTGCCTGTAGTATTTTGTCTTGGGTATCAGCATCCCGGACATGAAGGACATTCTCCCCTAGATGAACCCAGTGACACATTACAATGATTTGGAAGTGGAAATATCCAAAGAATAAAGAAATTAGCAATGTGTTGTGCTCATTATTAACCCTGAAACCCAGAGGACTTCAAATGAGTCTATCAGAGAAACATCGACTTTTCTCCTTTATACCTTTAAAGCACTTTCAACAAGATTTCCATGTACCAAATACTTAAGGACACTAGGATCCTTTATTCCCAAAAAGAATAAATCAAGTTTTTGTTGATTTACTGAAATAAATGATGTACATTAATCTAGTACCCACTTACCCCCCACCCCTCATCTAATCGTTCAGTGCGTCCATTCTTTCAATCCACCCTGCTTTCCATCTACTCGGCCAGGTGTTCATCAGCAGTCAGGCCAGGTCGTTCCATTAGTCTATCAGCCAGTCAGGTGTTCAGTCACTTTTTCTCCATATATTTTCTGACCAGTGCAATGGAGTAAATACAGTGAAAATGGCCATATTTTTCAACAGACCTAGCTAAGAAGAGAAGAGCTGGAAAGAGGCATGGGGTTGAGGAAGGGGTTGGTTTTCAGACGTGAGAGGCGAAGGCATGTTTAAATGATGAGGAGGCTAAAGAATCATGGTAGAGAAAGGATACCCCTGAGGTCCCTGAGAAGGCAGGAAGGGTACGGATCTAGAACACGGGTAGAAGGCTGAGCAATGGGCAGGAAAGAGATGCCAACCCTTCCAATGTAAAGAGGTATGGAGGAAAGGATGGATGGACATGTGTTTATAGAAGTGTGGTGACAAATGACAAAGTACAAGACTGCCTTTGACTAAAGACCCGATGCCAGATCCAGTGTTCAATTCTTTTTTCACAATGTCCTTGAACTCTGAGCAGCGTTCAACACCATCTCCTGGAAACATTTTCTATTCTGGGCTTTAATGCTATCACACTCCTGGGTTTCCTCTGGACTCACTGGCAACTCCTTTTCAGTCTTCCCACTGGTCCCCTCCTCCTCACCAGAACTCTAAATGCTGACTAGCTTCGGCAGTTGGTTGTGGATTCCATTCTCTTCCCTATTTACGTGTTACCCTGGTTAATCTCCTATAATCCCTTCATTTTATTTAAAAAAAATTTTTTTAACATTTATTTTTGAGACAGAGAGAGACAGAGCATGAACGGGGAAGGGTCAGAGAGAGGGAGACACAGAAACTGAAACAGGCTCCAGGCTCTGAGCTGCCAGCACAGAGCCCGATGCGGGGCTCAAACTCACAGCCCTCATGGACCACGAGATCATGACCTGAGCTGAAGTCGGCCGCTTAACCGACTGAGCCACCCAGGCGCCCCAATCCCTTCATTTTAAATGACATCTCGGGGCGCCTGGGTGGCGCAGTCGGTTAAGCGGCCGACTTCAGCCAGGTCATGATCTCGCGGTCTGGGAGTTCGAGCCCCGCGTCAGGCTCTGGGCTGATGGCTCAGAGCCTGGAGCCTGTTTCCGATTCTGTGTCTCCCTCTCTCTCTCTGCCCCTCCCCCGTTCATGCTCTGTCTCTCTCTGTCCCAAAAATAAAAATAAAAACGTTGGAAAAAAAAATTAAAAAAAAAAAAGACATCTCTGGCAGGGTGCACCATTATCTCCATATCCTTTGTCTGTACTAGCATCAGAATTTTTAGCCAGGCATCTGATAATCCAGCTCAAGACTATATTCTTTACCTTCCCCTACTGCTAGCTGTGACCCTGTGACTATGTTCTGACAGGATACATGAAGAAATATTTGAAATTTACAGGTTGTGCTTTTAAAAGAAGGACATCTTCCCTCCTCTTCCTTCCCAATGACTAAAATGTGGACTTGATAGCAAGATTAGCATCCCTCAAGCAGACAGATGGAAGCTAAATTTCTGATAACCATGGAGTTATACCAATGAGAAACAAAGAAAATCCCACTTAGGCACTATTATCTTGGTTCTCTCTGTTACAGCAGATGAACTAATATCCTAACTAAACATCCACATGCCAATCACTCTAAAACTTCTATCTCCAACTCTGACTCTCCCTGGAACTATCTAGCTGCTTGTCTGCCATGTCCACTTTGATATCTAATAGGCATCTCGAACTTAACACAGCTATTGGAGAACTCTTAATTGCACCCCTCCCAAATGTGTTCCTCCCACGATGTCCCTATGTCAGCAAAGAGTGCCCCCACTGCTCAATCCAAAAATCTGCAAGTTTCTTCCTTTCACTGCTCACATCCAAGCAGCAGCAAGTCCTATAACAATCCCCAAATCTAACTTTTGTCCATTTCTGTTATTATCATGTACTCTAAGCCACTATCAACTCTCATATCAACTGAAATAACCTCTCACGTAGTCTACTTGCTTCCACTCCTGTCCCACCACATTCCACTCTCATAGAGCAGCAGAGTGGTTTTTCCAAAATGCAAGTCACATCGTGTCATCCTCCCATAAATGGCTTTCCATGATACTTGGGAAAAACCCCAGATTTTTTACCCTGGCTTACAAAGGTCTGCCTCCTTCTCTGACATCATCTTGTATCGCTCTTCCTCCCACCCAGTACCCTCCTGCTACACTGGCCTTTTGCTGCTCAAATACATCAAGCTTGTTCCTGTCTTAGGGTCTTCTCACTGACTGTTCCCTCTGCTTCTCTCTGATCCTCACACAGCAGATTCACTGTTACTCAGATCTCAGCTGAAGTGTCATCTCCTCAACGAGGCCTTCCCTGATGCAGTCTAATGTAGCCCGGCACATCACCTGCAGGTTACACCCTGCACACCACACATAAATTCTGACAGTCTTCTTTTTTTTTTTTCTTTTTTGTCTATCATCTATCTCCCCTCCCACTAAAATGAAATTCCACGAGAGCTCAGCCCTTGTTAGTCTGGTTTACTGACAAATCCCAGTGCCTACACATACTAGGTGTTTATTAAATATTTTCTTAATGAATGGAGTCAAAAGAATTTCCATTCAGTGGTTTGTATTTTCTCTGTGAAGTGGGGAGCAAGGTAATATGTTAAGAATGAAAGGGGATATCAAACTCAATACCCAAAAAACAAATAATCCAGTGAAGAAATGGGCAAAAGACATGAATAGACACTTCTCCAAAGAAGACAACCAGATGGCCAACCGACACATGAAAAAATGCTCCACATCACTCATCATCAGTGAAATACAAATCAAAGCCACACTGAGATACCATCTCATCACACCTGTCAGAAGGGCTAACATTAACAACTCAGGCAACAACAGATGTTGGCAAGGATGTGGAGAAAGAGGATCTCTTTTGCACTGCTGGTGGGAATGCAAACTGGTGCAGCCACTCTGGAAAACAGTATGGAGGTTCCTCAGAAAATTAAAAACAGAAATACCTAACGACCCAACAATGGCACTACTAGGTATTTATCCAAGGGATACAGGTGTGCTGTTTCAAGGGGACATATGCACCCCAACGTTTATACCAGCACTATCAACAATAGCCAAAGTATGGAAAGAGCCCAAATGTCCATCGATGGATGAATGGATAAAGAAGATGTGGTGTATATACACAATGGAGTATTACTCAGCAAGCAAAAAGAATGAAATCTTGCCATTTGCAACTACATGGATGGAACTAGAAGGTATTATGCTAAGTGAAATTAGTCAGAGAAAGACAAATACCATATGACCCATATGAGGACTTTAAGACACAGAACAGATGAACACAAGGGAAGCAAAAATAATATAAAAACAGGGAGAGGGACAAAATATAAGAGACTCTTAAATATAGAGAACAGAGAGTTACTGGAGGGGTTGTGGGGGGGGGGGATGGGCTAAATGGGTAAGGGGCATAAAGGAATCTGCCCCTGAAATCATTGTTGCACTATATGCTAACTTGGATGTAAATTAAAAACAAATAATAATAACGTAAGGGAAAGAAGACCTAAAGACAACAGAAAATTAGGGTAGCAATTACAAATAGAGAAAAAGCAGAGCTGAAACTAACCTCCTTGATTCTAGTCTTGTTCTTTTTTCACAAAGTCCATACATTTTTCCATTAGCTACAGAAATATATTTCCATGTATAGTATTAGAATTTAGACTACTATTAAAAACAAGATCTAACTCAATTAGCAAATTAATAATAAAATTTCTTTATCCTTCAGTTATTAAGGGAGCATCTTAGAGTTTTCATGCTCTAAACTACTCACTAAAAGTACTCTACTGTACCCAAAAATGAGACTAGCATTCATATACTCATAATACATTCAACCATTCTAACTTACCCACAGCCATCAAAGACCATAATCAGCTAAGAAACGCTTAGCTCTGATATTACAAAGACAATAAAAAAAAAGTAGAGCCCTAAAAAATTTTGGTAATCACTTTGTGCTATTTATAGATTTTAGGCTACAACTGGTCATTAACCTCATTCACTCACTGATTCATAAAAATGTATGCCAGCACTGCCTTGTAATAATTCATATACAGAATTTTAAAGATGTTACAAATGTATGAGGGGGAGCCAATACTGAATGTCTCTTCTCTCACCTTCTCCTAGCTACTGCCTACCAAGGGAGGCCAAGTTACTAATCTGATTGGTTAGACAGCAGGGCAATGACCACACTGTGCTTGCCAGAGCCACTGCTTTCATATATATCTCTAGATAGCTGAGACATGGACAAAGGTAAATACCTGTTTCTCTTCCAATCTGACGTGTTCCAAGATTAATCACAGGTGTTCCAAAAGCTCCAACCTCTCGTACTCCACAGCTGCTGTTCCCAATCATACAACCAGCATGGGCAACCAGCTGTATAAACTGGTCAAATGGGACGTGTTTAACTGCACGGAAGTTGGGATGATGCTCAATGCCCTTCTTCCGCATCACTCGAACCATCTCTTTGCTCCCTGTGAAAACGAAAATCAACTGTTAAATGGTTTATGAGATTAAAAAAACCATTTTCACTGGCAAGTATAGCCCCACTTAAGGAAATTGTTCTATGCAGATGCACAATGGTTATTAGGGAGATAATAATTTTAATTACTGATCTTTCCAGGAATGATGAATATTTAAAATGTCTGGTCAGCTCTCTGCTTCAACTCATCTAGGAACATTAAACAGCATTCATCAAAGTAAATACCTCTTACTAATGCCCCAATAAAAGCCTTTACATTAAACAACAACTAAGAAGCAAGACCGGCCAACAGTCTCTCTCTCTTAAGCTGGGAGTTCCTAAATTGAAAGGTCTCGGGCTCCACACACTAAGCTGATTAGAGAGCCTCTGCCTTAGCTATGCTCATATTTACCCTAACAACTGCTCAACTGGATAGCATCCCTGATTACATGGACTAAACTCCAACAAAATGCATGTAGAACCTGATATTGTGGCTGGTATTTTATATTAAATGCAGGATTATTTAAAATGGTACAGGTGTATGAAGGGGGAGGCAATAATTAATGCCTCTCTGCTTGCCTCTTTACTCACCCTTTCCTAACCAGCATCTAACAAGGGAGATAAGGTTGCTAATCTTATTACTTAGACAAGACCGTGAGCACCAAACTGTGTTAGCACACCATATTTCATGGTGGGCGGAGCCATTGACGTAACAGAAGTTGGGCACACATGTGCTTTCTCTCTTTTTAACTTTCTCTATGTGGCAAGGTAGGTGACAGACTCAAGGTTTAATCCCTACTGCAGACCTGGCCACCCCTCTCTATATCCAGTTCTGCCAGAGCACGTCAGTCATCAACTATAATTATTGTAGTATTTAGTACGCCAGAAGGTAGTACTATTCTGAGATTCAGATTTAGGCTCACTGAAGGCTTTCTCTGGCCTTAAGCCTAAACCACAGACACTACTTCTATTCTCCTCCATTGGGGAATTGGGCACTAAGCCTCATAATGATAAATGGATGCCGTGATTCTTACTTCCCTAAACTTCCTTGTGTTAATTTTATCAAAAGCCCCGCGAGGAGGAGAGGGGCATGTAGCAGACATGATTTGGGCATTCCTGGGACCTTTATTTTCACTGGGGAAAAATATCTCTAATTCTAAAGTGTGTACAATCAGGAAAGTATATTATAAACAGAGTATCGCGGACAATGAATATTGAATCAGAGATATATAATTACATTACCAAATATTTATAGAAAATTTAAAGGGTTAGAAGAATCAATATTAACATTTTTGAAATACTAATATGTTACCTGGATGAAACCTGGGTTGGGAGTTCTTCTTTTTTCCAACTAACATCCTACTTTGTTTCCCCTAATAGAAAAGATTATTCAAGAGACACTAAGAAGGATACTTTCAGAGTAAGATGCTGACATCTTGGTACTGCAGAGAAGGGTCCTGCCTCCTTTACCAAAAAATGCCTAAAAGCTCAGCAACGAGTGGTGTCAGCTAAACCAGTACTTGAAAATTCTGTAGCACCAGGCCCTGCTCTGCATTTCTCACTTATAGCTCACATTCCCATTAACATGCCTAAGGTCTCACTAGCACCAAAGGCTACAGTACCATCCACCAGTAGGTGATCAACCAGGTCAGGCTTAAGGACAAACTGGTTGGGGACTCCGGATCTAAACTGCCTGTGCTCAAGATTAAGGTATAGCTAATATAAATAAGAGAACAAGAAATAACAGTAAGGGCTATTTTATTGCACTCACTCGGATCATTACTTTCCTAGAGATACCCTTTCACTTTCTAAGGTTTGTCTTTTAGCTATTGCATTTTCTCATTGGTGGAAACTGGGGGACAGAGACTAAACTTGGAACTACAGTGGAGATTAGAGAAAACTTTAAGTATTTCTTTCTTTCCTACCCAGTTTCTATCAGACTTGGCAAAAACATCACAAACTTCAATCTACTACAAAATTGGTGACCCCCTAAAAACTGGAATGCATTTCAGAATACAGTGGCCTTCAATGATAAGATAGGAGGGGCAGTCAAAAGGGGACATAATAGAAACATAAAATCAGAAAAGGAGGTGGCATAATTTCATTTCCAATTACCTGCATCAATGTTTGGAAACAGAACTAGGGTCCGCTTGTTAAATGAGATAAGCGCATCCAATGTTAATTCAAACATTTTTATGGAATGCTTAATGTCAGTGGTCACAGGGTGCTGTAGCGCAACAATGTAATCTTTAGATTTTACATCATCACCTGTTTAAAGAAAATCAAACCACGTTGCCTCATTAGTTAAGAATCTTAAAGAGGAAGAAGCAAATTCTAAAACGTAAGACCCCAAAGTCTGTGTTTTCAAAAGTTCTAAGGAAAAAACAGTTTGTCACATTCCAGGTAGAGTATCTGGACATAGGATCAAACACTAAGAACTTGGAGCACCCGGGTGGCTCAGTCGGTTAAGCATCCAACTCTTGATTTTGGCTCAAGTCATGATCTCACAGTCCTGAGATCAAGTTCCAAGCTGGGCTTGGCAATGGATGTGGACCTTAAGATTCTCTCTCCCTCTCTGCCCCTCCCTGTGCACTCTCTCTCAAAAAAATAAAAATAAAAAAATAAATAAAAAAGAATTTAGAGCACCAAGTCCAAGAATCCAGCAAATTTTATAAAGGTGCTTGCTACCATAAACAAAATATCTAACTTTAAGTAGCTGTCACTAGAACCCATTGTTTTAAAACCCAAAATAGTTCAGGGGCACCTGGGTGGCTCAGCTGGTTAAGCATCTGACCCTTGATTTCAACTCAGGTCATGAGATCAAGCCCCAAGTCAGGCTCTGCACTGACAGCATGGAGCATGCTTGGGATTCTCTCTCTCCTCGCTTCTCTCTGCCCCTCTCCTGCTCACATGCACACTCTTGCACTCTCTCTCTCTCTCTCTCTCTCTCTCTCAAAATAAACTTTAAAGTAAATAAATAGGGACACCTGAGTGGCTCAGTCAGTTGGGCATCCAACTCTTAGTTTCAGTTCAGGTCATGATCTCAGTCTGTGGGATCAAGCCCCACACTGGGCTCTGCACTAACAGCATGGAGCCTGCATGGGATTTTTTCTCTCCGTCTCTCTCTGCCCCTCCCCTGCTTCTGCTCTAAATAAACATTAAAAAATAATATAAAAATAAATAAATTAAATAAAATCCAAAATATTTCAAAGCATTAGAAAAATGTAAATCTTCTCCGTTTCTAGCAAATTACCAGCAGTTTAATGAATCGATGAAACTCAAGATTACTTTAAGGTGTAGCTAAACATGATCTCAGGGTTCATGAGTTCGAGCCCCACATCAGGCTCTGTGCTGACAGAACGGAGCCTGCTTGGGATTCTCTCTCTCCCTCTCTCTCTGCCCCTTCCCTGCTCACACATGGGTGTGCACTCTCTCTCAAAATAAAAATAAAAACTTGAGAAGTCTCAGAGAGGTGAAGTCATGCCATAAGGTAAGATCTATGAACTAAAACTTTAGCCTTCCGATTTCTAATGGAATATTCTACCTACAATGGTTTCTCAAAGAACTGAAACATACCCAACACCGACAAAAACAACCATCAGAGTGAATAGTTTGATACGTACCTAACCACATCCGAATGATGCTCATGTAGTCTTTGTTCTTGGCAGAGAGAAGTTTGTCATAGGAAGGGCAGCCTGCCAGAAGGATGCGATCATGGTCCTCACACATGGATATCAGGTGCTGCTCTGCACTTCGGGTGCAACACACATGATAATGAGCCAGTTTTGTTATGGCATGTCTGATAGAATCGTCAATGGTCCCACTGACTTCTCCCCCTTCAATATGAAGGATTCGGATATTCATCAAGGCAGCAGAAGTAGCCAGAGCCAGGGCATCAAATCTGTCTCCATGAACAATCATGATATCAGGCTTCAAACGATTAAGGACATCTGGTAGCTTCACTAGGGCCAGGCCTACTGACTCCACCATGGCTGCCTCATCTTCCCCCCTAACAATCGTGTGTAGCCTGGTGTTAATGTCAAAGTCATCTTGTTCAATCATGCGATATGTGTTCCTAAAGCAGGAGAGAAATAAAGATATGAGAGCATGTTCTTCAACATAGGACCATAAAAACATATGAAAAACCAATCTAAGAGCAACCCTGAAGGGAGAAATATTTTATAAAATGCACTTGTTAAAATAGACAAACTGAGGTGTAACTTACACACAAAAATTAAAAAGCATAGATCATTAATGTACAGATCCCTTGATTATCTTACATAAATACCCCTATAGCTACTACCCAGATCAAGATATAACATATCCAGCACCCTCACTAGTGTCTCACTAGTGTCTCACTAGTGTCTCACTAGTGTCCTGGCCAATACCTGGGCACTCAGGGTATTGGGGGAGAATTTTTTTATTAAAATAGAAACCAAAGTTTTTGGTGGTTGACTTTTCCTCTTTTTATAAGTTTTTTTTAAAAACAATACACTACCTAATTTTAAAAAAATGTTACTTATAAAAGAAAAGCTCATTTTTTATTAAAAAAAAATAGGCAATCAGGATCCCTGACATGTCACTATACTATAAATTTCTGAATGATGGAAATTCTCTTCTGAATTTGTACTGTACCATTAGTGCAGCATAATTCTGAATGGGGTGTAAATGTAGGTTTTACAGCATTAAATTGGCTATAAAATGTAATTTCATGTCTGTTTCATGCTTTAGTAACAATAGCAATTCTCAGTGCCTCAAAGTTTCCTGTCTGTTATGGCTGATTTAAAAAAATATGGTTTTTAATAAACATATAATAATGTAATTCTGTATAATTTTTCAAAATCTGTATTTTTAAATTGGAAAATATAGAAAATTATCCTCCCTAAACCTACCACTCAGCAATATCAGTGTAATCATTTTTATTTCTTTTTTCTTGCCATTTTATGCATGATAACATGGGGAGAACACACACAATTTTATAATCTATTTAATCCATTTCATACAATACTTTCTCTGATCATGAAAGATTCTTTACATACATCATTTTACATCATGTGCATGTGCTAATAGTCATTTTACAGATTCCTTGGAATTTTCCTACACAAACCATCATGTTGTCTCTAACAACAGTCTTTACCAGATTGAGTAATTTCCCTTCTATTCAAAGTCTGTTAAGAGCTTTTATCATAACTGATTTAATTTTGTCAAATGCTTTTTTGACCTCTCTTGAGATGATCAGGTATTTCCCCTTTATTCTGTTAATATGTGAATAACACTGATTTTCAAATGTTCTATCAGTCTTGATTTCCTGAGATACACCTACTTGGTTATGATGTATTAGCTGTTTTTTATATTGCTGAATGTGATTTGTTAATATCTTGTTTAAAAATTTCATGTCTATGGGGGCACCTGGGTGGCTCAGTCGGTTGAGCATCTGACTCTTGACTTTGGCTGAGGTCATGAATCATAGGGTGACAGGATCGAGCCCTGCATTGGGCTCCGTGCTGATCATTTAAGGTCTTCCCTCTCTTTCTCTCCGCGACCCCCACCCACATGCTCTCTAAAATTAAAAAAAAAAAAAAATTATATCTATGTTCATAAGGGATACTGGTGTAATTTTTTTTTCTTACAATGTCTCTGTCAGGTTTTATTATCAAGATTATGCAGATTTTATAAAACAATCTGGGAAAGTTCCCCTCTCCTCTATTTTCTAAAAGAGTTTATGTAGGATTGGTGTTATTCCCAGGGCGCCTGGGTAACTCAGTTAAGTATCTGACTCTTGATTTTGGCTCAAGTCATGATCTCACGGTTTGTGAGTCTGAACCTTGTATCGGGCTCTGCACTGACAGCATATCATCTGCATAAGATTCTTCTCCCTCTCTCTGCCCCCTCCCTCACTTGTGCATGCTCTCTCTCTCTCTCTGAAAAATAAACTTAAAAAATTTTTTTTAATATAGAAGAATTTTGGTGTTATTTCCAAACAAAGGGGGAAAAAGAGAAAAAGACAAACCAAGAAACAGACTCTTAACTGTAGAGGACAAACTGATGGTTACGGCGGTGGGGGGGGGGGGGGCAGGAATACATGAAATAGGTGATGGTGATTAAAGAGTATACTTATCATGACGAGTACTGGGTAATGCATACAATCATGATATTATATACCTGAAACTAATATAACACTGTATGTTAACTATACTGGAATTAAAATTAAAAACTAAAAAGACTGGTGTTATTTCTTGCTTAAATGTTTGATAGATTTCATAAGTGACCCCATCTCTGTAGGAAATTATTTTCATAGGAAGTGTTTAATAATGAACTCAATTTCTTTGATACAGGACTATTGTGATTTTTCTATTTCTTCTGTGTCAGTTTGGTAAGCAGTGTTTTTTTTCAAAGACTTTGTCCATTTTATATACACTGATTGCCAACTTTATTGGCCTAATATTTTTTTATTCTTTTAATGGCTAGAAGATCAGTAGTGATATCCTCTTTCTCATCTTAAATTGGTAATCTCTGTGTTCTCTTTTTCTTATGCTCTGCTAGGAATTTGTCAACTTAATATTTTTAAATATAATTCTTTTATTGCTTAACCTACT
The DNA here is from genome assembly GCF_018350175.1 of Felis catus. NCBI lineage: Eukaryota > Metazoa > Chordata > Mammalia > Carnivora > Felidae > Felis > Felis catus. The sequence continues at coordinate 57,896,509 of NC_058380.1, forward strand.
TCTGTTTCATTGAATTCCACTCTTCATTCTTTTCTCCCTTCTACTTACTTAGGTGTCTTCTCATCTTTTTCTCATTTAAGAAAGTGAAAATAGACCATTAACTCGAAACTTCTCCTTTGTTACCTAAGTATTTAAAGCTATAAATTTCCTCCAAGCACTCCTTCATCTGTACCCACAAATTTTGATATACTGTAATATTATTCAGTTCAGAAGATTTTCCAATTTCCCTTAAAACTTACTTGGTCCACAGGCTTAGAACTCAACAGTAAGAACGGGGTGCCTGCGTGGTTCAGCTGGTTAAGCATCTGACTTTGGCTCAGGTCATGATCTCACAGTTTGTGAGTTTGGCCTTGCATCAGGCTCTCTGCCCTCAGCTTGGAACCCACTTCGGATCCTCTGTCTCCCTTTCTGCCCCTCCCTCACTTGCTGTCATGCTCTCTCGCTCTCTCTCTCTCTCTCAAAAATGAATAAACATAGGGGCGCCTGGGTGGCTCAGTCGGTTAAGCGGCCGACTTCGGCTCAGGTCATGATCTTGCAGTCCGTGAGTTCGAGCCCCACGTCGGGCTCTGTGCTGACAACCTGGAGCCTGTTTCAGATTGTGTCTCCTTCTCTCTGACCCTCCCCTGTTCATGCTCTGTGTCTCCCTGTCTCAAAAATAAATAAAACTTAAAAAAAAATTTTTTTAAACGAACATTAATAAAAAAATAAAAAAAAAAAAGAAGAACTCAGCAGTAAGAGAAAACAACCTCATTTTTTTAATTTGAGAGAGAGTGTGCATGAGCAGTGGAGAAAGGCAGAGGGAGAGAGAGAATCCTAAGCAGGCTCCACACTCAGCCAGAGCCTGACACAGGGCTCAATCCCACGATCCGGGGATCATGGCCTGAACCAAAATCAAGAGTTGGATGCTCAACCAACTGAGCCACTCTGGTGCCCCAAAACAACCTGATTTAAAAATGAGCTAAAGACCTTAACAGACACCTCATCACAGATGATACAAAATTGGCAAATAAGCATATGCAAAGCTGCTCCCCATCATAGAACACAGAAATGCAAATTAAAACGAGATACTGCTACAAACCTATTAGAATGGCCAAAATCAGAACACTGACAACACCAAATGCTGACAAGGAAGTGGAACAACAGGTACACTCACCCACTGATGGTGGGAAAACAAAATGATACAGCCACTTTGGATGACAGCTCAGTAGTTTCCTACAAAACTAAACATATTCTTACCACACAATCCAGCAATCATGCTCCTTGGTATTTCCCAAAGGAGCTGAAAACTTATGTCCACACAAAAATCTGCAAAACGGATATTTACAGCAGCTTTATTCATAAATGCCTCAACTTGGAAGTAACTAAGATGCCCTTCAGTAGGTGAATCAATCAATAAACTATGGTACATCCAGATAATGGAATATTATTCAGTGCTAAAAAGAAAGGAATATCAAACCATGAAAATGCATGGAGACTTAAATGCATATTACTAAGTGAAAGAAACCAATCTGAAATGACTGTGTACTTTATGATTCCAACTATGACATTGTGGAAAAGGCAAATCTATGGAGATGGTAAAAGGAACAGTGGTTAAAGAACAGATTTTTAGGGCAGTGAAAGGAAACGACTCTGATACTATAATGGTAGATGTGTGTCATTATACATTTGCCCAAACATATAGGATTTAAACCACCACGGTGAGCCCTAATGTAAACTATGGACTTCCGATAATAATGAAGTACCAATTTAAGTTCAACTGTAACAAATGTACCACTAGGGATGGAGAGCTGATGTTGAAAATGAGAAAGGCTATGCATGTGTGGAGGCAGACCCCTCTGCTCAATTTTGCTGTAGACCCAAAACTGCTCTAAAGTTTAAAAAAATTTTTTATTACCAACTCCTAGGAAATGAATGAACAAATGAATTTCTAAGTAGTCTGTTGTTACTTATTTGATTTTCTTTTTCACCCAATTCTTAGGAGTATAAAAATACTATGTTTTTAAAAAATGTTTATTTATTTGACAGAGAGAGAACACACACGTGGGTACAAGCAAGAGAGGCAGAGAGATGGGGGGGGGGGGGGCGAGGGGGTGGGTAGAGAGAGAGAATCCCAAGCAGGCTCCATGCTGTCAGCAAAGAGCCCCATGCAGGGCTCAAACCCGTGAACCATGGGATCATGACCTGAGCCGAAATCAAGAGTCAAATACTTAACCAACTGAGCCACCCAGACACCCCTAAAAATGCTGTTTTTAAAAAAAGTACCCAGGTAGTTGAAATAGAAGGTAGCTTATTTTTCTGTTGTTTTAATGTCTTTTAATATAATACATTCGAATGGTTTAAAATTTAAGATACAAAAGGTTCTACAGGGAAAAGGCTACCTTCTCACTTTTGTTTCCCAGTCATCCAGTTCCTCTCCCAGAAACTTATGTCAGTGTACTTCATACAACATTTCCATTAAGTACCAGTCAAGTTTCCTATCTATCAGTCTCACCAAACAAATACTGCCTTTCTAACCTTATAGTGGCTGGCAGATAAGAAACCTAGCACAAGTTCCTTCACAGCCTCTCTTCCACTAGTCTTCCTGTCAAATTCTTCTCACAGAAGTAAAAGAACCACTTAGACTTTCATCTTAGGCTCTGGCTAAAATTTCTCTTCTACTTTGCTCTATGTACATACGAAAACCCAGTGGATTTTCTTAGATAGCCAGAATTCATTTGACATGTTTAAAACCTATGAATTTTTGAGCTAGCCATAAGTTTCTTCTCTACTTTATGTATTTACCTAGAGCGGACTGGTTTTGAGAGACAGGTTTTTGTTTGCTTTTGCTGTTGTTGTCTTGCTTTTAAAGAATAGTCTGAAAAAGGCAATTGTACTTTAACACAAGGTTCTCTCACATGTAATAGTGTATTATTGATATCTTTGGAAACTGCATTAATATTTTTATGCCACAAGAGTGCACTAAATGCCACTTTATTACACAGAACACAATGAATGTTTATCTCTGGTTTAGACATTCTATTCCAAGATTTCCCAACTGTCATTTTTTCAAATTTAGACTGTGATCAATAATAAACCTAATATCACCAAAATAAATACCAATGGTAATGTAACATTCTACCTTATGTTGTAGATCAATTAGATTTTTAAAATCTTATTCCATATCTACTACTTGGGATGCTGTCAATCTATACATGAGTTTTAACAAAGTACCATTACAAGTCACAAAATACATTACAGGTAGTTACATTATTGTAGTCACACAATATAGATTTATAAGTAGCATTTCTCCTGAATGTAACAATAAAAATATTTATGGCTTTCATTTATCAAGCACCTATTAAGCAGCAACACTGTGATGGACGCTTTACAGCACAATCTCCGTTCTCCACAGTAACGTGCAACATACGTTTTCATTCCATTTTATAACTGAGGAACCTGAAGATGCAACTTCTCCAAGCCATATAAAAACTAAATGGCACAACTGGGATTTGAAGCTAGGTCCACATGAGGCCAAGAGCCAAGCTCTCTGCACACCTTGTTGCAATTAAGAATATCATAAGAAAATGCTTTCATCTTACCCATAATCATCTATCAGGTGAGAGCCAAGTACCACCACATCAAGTTCAAAGAACTCAGGTTCCATTTTAATGCCAAACATGATCGGGGCAAGTTTCGAATAATCAGCACGGTTGCAAGTCGCAACACAAACCCGAAGCTTTCGGTTATTCCCATTCTTCTCCATGACTTGTTTCTTTTGCTTTGAGAGATTCTTAAAATAGAGTTCCTAAAGTTGCAAAAACAAATTATTTATAACCAGAATGAAGGTCCTAGATATAAACACAGAATCCTGCAGTTCTAATAAGCCTTTAACCAACATTTAACACAGTGCTTCTTAACCTTTTTTCCACCCCCACTCCTGTGTGACACACCCACTGGTACACCCAGAGCTAAGAAATTCCAGCTGACTAATTCCACCTCTTTCTGTGACACTTAAGAAAACACACTGGAATGCCATTAAGAAACAGTGATAGAAATCAACTCCTCTTTAAAGGGCAAGCAACCATCAGCTCTTAATTAGTTAGAAACTACTTTCGATGTCTCACAACTGATCCCAACATACCGGTCTACTACAAAACTGTGACTGAGAATAACTGATCTAGTTCAACTCTCTCTTTTACAAAAAGGGAAACACAGGTCTTGAAAGAGGAAATTAACTCAAGGTTCAAGATGACATTTTATAAGGGATAAGATCTATTCACCCTCACACTAAATACCCACTATATACAAAGCACTGTGATTCGTGCTGAGGAAGAGAACGGTAAAATAAAAACCCCTACCTTCAAAGCCTCATTAGCACCTACAGCCAGTGCCTACAAACTTGACAACTCCAAATGCCTACGAGACATCTCTTGTCTTATACACACACCTTCAAGTCAGTAGCCCAACCCAAACTTACTTTTTTTCCCCTCATTTCTGTTCCTCCTTCCTTGTTATGTAAGTCAGTTATGAACTTCCATTCATCCAAATGCTCTGACATCCTTGTCTTCTCTGTTCCTTACTTTGTACCTCCCAAGCCCTGTCAATTCCGCCTCCTCAACAGCTTTCAAATCTAGCTCCTCCTCTTCCTCCCCACCAGGACATCTCCTAGCCCAACCTCTCATTTTAGGTTTGAACTACTGTTAAGAGCTGCCACAGGAATTTGCCTGTTGCCAGTCTTTGCCTGCCTCGCACAGGCTTTCAGAGTGATCGGTCCAAAGTTTGTAAATCTGATTACCATGATCGACAGAATACATAACCTATGGATGAAGTACGAATTGCTGATCTGGGCCTAGCCCATCTTTCCAACCACTTCTCCTCGACCTACAATTACCTGTACTCGGTGCCAAAGCCATACCAAAGTGCCTGCGATTCAACCAGTGAGTCTTCAAATCTCTGTGCCTTTCTAGATAGAAGTACCTCTACCTAAAACTTCCTTTTCCCCTTGCCCAGCCTCCTCCCCATTCTTCAAAACCCGGTCTCAGGGTTGCCTCTTCCTGAAAACCCTGACATAAACTTTGGTCCCTCTCCACCTCACCCCTTTTAGTTGCTATCTTCCTCTGAGCAGTATGGCCTTACCATACACATACATACTTTTGTTCAACTCCTCTGCCCTCCTGCCATCTGCACCCTTCATTCAAAAGTAAAAATTGGTGGCAAGGGATAAGAGATGTTTTATGGAGCATTTTAAACTTCTCTATATCAATGTAAAATTCCACCTCACGGATGCAACACTTTTGCTTCAGGAAGTGTGTCAATATTTAGAACTTGCAATCAGTAATACAGAGAAGCTTGAGTAAAGGTGCCAGTAAAAGGGGAGCTGCCTTTTAGACCAGGATACCCTAAAACCCGCTGGAAATCTCATCAGTGGCCATCCCACCTCTGTTTGGGCTAGAACTTCTGTGAGCACACGAACTGCCCCATCATTAGGCCCATTCTGAACTTCACAATCTCTGGTAAAAGCTAATGTCACCCAACAGAAATCATTTATAAAATAATGAAATAAGCATCTGTCAAGACAGTTGTATTCATAAGCTCTAAGCACTACCAATATCGTTAAAGGCAAAAATATTTTTCCAAAAATGGTTATTTTAAATGTTCTTGTGCATTATCCCTCTTTCACTGATGATTAAATTTGAGTTGAATAACTTGTTGGTGATATTCAACTTGCTGGGTGGGGCAAAGCAAATCTTTCATGGTTGGTTAATTTGTTTTCATTTTAGAAGAACAGTAAACTCCATTTTGCAATACTAAAATACTTAGTATTTACCAAGTAAGTCAAAGGTTATTCTAACAAAACTGAGAGTAACCTAGCTAAATAAACCAACAATGAAAAAGGCAAAAATGTTATTAAGGCCAAAGCTTTAAGGAAAGGAAGTTAAATCTTAAAAATATGGTAAAATGGCTTAAGGGGAGAAGTTTTATATATATACATATATATGTGTGTGTATATATATATATATATATATATATAATTTTAACTTATTTTTTGATTAGGTAATACATTTGCATGGTTTAAAACTGAGAAGTCACAAGAGGCTACATAGCAAAAATTCTTCTCATCTGTGTTCCCCAGCCATGTAGTTCTTCTCACTGGATGCTATGAGTTACTATATTCTTATCTATACTTCTATAAGTAAACTATATGCATATATAAATACAGATGTATTTGCTTACAAATACATACAGCACATATTATGCAACTGGTAACATTCTACAAACTGATATTCATACCTTGCTTTTTAAAATGCTTTTAATTTGGGGGCATCTGAGTGGCTCAGTCGGTTGAGCATCCCACTTCAGCTCAGGTCATGATCTCATGGTCCGTGAGTTCGAGCCCCGCGTCGGGCTCTGTGCTGACAGCTCAGAGCCTGGAGCCTGTTTCAGATTAGTCTCCCTCTCTCTCTGCCCCTCCCCTGCTCATGCTCTGTTTCTCTCTGTCTCAAAAATAAATAAAAACATTTTTTTAATTTAAAAAAATAAAATGCTTTTAATTTTGTTTCTGAATTGAATGGGGAAATTGGAAAACTTAAAAGGCACTGGAAATATTAAACCTAAAGGTGCAAAAAGTTTTAAAAATTGCACCATCAACTCTTCAAATATATGAAGGGTATGAGAACCCCAAAAGTAAAAATAATCAATGTCACATTTATGTGCAGAGAACTGAGAACAGTTGTTATATGAACTTATATGAAGAGAGCTGAGACAGACACAGAGCTGAGAAAGACCTAGTCTCTGATTTTTAGAAACTTAAATCTAATACCTGACACCAGGCCACATAATAGATCTTAACTAGTTCACTTTCCCAAATAGGAGCACCAGAAACAAAATACATTTTTTTTCAGCCCAGTATACATTACATTTATCCTGCATAAGAGGTCATACCCAAAGATACATTTTTATACTGAGAACTGTGACCAGAGTCCCCGTAACCAGTATAGAATGAGTAAATGTGGCAAAATGGACTTAAACTATACCAGCATGATTTAAGTTGCATAAAGTGCGATGTAAAGGAAACAAGATAAAACTCGTTTACACTCTGGAATGCCAGACAGCAATTAAAAAGAATGGACTATGTCTATATTTGTCCACACTTATGAATCTCAGCAACAGAACATTAGAGGACAACAACAAATTCTAAAATCTTAGATACATAAGGTACCATTTTTTTGTAAATGTCTTAATGTATAATGTACTGTTTAAATGTATAAAACATTATATGTTGTTTATTTCTCTACAGGAAAGTTACACACCAACTCAGGAAAGTAGTTATTATCTCTGGAGAGGGAGAGAAGGGAAAGAAAAATGGGGCTGAAAAGGCTTAGGTAACATTTATTTTTTTAAATCATACCACAGGCAGAGATGTGAAACAAACACGGTAACATATTAATATGTGTTAAATCCTGGTGACTGGTAGAGGGTGTCATATTGTCTTCTGTCCTTTTCAGCATACTTGAAATTGTCACTATCAAAACAAGAAATCTTTTTTTTTTTTTTAAGAATCTTTTAAATAGACACTGTGAAGTAGGTATGTTGTCCACATTTCCCTCAAGCCTAAGGCTCAGAAAGTCAGGAGGGGCTGGATATTTACACCCATTTCACCTATTAATTCCAGAACTGTAACTAAAATATAGCTAAATTTCAGAGAAGTATGCTTTCATCTCGAATTCACTGGCAGTCTCTGAGAAACCCAATTCTTAAAGCCCACTTCCTGCATTCTCTCAAGAGTGACCATTTTACATACTAACAAAAGGTGATCAACATGATCAACACTTCCCAGAAAAATATTCCTCTGGACCTCTCAACTGAACTGCTGGAAAAAGACTCACCAGCACTTGGCTCAAGTAGTCACTGAGCAGAGGAAACAGTGACAGTAAGCATCTGCTAAGTACTTCTGAGGTGCTAAGCACTAACTATATTCAGAGCTTTACATTAACCATCTCATCCTGAGAGCCCTCTCACCAATCCCATTTTACAGACGGGGACACTGAGGTACAGACAAAATAATTTACCTGCCCCAAAGTACAGTTTGTTGCCAGAACTAAAAATCAGACCCAGCACGCAGGATATTACACATCGAGTGTTTGCCTAGTGTCTGTTCCTTAACATCCACGGGCCTTCTTCGTGGCAGGTCTTGCCAGGCTCCATAGCAATTAAGAGAACATGACACACCACTCTTCCCTCGGTGCAGCGGGGATGCGACTTACAATTAAGACGGAAGGAGCTATGTAAAAGCGGCCTGAAATTTCTGAAGCCTATTCCCGAGCTGTAGTTTGGTTTGGCCTCTTCCAGAGCTTCTCTAGCTGGGTTAGCCAATTATCTAGACTGCTACACGGCACTCCTCTCTTTCCGAGGAGCCCAGAATACTTGTTCGTGCTCTAACAATTTTACAGGTGTGCTCAAGATTGGAGAGGAAAATAAACGCGCATCAAACTACTACGGAAGCCCAGACTCAGAATGGCAGGGTTGGGCGCCGACCTTCAAACTCATCTTTTAATCCAACCCTTTACACCCCAGGGCAACTTGTCTGTCAAGGAGCTCTCCGCCCTCTTTTGCACACCCCCGTAACAGAACCCTCACTATCTCCCAGGACAGCCCCTTTCCTTACTGGGCAGCGCTGCCCGGGGGATGGAATCATGCCAGGCCTCCGGCTACCCGCCCGGGGCCCGCAATGAAGCGGTCTGCTCCGCGGGCCACAAGACGGAGCCCGTAACAGGAATACGGAGGGGCCCTGGCACGTAGGCCTGCGAAGACCGGGCGAGGCCAGGGTCTGTGCGGGCCTGGGGACGCGGAGAGGTACCGGGCGGCCGCCGGGCTGCGGGGGCCACGAGGCGGGGGCCGGGGGAAGAGGCCGTGGGGGTCCGAAGGATGCTCTCCCCGGCCCGTCTCCCGAGTCCCGGCCGACGCGGGGCTCTCACCACACGCTGGCGCGCAGCTCCCTCGCACGCCGCCGCCGCCCCGCCTCGCGGGCAGAGCCGAACGCAGCACCAGCAAGCGGGCCGGCCCAAGACCGCCCCCGCGCCTTCCGCACGTCGGCCGAGCGCGCGGACGACTCGGGTCTAGATCCCAGCCACGCACTCCCCTGCACGCCCACCCCGAGCGCCGAATCGGCGAACGCGCCCTTACGTAACCTGAGAGCGACCCTGTGATTGGCTGCGCCTTCCCGTGCCCCACCCCCTGGCCAAACGGTCTTTGGAGGGGGCCGGTGCGGGGGCGCCGGGTGCCTTCCGTTGTCGTGGCGGTCGGGGTCTTGCTGGTCTCGCTCTGTTCCCGCCCCGACGCCTTCTCTTGCGCCGCTACGCACGCTCGGGAGCCCGGGTCCTCACCCAGGGTAGTGGTTTTGGCCTTGCACCCAGGGGGAATTAGGCCTTGTATTCCCTCGGGCATTTTATAGGCTGTCACCAAAACAATTCTGCCGTGCAGCCGGTCAGCCACAGAGCCATCTCTTGAGTGAAACCCTTGTCGCTCCAGGACCGTGTCTCCTCGAAGGCTCTGATGGAGTGTTGATGACCCAAACAAGCCACACACCGGCTGATCCTTATAAGACGCTCAGCCTAGGCCTCCTCTTTAGGAAACTTCCCACCAGCCCTGCCCCAGGGACGTCGGTCAGGGAACTTGGCAGCAGCAGAAAAGGTGTCAGGGAAAAGGCTCCCACAGCTCCTAATAAAGACTTTTTAGTGATCTTTTCAAATTGCTAAGGCACCAGTGACAAACGTTGAATGAGTTGGTGTTACAAAACAGTAAAACATTTTTTTTTTTTTACAATCCTTAAGTAATTTACCACAGGTAAAACTATTTAAATAATCTAACAACCCATCCAGAGTTGTTGCTATAAAGCAAATTTCAGGGGCACCTGAGTGGCTCAGCTGGCTAAGTGTTCAGGTCATGATTTCACAGCTCCTGAGCTCAAGCCCCAGCTAGGGCTCTGTGCTGACAGCTTAGAGCCTGGAGCCTGCTTCAGATTCTGTCTCAATCTTTCTCTGCCCCTCCCCTGCTCATTCACTATCTCTTCAAATATAAATAAACACTTAAAAAATTTTTTTTCAAATCTAATCAAACTTTTGCACATCGTGTATTTCAATTCATGATGAAGTTCTAGGGGTGCCTGGGTGGCTCAGTTGGTTAAGCGTCCAATTTCAGCTCAGGTCATGATGTTACAGTTTGGGAGATAGAGCCCCACATTGGGGCTCTGTGCTGACAGCTCAGAGCCTGGAGCTTGCTTTGGATTCTGTGTCTCCCTCTCTGTCTGCCCCTCCCCTGCTTGTGCTCGCGCTTTCTCTCTCTCTCTCTCTCTCTCTCTCTCAAAAATAAACATTAATAATGAAGCTCTAATTTGCAGAGTACTCAATGTACTATCAGTTACCCTGCAACTAGCTTGGAGCTACTAGAAGGTCATATCAGACACAAAAGGAGAGATCTTAAGGGGATTTGTGTAAGGAAGTGCCATCAGATTTCTTTTTAAAATATCACTTGGGCTACTATGGAGAGAATGGATTAGCATTTAAAGAATAGTGGCAGTGTAAAAAAAAAAAATTACTGAAAGGATGCGTAAAAAACTGGTAACACCGACAGGCTGCAAGGGGATGGACTTTTCCAGGGAATACCTATTTATAATATCTTGTGTATTTTGCAATATATATACATATTTCATATTAAAGAGAATACAATTAATTGTAAAAAAAAAAATAATGGTGGCAGTGAAACTCAACTGAAGCAGATGGCTATGAGGTTGAGTTTGGAAGTAGAACTGAAAATTCGGGATTGGCTATGAGGGAATGAGAGAAAAGGAAGGAAAAGAAACAAGGGTGACTTCCAGGTATCTGGCATTAGTAATTGGTTGATGGGTGCCATTTACCAAGATGAGAGAAAAGCTGAGGCAGGAACCAGGTTTGGGGAGTTAAAAGGGAAGCTTTAATTTGGTATATGTTTGAGATGCCTATGAAGTAGCCAGATGAAGCTACTAAGTGAGCAGTAAGATACATGAGTCTGGACACGGATTCACCAGAGGGTGTCTTAGTTTCCTATTGCTGCTATAACAAATCACATCAAACTTAATGACTAAAAACAAATATATTATCTTGACAGTTCTGGAAGTTAGGAGTCTGAAATGGGTTTCACCCAGCTAAAATCAAAGTAGCAATGTTGGTATCATCATAAGAAAAAAATTATAACTATGTTCGGGGATGGATGTTAGCTAGACATTGTGGTGATCACTTCACAGTATATACATATACCAAATGTTTATGGTGTACCCTTGAAACTAATGTAATATATATATAAAATATAATATATATGTCAATTTTTTTTAAAGGTATCCGTGGGGGGTACCTGGTGGCTCAGTCAGTTAAGCAGCTGACTCTTGGTTTTGGCTCAGGTCATGATCTCATAGTTTTGTGAGTTTGAGCCCCACGTCGGGCTCTGTGCTGACGGCACGGAACCTACTTGGGATTTTCTCTCTCTGTGTCTGCGCCCCCCACTCTAGCCCCCAGCTCATGCTGTCTCTGTCTCTCTCAAAAATAAAATAATTAGGAAAAAACAAAAACTTTCAGTGGGTCTACCTTCCCTAGGGAGCAAGTAACAACGTTTCCTGGCCTTTTCCAGCTTCTACATAGGGCTGAATTCCTTGATTTGTGGCCCTCTGACCTCTGCTTTCCTTGTCACATCTCCTTGGATTCTCCTCCTCTTTCACTTAAAAAGACTCTTGTGATTACATTGTGCCCACTTAAATAGTCCAGGATAATCTTCCCATCTCAAAATCCTTTCAACTTTTATTTATTTTTGGGACAGAGAGAGAGAGAGAGAGAGAGCATGAACGGGGGAGGGGCAGAGAGAGAGGGAGACACAGAATCAGAAGCAGGCTCCAGGCTCCGAGCCATCAGCCCAGAGCCTGACGCGGGGCTCGAACTCACGGACCGCGAGATCGTGACCTGGCTGAAGTCGGACGCTTTACCGACTGCGCCACCCAGGCGCCCCTCAAAATCCTTAATCACATCTGCAAAATCTCTTTTGCTGTATTAGGAAACATTCACAAATTCTAGGGATCATGGCTAGATGATCATGGCTGTCTTTGGGAAACTATTATGTTGCCTACCACAAGTGCTATTGAAACTCCCAGGAGATGTTCAAGATGGGCATATTGCTTTTAAAGTTACATGCCAGGGGCACCTGGCTGGCTCAGCTGGTGGAGCATGTGACTCTTGATCTCGGGTTTGTGAGTTCACCCCATGTTGGGTGTAAAGATTACTTAAAAATAAAACATTTTAAAATAAATAAAGTTACACGCCACAGCAGCAAATATCCAGAAAAGAACACTAATTTTTTTCTTTTGAAAGTTACAAAAAATTATTTTTAAAAAACAATGTAAATGTTCAGTTTTTAAAAATCTGGGTGCTTATTACATGGGTGTGTTTAGTTTATTAGAACTCAAACTGTACACTTAAGATATCTGCACTTTTTTCTATGTATAAATACAATATAATTTTTAAATGTTTATTTATTTTGAGAGAGAGAGAGAGAGAGAGCAGGGGAGGGGCAGAGAGAGAAGGAGGCGGAGAATTCCAAGCAGGCTCCGCGCTGTCAGCACAGAGCCCCATGCAGGGCTTGAATGCACAAACCGTGAGATCTTGACCTGAGCTGAAATCAAGAGTCAATGCTTAACTGAGCTACGAAGTACTCCCAAGTACAATGTTTTTTTAAAATACTTAATGCAGGGGCACCTGGGTGGTTCAGTTGGTTAAGTGTCCGACTTCGGCTCAAGTCATGATCTCGTGGTTCATGAGTTCAAGCCCCACCTCAGGCTCTGCACTTACAGCTGAGAGCCTGGAGCCTGCTTCAGAGTCTGTCTCCCTCTCTTTCTGCCCCTACCCTACTCGAAATGTGTGTGTGTGTGTGTGTGTGTGTGTGTGTGTGTGTGTATCTCAAAAATAAATAAACATTAAAAAAAAGATGATAGCTAGGAAAAAATGTAACTAGAAATATAAATACATTTTGTAAAGATAATACAATTTTGAGAATTTGTGCCTTATTAAGCCACTTGTAGATTTTATGTTTGCTTGACCAATATTGAGAACTGTATATTTCCATATACAGTCTAGTAGTTCTGTGTTCATGGAATCATTTCACCTTGAAATGAAAATGAAATGAATGAAATGGCCCTCTTTTTAGAATTTTCCCCTATATTCTCTTAAGATGTAGTTGTAGCAAGGAGCTGTAGGAGCATTTCCCTCTGGCTTTTTGAGATCACATTTCTATAGGTAATATTATAATTCTGGATCTCTGTTACTTTGCTATTTAACAGAGTGAATTAACATATCAAAAATCTTCCCAAGTCATTACATTCTGTATGCTTGGTTTGGCTTCCTTTGGCTTTAATCTGAGGGCTCTACAAGCTATAAAAAAGTACTTTTATGGCTTTATAATACAATAAAATCATATTTTTCTATAGATTACTCCATAAACAGAATAACTTTAAGCATTTATGGCATAATTAGGTTATCAGAGAATCCTAAATCTTTTTTCCTTTGAGATAAAGAGAGTGAGTGACCTTGAGCGGGGTAGGGACAGAGGGAGGGAGGGAGGGAGAGAGAGAGAGAGAGAGAGAGAGAGAGAGAGAGAGAGAGAATCTTAAGCAGGCTCCACACCCAGCATAGATCCCGATAGTGGGGCTGGATCCCACAACCCTGGGATCATGACCTGAGCCCAAGTCAAGAGTCAGAGATGTTTAACCAACTGAGCCACCCAGGCACCACAAGTATCCTTAATATTAAAAGATTATCTAACCCACCCTTTTCATTGAAGGAGGAGACCTCTCTAAATCATCCCCGACAGACGTTCATCTGACTTTGGGAACATTTCTTCTAATAGGGACTTATTTTCCTCTTTTATTTGGTGGTTTAATTAAAAAAGTACTCTGCTTCTCTATAAATTCTGCCCATGTATTAGTACTCTACTATTCTAAAGACTTTATTTACATTCCCTCAGTACTCCTAACAACAAAATTGTAGATTTCATCGCCCCCATTTTATAGATGGGGGAAACCACAAAAGGGAAAGTTGCCTATGGTCACACAGTTGTTATACAGAAGAACCCAGGCCTTGATCCCACATATTTAGCCACTACCCTATATTTTCTCTTTATACTAAACAGAGTCCTTCTTATGACAGAAACCTATCTTCAGGTTGAACTTGCTCATCAATCTTTGGGTATGCTGTTCCACTAGTTAAGAATTACATAACTCTTGGGGTGCCTGGGTGGCTCAGTCGGTGAAGCATCTGACTCTTGATTTCAGTTCAGGTCATGATCTCACAGTTCGTGAGTTCGAGCCCTGCATAGGGCTCTGCGCTGACAGTGTGGAACCTGCTTGGTATTCTCTATCAGTCCCTCTCTCTCTGCCCCTCCCATGTTCTCCCTTTCTCTTGCTCTCTTAAATAAATAAACTTAAAAAAAAAGAATTCACATAACTCTTCTATTATCCAGCCACATCTCTCTGAATTGCATACGTAAATGTCTTGAGAGACTTTTAAAGATATCTCCTTTAAAATCAAGATATACAATGTCTATGACAGTCTTCTGCCATTCAAGTTTTATAAAGCCTTCAAAAAAGAAAATGAGATTGGCTTGGCCCTTTTTTAAAAAAAATCAACTTTTTATTGAAATATAACAAGGAAACTTGCACATAATAAGTATGTGTTGAATTCTGAACTTTCATAAAGTGAGTATACCTGGATAACTACCACTCAAATAAAGAAAGAAAACATCGCCGGTGTCTGTGGGCTGTGTACCCAAGGACTGCCTGTCCATGGCCTATGAAAAGACCTAGCACCAAGGCTATGCTTACTAATAGACACTAGGGTACTGATTAAGCATGCTATACTAGCTCTTGGAAGCACTTAGACTGTGGAATACTGGGAGGATTGGCCAGTTTGTAGTGGATTGGAAAATGAGGCACAAATCATAGTCACAGCAGACATGTTATAAAAGGTAGGACAGGTGGGCCATAGGGAGAGAATCCAGTCCCTGACTTGCCTTGGATCCTGAACAACTTCAATCCATGTGTGTCCGTAAAATAAATCCTCTTTTTCTTAAGGTGCCCTGTTTCCTTGCAATCAGAAGATACTCACGTCAAAATCGTAAACCGGGAAGAATCCCCAACCCCATCACTTCAGTTCCCAACTCTGACCACTTGGTAGTGGCTGCTGAGAAAACTGCGTGGAAAATGGAAAAGACTGTGTTCAATGGAAAAGAGTCTTCTGGTATCTGTTATGTTGTTTTGGGGTAGGATGGGAGGAAGGCAGGGACGGTGCCACGTACTTGCCATTCCTGCCCTCAGCCAGTGTCATGAAGAAATCAAGACGTGGAAAAAATTGAGCAACTAATCACCATATTACGCTGGATATTTCCCCTTTAATAAATATCCTTTCGTTAACCGTTCCCCTCACCCTACTCTGTATCTCAGGCACAACACTTTTAATTGCCGGAATCTCTTGAGGATATAAAAGAGATAAAACACATCTTACAAACCAGATATCACTGTGTAAGATTGTTTATAGCCTAACCAAGTCATATAGGCACCTTCATAGAACAGAGAGGATTTCTCTTACTGCTCTGACGAGGCCACACTACATAGGGGGAAAAACAATTCTTTTCCCTTTAGGAAAATCACATAAGGATTAAGGTTACATTGACTGAAAATAATTCAGTAACGTCCTAAACTGTATGCCAACTTCAGGTTTGCAAGGGCATGAGCTGGAAAGATATGCTTACAAAGGTACTGATTAAGGTATTCATAACAAGAAGAGAGGCCTTTTGAAATTCATATTTCAGTATTCATGACTATTCATTAATCACTATTCATATCCCCAATGGCTAATCAGTGTATTATGTCAGCCAATCAGCTTTTTAGAGCACCTGTGGTTGTGAGCCATCCCTGGGCCAGTTTTCCCAATTATAGAAGAAAAGTACAAATAAATGCAATGACCATGTGTTTGCTTTTGTGAAATGTTGCCCTTTTTTGGGATCTTTAAGTCTATCTTTATTTTTTTTTTTAATACTTATTTTTGAGAGAAGGAGAGTAGAGACAGAGAGAGTGCACGAGGAGGGGAGGGGCAGAGAGAGAGGGGACAGAGGATCCGAAGCGGGGTTCTGCGCTGATAGCAGAGAGCCTGGTTTGGGGCTCAAACTCACAAACTGTGAGATCATGACCTGAGCCAAAGTCGGATGCTCAACCGACTGAGCCACTCAGGTGCCCTAAATGTACCTTTCTTTATGAGCTATGAAAGGATCATATTTCAAACCAGTAAATAATTTTATTTGTCTGCTCAGGGAATGTGGTAAGCCAGAGACAGCTCAGCCATCCCTGACCAATCGGAGTTCACAAAGTTTAATTTGCACAGCTCTTCCAGAAGAACTGGAAAAGTGTTAAAAACTAGTTTGTCTTTAACTTTGGCTCCGTTATAAAAAGTTAGATCAACAAAATTATATTCTAAAATACCTGCTTATTAAAGACTTCTGAGAGAAGGATATTCTTTTGGACCTAAGAGGAGCTGGCTAAAATCAACAGCGCTCAATACCAGCAACAAGCCTTTGGGGAAACTTCATGATTTCTCAGCATAGGCTGAGGAACCAGCCAAGATACTGGTCCAAACCCCCTGGAGCTGAGGAATAGCCCCCACCTGGTAGTGAGCCTGCAGCTAAGGATGAAGGTGGGTCCCACATGGACATTCCGTTGGACTGAAGTGGGCTTCTTCATACTTGTGTGAATGCTTGAGACACATCCAAGTACACATAATTAACGTCTATAAATCCTAAGCATGAGCATAAAGCCTCAACCTTTCCCTTCTCATGACTTTCATGCCCCTACCCTGGAACGAATCCAATCCAACCTTTCATATCATTCTGTGTTTCTTCCCTGCCCTGCTTCCTGTCTCCAAATGTGGGTATTTCCTAAGGATTACACCTCTGCCCCCTGTCCTCTACATACTCCATCCTTCAGTTTTATTCACTTTCAAGTCTTCCATTTTGACTTCTGTGTAGATAATTCTGTGGATGCACACTCTAGCCTGACCTTTCTTCCTAGTTCTAGGCCCATGTCCCAATTGCCTGCTAGGTATTTCCTTACCTCAAACTCAATATATAAAATTTGGTTCATTATTTTTCCTCTTGACTTCCCCATGTCTTTTAATGGTACCAACTTGCCACTTGCATTCAGACTCAAAAGCACAGTGTCATTGTAATCTTCTCTCTGACTTTTAACATCCAGTGTCTCAACTTCTTCAAAATGGTTTTGGATTTGTTTTTTAAAGTTTATTTATTTATCTTGAGAGAGAGAGAGAGACAGCAAGCATGGGTGTTTGTGTTTGGTGGGGGGGAGGCAGAGGAGGAAAGAGAGAGAGAGAGAGAGAGAGAGAGAGAGAGAGAGAATGAATCTCAAACAGGTTCCATGCTGTCTGCGTGGAGCCCACATGGGGCTCAATCTTACGAACTGTGAGATTATGACCTGAGCCAAGATCAAGAGTCGGACGCTTAACCAACTGAGATACCCAGGCACCCCCACCCCTGCTTTTTTTTGCATCTACTCTTTCCTTCCTATTCCTACCATCACCATCTTAGTTCATCCTGTTATTTCCTTAATTCTTTTTTTCTTTTTTGAGAGAAAAAGAGCAGAGGAAGGGCAGAGAGAGAGAGAGAGGGAGAGAGAGAATCCCAAGCAGGCTTCACGCCTAGCACAGAGCCCACATGGGGCCCGATCCCATGATCTGTGAGATCACGACCTGAGCAGAAATTAAGAGTCTGATGCTTAACTGACTGAGCCACCTAGGTGCCTTTATTTCCTTAATTCCAAATTGCCTACATTTTTATGATGTTTCATACCTAAAATCAAGATTTATCTTACAATCAATGTGTGCATTTCATGTAGAGTTATTTTTATTACAAACTCTGTTATGTCAATAGTGTCTTGGAATTAGGAAAACATGGCATCTTAGACCTAAATTACTGTGCCTCTACCTGCTCACCCAGCCTGTGTTCCCTTGCTTTTGTAATCTGTCCTGCACATTACCGCCTGGTCAATCCCCCCTTAAAGGACTGCTTTCATGAAGTCATTTCTTTGCTTAAGAAAAACTTCAGTGGCTCCCCATTCCCTGCTAGGCAAGGTATGCCTAGGACATCAACTTTGGCTTTGAAGGTCCCCCAGAGTCACACCCTGACCTCTTCCTGTCACCCACATTTTGTCCTACCCAAATCCTTTTGTCCTGAACAGATCCTTCTCTGCCTCACTTTGTGTCGTTGCCCACAATGAGAAGGCCATCATCCCTCCAGCTACTTACATGCCTACTCATGCTTCAGGTCCTATCTCTGTTTTAAAACCTAATCGGAACACCCTATCCCAAAATAATCTCTTCTTCTAAATGCCTGTAGCATTTGTCTTGATTACTCATTTCACACTTAATTACCTGGTATCTTTGAATGTATATATTTATGACTGTAAAATAATGGATCTGATCTTTTATAAGGAACCTAAGAAAATCGGTCACTTTAGTTACTCACTCTCTATGTCCCATTTTTCTCATCAGATCAGAAATTCCTTGAAGTTTGTTCTGTTGGGTATATTTGTCTCCCTGATAGTTCCTTGAACCATGACTTATGTAAGAAATGCAATCTGGGGGGTGCCTGGGTGAGCTTCCGACTTCAGCTCAGGTCATGATCTCCTGGTTCGTGAGTTCAAGCCCCGCATCGGGCTCTGTGCTTACAGCTCGGAGCCTGGAGCCTGCTTCAGATTCTGTGAGTCTCCCTCTCTCTGCCCCTCCCCACCTTGCACTATTTCTCTCTCTCTTTCAAAAATACATAAACATTAACAACAACAACAAAAAAAACCTTTTAAAAGAAATACAATCTGGGGCGCCTGGATGGCTCAGTCAGTTAGGTGGCCAACTCTTGATTTAGGCTCAGGTCATGATCTCACAGTCATCAGGCTGTGCGGTGATGACATGAAGCCTTCTTGGGATTCTCTCTCCCTCTCTCTCTGCCCCTCCTCCACTCGTGGGTGCACCCACACACGCACTCTTTCTCCCTCTCACAAAATAAAGAAATAAACATTTTAAAAAAGAAATACAATCTAATAAGCATTGAGTGAAATGGGGGGGATCCTATCTCTTATCAAAGAGTCATTGCCAGTCAGCTGGCTGGCTCAGTCGGTACAGCATGTGACTCTTGATCTCAGAGTTGTAAGTTTGAGCCCTATGTTGGGTGTAACGATTACTTGAAAGAAAATCTTAAAAAAAAAAAAAGTCC
Source organism: Felis catus (assembly GCF_018350175.1). NCBI lineage: Eukaryota > Metazoa > Chordata > Mammalia > Carnivora > Felidae > Felis > Felis catus. The sequence continues at coordinate 57,915,832 of NC_058380.1, forward strand.
CTGTTCCTTTCTCTATGGCTAGTCCAGGTCACTTGGATTCAACTTCCCCATCTCCCCTCCTCCAGCACCCAAGCTTATGATCTTACTAGTACAGCACCGATGCTCGGACTTTGCAGGGGATTCAGTGTAAAAAAGCACGGTGAGTTGAAGAACAGGGGAAACTTAATGGTGTTATACGCTGGATGTGGAGGCAGAAAGCAACGAGACGCAGCTAAGATATGGGGTAAAGCCAGGTCAGTGAGGGCTTTGTAGGATGTCTTGCTGAGGAGGTCAGGCTTTCTTTCTCCTCGCTAGAACGGGCAGGTTTTGTAAATCAGGGGAGTGACGTGAACAGATTTGCTTAATTACAATTGTGGAAGATGGGTCGGGAAGAGGGGGAAGGACTAGAAGAAGGCAGACCAGTCAGGAATCCTATTTCAGGACCCGAATTAAGGTGGTGGTGTGGGAATTTAGAGGATGGAATCAAAAGAATGTGGAGAAAGCACGGACCGAACTTGATGGCAGAGATGAGATGGGAGGCCTGATGATGTAGGAGAACCACTGAAGTTTCTATTTCAAGCAGCTGGGTGGCCAGCAGAGCCGTCTGAAACAGAGAAGGAACAGGTTCCGGGATGGGCTGGAGGCGGTGATAAGATAGGATCTCTGATTTGGATATGTTGATTTACAGTGCTTAAAGGGCATTTTCCTTTGATTGGGGACCTGGAGAATGATATGGGTCGGAGATACCTATTGTGATACGCGTAATTCATCCAACAAAATTCAAATCTATTTTGAAATACACCGCCCGGCACACTCTTAGCCCAAGGCACCCAACTACATTTCTTGTTCTACCTGTTTCGCCAGACGTTTTTAATGCCCCTGATGCCCAGCCCAGTTTGTTATACTTTTACTCCTGGCCGGTTCAGCACGCTTTTTCTGATATTCTACATATAACAGTTTTCTAAGTCCTAGATGATTAGACTCTTAGACATTATCAGGGTATAAAACTCTGTGGAGACCCAGAGACTTCAGTGTGTTGCGTGCTGTGTCAAACATTCAGTGGTGTTTTCCTGGCCAGTTCCCTCTTTCCCCACTCATTTTTTCCGATTGCCCGGGCTCTTAGTCTTTTCTGCCCTTCGGCGGCTCTTCTCTTAACCCCTTCTTTACACTTGTGGTCACTGCCTCATTCTTCCAACTTTGTGCTTCCCAGGCTTCCATGACACCTGATTTCCTGCCCACCCGCAACCTCTCTGGCTGCTATCCTTCCTCAAACCGCTAACCCCCAAAGCTCATGTTTTCTAGGAATTCCCTTCTTAGCTTACCCTCATCTCACTTCCCTATACACCTCAGGTGACCTCATCCACCTACATGGCCTCACAAACCAGCATTTTAAGTTTTTGCTAAATGTGAACCTCCAGCCCGGTCTTCTCAGTCCAAACCCAAATAACCAACTCCTTTCAGGACATCTGCGTTTGGCTGTGTTCCACCGGCACTTCAAATCCACTTGCCCCAAAGAAATTCTCTTCTCCTCCATAAACTTGGGCTTTCTCTACTCTAATTCTCCGTGAAGGGTATCATCCTCCACCCAGTAACTGGGAGGCTTCTTCGACTCCTGCCCCATTAGCTCTCAAATTCACTCTGTCATGAAATCCTATTAATTTTACATTTTAGACGGGCATCTTTCGAGAAGAGAACATGGTGTGGTTGAACATAAGAAGGGAGGGACAATAATATGTAGAGGAGACTAGCGTGACAGGAGAGAAGTTTTGTTGAGGAATACTGGAAAATATGGGTGTAGTATTAAGGGGAAGAGTATCTTGAAAGGGAGCTTAGAAACTACATACAGTATTTCAGAGTTGATGTGGTTGTAGAACCACCAGACATTAGGCAGATGGGTGAAATGGTAATTTCAAGGCGCATCAAAAAAAAAATCAGTCCCACGAAAAATGGGAGTCAGAACAACCATTACCTTTTTAACTAAAGACAACCATTTCTTAGATTTCATTGAAGACATGACAGGGGGAAAAAAAAAAACCTAAGAAGTTCCAACTCAGAACTCAGAAAATCTGACCTTGAGCCTAAACGTAAGTGCAACTGCTACCAAAAAATAAAGATAATAAATTCTCAGTGAGGAAGGCAAATTGAAATTAGGCATTAATGATACATAGCTGGAAGTCGACTGTGTGGACAATAATTGCAAGAATGATGTTATTTGATTGAAAACTGCTCATAAACCATTCCTTAACTGTAGATGATCTTTATTTTTTTTAATATTTTATTCTTTTAAGTAATCTCTATACCCAATGTGGAGCTTGAATTGCCAGCCCTGAGACCAAGAATCTCATGCTTTACAGACTCAATCATCCAGGTGCCCCTATGTGATCTTAAAAACAAACTATATATATTTTGTTGTTGTTGTTTAATCACCAAATTGAAATGTGATAATTCCTAAAACATCTGGATTTCCATACACCTTAATAAAAAATTGAAGTTAAATAAGTTACATTATAATATACTACAGTATATGACATAGATATATTTTGATAAACATGGTAATTTCCATTATCATTGGATACTAATTAACTCAGAGTAAACACACTCTTCTCCCCCATGTGGTTAGTCAATAGTTAAATAATTGGGAGAGAAAGGAGTATCAGCTGGGCCCCTCTATGCATCATGTACCAAAAACAAAGGAGAAAGTAAAAATAGTTGCAACAAACATCACACTTTGGGGAATAAACTGCATTTATGAAGCAGAGTTTCATAAAGTAAAAGCAAACCCACTTTATCTGATGAAGACATTAGGAATCTGAGGGAAAGAGTTCATTTTCAGCTCAGTTGAGAAATGCTAAGGAGACTGGGGATTTCAGCACAGTAACTGAGAAATAAATAGGAACCACAGAATGACTAACCTGAGTTAGCAGTAAAAAGAAGACATTAGAAAAAAAAAAAAAAAACATGGCTGGGACAGACTTAAAACCAAAGCTTTCCTCTTCTTCCTTGTAATGTCCTCATTTTTTCTAACTGCAATTTTCATGATGAAGCTCTACCGAATTGCCAAATTACTTACATGAGGTCCTTGAAAACATAACTTCCAGTGAGGATGCACGTTGATTTCCATCCCGGAGCAAAAAGCTTTGTAGCACAAGCTCTGGACCTGGTGTTGTTCAAATTAATGAACAGGGCAGCTGTCTGTTCTCTTGGCTTAGCTGCCACAGAGCAGTCATTAATAGGCATCTGAACTCCAGACTAAATCTGGAGCCCCGCCTCTCTGAAAAGGAAGACCAAAAAAAAAAAAAAAAAAAAAGATTCTAAATTCTTCCTGTATTCCTGGACAGTAGCTTGAAAGTATGAGAACAGTCAGTGTCTGTTACTTCTCTGTTTCTACCACTTGATTCTAGGTTCCACTAGAAAAAGTATTTTCTTCTGAGTTTATTGAAGGTAGAAACAAAAATCTATCAGAATCCCAACTGATGTACTACTTGAGCAAAGGAATAAAGCAAAGAACTTAAACTAAAATTAAATTAAAACTAAAATAATTGAAACATTAAACTAAAATTCAAGGAGGGTTTCAAGGTTTTTAATAGTCACAGACCTCAACAGATTTAGAATCCTTAGTTTCGTGAGATTGAAGGAAAAATCAGTACTGTTACATTTTACTTAAGCTAGGTAGAATAGAAAATTATTGCAACATTTTAGCAAGGATGTACCTTGCACTTTTGGTGCTCAGGGACCCTTGCAGCCAGATTGGTGGCAAAGGGTATAGGCTGATCATCTGCTTATTTCCATCTCATTGGTGTGTGTTCATTTGAACACATCACCAGCCTAGCCTTATCTACTACACAACTTTACATTCTACTTTGGAATACTTTATATCGCTGTTTTTAAAACCAATGAACAGGGGTGCCTGGGTGGCTCAGCCAACTGGGCTTCCAACTTCAGCTCAGGCCATGATCTCATGGTTTGTGAGTTCGAGCCTTGTGTCAGACTCTGTGCTGACAACTCAGAGCCTGGAGCCTGCTTCAGACTCTGTGTCTTCCTCTCTCTCTGTCCTTCCCCTGCTCATACTCTGTCTCTCTCAAAAATAAATAAGCATTTATTTTTAGTTGGTTCAGTCGGTTAAGCGGCTGACTTCAGCTCAGGTCATGATCTCGCAGTCTGTGAGTTCGAGCCCTGCATCAGCACAGAGCCTGGAGCCTGCTTCCAATTCTGTGTCTCCCTCTCTCTCTGGCCCTCCCCTGCTTGCTCTCTGTCTCTGTCTCTCTCTCTCCCAAAAATAATAAACATTTAAAAAATTTTAAAAATAAACATTTAAAAAAAATTTTTTAAAAAACAATGAACAGCGGGAAGCATATACACTAGCATAGGCTAGCACATTTACTGAACCAGCGCAAGCTAGCACAAATCAAAAATGAAATTGGTTTTAGGGCGCCTGGGTGGCTCAGTCGGTTAAGCCTCCGACTTCGGCTCAGGTCATGATCTCACGGTTTGTGAGTTCGAGCCCCGCGTCGGGCTCTGTGCTGTCAGCTCGGAGCCTGGAGCCTGCTTCGGATTCTGTGTCTCCTTCTCTCTCTGCCCCTCCCCCACTTGTGTTCTGTCTCTCTCTGTCTCTCAAAATTAAATAAATGTAAAAAAAAAATTTTTTTTAAAAGAAATTGGTTTAAAGACTCCCAATCAAACAAATAAGATCAGAAATGAAAGAGAAGAAATAACAACCAATACCACAGAACTACAAAAGATTATAAGAGACTATTAAAAAAAAAACTTTTTTAGAGAGACTATTACGAAAAATTATACACCAACAAATTGGAAAATCTAGAAGAAATGCAGAAATCCCTAGAAACATATAACCTCCCAAAACTGAATCAGGAAGACACCAAAAATCCAAACAGATCAATTAGCAATGAAATAGAATTAGTAATCAAAAAACTATCAACAAACTAAAGTCCATGACCAGATGGCTTCAGACATGAATTCTACCAAACATTTAAAGAAGAGTTAATACCTTTTCTTCCCAAACGATTCCAAAAGATAGAGAGAAAGGAAAGGTCCCAAATTCATTCTACAAGGCTGGCATTACCTTAATAGCAAAACCAGACGAAGACACTACAAAAAAAGAAAACTATAGATGAACACAGATGCAAAAGTCCTCATCAAAATATTAGCAAACTGAATCCAATGATACATTAAACAAATCATTCACCATGATCGAGTGGGATTTATTCCCAGGATGCAAGGCTGGTTCAATATTCACAAATCAACCAATGTGATACACCACATTAACAAGAGGAAGAATAAAAACCATATAACCATTTCAGTAGATGCAGAAAAAGCCTTTGACAAAGTACAATATCTACCATAAGAAAAACTCGCAACAAAGTAGGATTAGAGAGAACATAGCTCAACATAATAAAGGCCATATATGAAAGACCCACAGCTAACATCATCCTCAGTGGGTAACAACAGAACTTTCCCCCTAAGATCAGGAACAAGACAAGGATATCCACTCTTACCACTTTTATTCAGCACAGTACTGAAAATCCTAGTCAGAGTAATCAGACAACAAAAAGAAATAAAAGGCATCCAAATTGGTGAGGAAGAAGTAAAGCTCTCACTATTTGCAGATGACATGATACCATATATGGAAAATCCTGAAGATGCCACCAAAAACCACTAGAACTGGTAAATGAATTCAGTGAAATTGCAGGATACAAAATCACCGTAAGAAATGTGTTGCATTCGGGGTGCCTGGGTGGCTCAGTAGGTTGAGCGTCAGACTTCGGCTCAGGTCATGATCTCACGGGTCGTGAGTTTGAGCCCCGTGTCGGGCTCTGTGCTGACAGCTCAGAGGCTGGAGCCTGCCTCAGATTCTGTGTCTCCCTCTTGTTCTGGCCCTCCCCCACCACTCTCAAAAATAAATAAACATTTTTTAAAAATTAAAAAAAAAAGAAATGTGTTGCATTCCTACACACTAATGATGAAGCAGCAGAAAGTGAAATTAAGAAAACAGTCCCATTTACAATTGAACCAAAAACAATAAAAATATCTAGGAATAAACTTAACAAAAGAGGTGAAAGACCTATACTCTGAAAACTATAGTAACACTGATGAAAGAAATGCAAGACAATGCAAAGAAATGGAAAGACCTTCCATGCTCACGAGTTGGAAGAACAAATAATGTTGCAATGTCGATATTATCCCAGGCAATCTACACGTTTAATGCAATGCCTATCAAAATAACCACTGTTCACAAAACTAGAACAAATAATCTTAAAATTTGTATGGAACCACAAAAGACCCCAAATAGCTAAAGCAATCATGTAAAAGAACAGAACTGTAAGCAACACAATCCCAGATTTCAAGATACACTACAAAGCTGTAGTAAGCACAACAGTATGTATTGGCACAAAAATAGACACATAAATCAATGGACCAGAATAGAGAGTCCAGAAATAAACCCGTGATTATATGGCCAATTGATCTATGACAAAGGAGGCAAGAATAAACAATGGGGAAAAGGTAGTCCTCCAACAAATAGTGCTAGAAAACTGGACAGCTACAAGCAAAAGAATGAAACTACCACTTTCTTATACCACACACAAAAATAAACTCAAAATGGATTAAGGACCTAAATATGAAACTTGAAACCATAAAATTTCTAGAAGAAAACATAGGGAGTAATCTCTTCGACATTGGCAATAGAAACATTTTTCTAGATATGTCTCCTTTGGCAAGGGAAACAAAAGCAAAATTAAACTGTTGGGACTACACCAAAGTAGAAAGCTTTTGTGCAGTGAAGGAAACTATCAATAAAACAAAAAGGCAACCTACTGAATGGGAGAAAATGTTTACAAATGCTATATCCAATAAGGGGTTAATATTCAAAAAATAGGAAGAACTTACACAACACCAAAAAAAAAAAAAAATCCAAATAATCCAATTAAAAATGGGCAGGAGACACTAACAGTAGACATTTTTCCAAAGACATACAGATGGCCAATAGACACATGAAAAGATGCTCAACATCACTCATCATCAGGGAAATGCAAGTCAAAACCACAATCCAATATCTCACATCTGTCAGAATGGCTAAAATCAAAAACACAAGAAATAGCAAGTGTTGGCGAGGATGTGGAGATAAACGAACCCTTGTGCACTATTGGTGGGAATGCAAGCCGGTGGGGCCAACAAAATTAATGAAAAAAAGTTTGCAGAAAAAAATGAGGTGAAGAACTTACAGATATGAAAACAATCTATAAAACTACAGTAATTATAACAATGCAGTACTGGAGTGGGAATTTATTTGTCTAATAAATTAATGAAAGAGGATAGAGTCCAAAAATTTATCTGTGTACTCATGGGATTTTAGCATATGGTAAAGGCAGAATTTCTAAATAGTAGGAAAATGAAAGAGTATTCAGAAAGAGGAGCACCTGGGTGGCTCAGTTGGTTAAGCATCCAACTTTGGCTCAGGTCATGATCTCGGGGTTCATGAGTTCGAGCCCCACATCAGGCTTTGTGCTGACAGCTCAGAGCCTGGAGCCTGCTTTGGATTCTGTGCATCTTCCTCTCTCTCTGCCCCTCCCCTGCTCACACTGTCTGTCTGTCTCTCTCAAAAATAAACATTAAAAAAAGAAAGAAAGAAATAGTACTGGCACAATAAAAGAGCCACAAGAACAAAAAATGAAGTGAATTCCTACCCCATACCATACTCAGAAATAAATCCAGACTGATTCAAGACCTACATTATGAAAGCACTAAAAGAAAACACAGGGCAGTATCTTTATAACCATGGGATGAAAAAGAATCAGTATTCATAAGCAAAAACAGATTTTATTAAATAGAAATTCAAAACTCCTCATAGTAAATGACTAGAAAACATATTTGCAACATATACCATAGACAATGCTTAACTGTAATATATAGAATTTCTATAAATACAGGATTAAAAATAAGGCTAATAGACAAAAAAGAGTAGAAACACAGATAATTCTTAGAAGAAGAAACACAAATATTCCAGTAAATATTTGATGGGGTACCTAAGTGGTTTGGTCAGTTAAGCTTCCAACTCTTGATTTTGTCTGAGGTTGTGATCCCAGGGTCATGGGATCCATCCCCAAGTCAGGCTTCATGTTGACCCTACTTAAGATTCCTTCTCTCTCCCTCTGCCCTTTTCCCCTGCTTGTACTCTCTCTCTCTCTCCGAAATAAAATTAAAAGAATAAAAATAATTGAAAAAACTTAAAAAAAAAAAACTAACAAAACCCACAAATATTCAAGTAAATACTTGACAAGATCTTCAACCTCACTAGTTCTCAGGGAAACATAAATGAAAACAAAGACAGAGTAATTATCTTTTGCCTATCAAATCTTCCAAAGCTAAATTGATTTGGGGACACCTAAGTGGCTTAGTTAGTGGATCATTCAACTCTTGATTTCAGCTCAAGTCATGGTTCCAAGGGCTTGGGATTGAGCACCCCATCAGGCTCCGGGCTGAGCATGGAGCCTGCATAAGATTCTTTCTCTCTCCTTCTGCCCCTCTTCTCTACTCGTGTGCTCTCTCTAAAATAAAAAATAAAATGAAATAAAATGATTTGATAATATATAATGATGGCAATGATGTTGGCAGAACAAGAACTTTCATTCTCTGCTGATAAGAGTATAAATGGTTGCATCCTTCCTGGGGAACAATTTGGCAATATCTATCCGTTTTTTTTTTTAAGTTCATTTATTTATTTTGAGAAAGAGAGAGAGAGCGCATGCGTGCATGCTTGAGCAGGGGAGGGGCAGAGAGAGGAGAGAGAGAATTCCAAGCAGGCTCCTTGCTGTCATCGTGGAGCACGACGAGGGGATCGAACTCACCAACCATGAGATCTTGACCTGAGCTGAAACCAAAAGTCCATCAATTAGCCAGCTGAGCTACCTAAGCACCTCATCATCTAGCGGTATTTTTAAGTTTAATATATATACTATTTGATTAATCACTGCCACTTCTACTCATCTATTACACCTATGTACCTGCAAATGCATACAAAGATACTTGTACAATCATGATCATTGTACCTTTTAAATAAACTGGAGATACCCTAAATAACTCTAATAAGAGACTAGGTAAATAAATGTAGAATATCCATACTATAAAATACCATGTAATTGTTAAAAGGAACACGTATGTCTGCACAGTGAAGGAAACAATCAGCAAAACTAAAAGGCAACAGACAGAATGGGAGAAGATATTTGCAAATGACATATCAGATAAAGGGTTAGTATCCAAAATCTATAAAGAACTTATCAAACTCAACACCCAAAAAATGAATAATCCAGGGGCGCCTGGGTGGCTCAGTCAGTTGAATGTCCAACTTCGGCTCAGGTCATGATCTTGCGGTCTGTGAGTTCAAGCCCTGCGTCGGGCTCTGTGCTGACAGCTCAGAGCCTGGAGCCTGCTTCTGCCTCTGTGTCTCCCTCTCTCTCTGACCCTCCCCTGTTCATGCTCTGTCTTTCTCTGTCTCAAAAATAAATAAACATTTTTAAAAAATGAATAATCCAGTGAAGAAATGGGCAAAAGACATGAATAGACACTTCTCCAAAGAAGACATCCAGATGGCCAACCAACACATGAAAAAATGCTCAACATCACTCATCATCAGGGAAATACAAATCAAAACCACACTGAGATACACCTCACACCTGTCAGAATGGCTAACATTAACAACTCAGGCAACAATAGATGTTGGCGAGGGTGAGGAGAAAGAGGAGCTCTTTTGCACTGCTGATGGGAATGCAGCCACTCTGGAAAACAATATGGAGGTTCCTCAAAAAATTAAAAATAGAACTTCCCTACGACCCAACAATTGAACTACTAGGTATTTATCCAAGGGATACAGGTGTGCTATTTCGAAGGGATACATGCACCCCAATGTTTATAGCAGCGCTATCAACAATAGCCAAAGTATGGAAAGAGCCCAAATGTCCATCATGGATGAATGGATAAAGAAGATGTGATATATATATATCATGGAGTATATATATATCATGGAATATATATATATCATGGAATATATATATATATATATATATATATATATATATATATATGGAGTATTGCTTGGCAATCATAAAGAATGAAATCTTGCCATTTGCGACTATGTGGATGGAACTAGAGGGTATCATGCTAAACGAAATTAGTCAATCAGAGAAAGACAAATATCATATGACTTCACTCATGAGGACTTTAAGAGACAAAACAGATGAACATAAGGGAAGGGAAGCAAAAATAATATAAAAACAGAGAGGGGAACAAAACATAAGAGACACTTAAATATGGAGAACAAACAGAGGGTTACTGGAGGGGTGTGGGAGGGGGGATGGACTAAATGGGTAAGGGGCATTAGGGAATCTACTCCTGAAATCATTGTTGTACTACATGCTAACTTGGATGTAAATTAAAAAATAAATTAATTAATCTGAAAAAAAAAAAAGGAACACACGTGGAACACTTCTAGGACACACTGTTAAATGAAAAAGGAGTATCAGGGATGCCTGGGTAGCTCAGTTGGATAAGCATTAGACTTTCGATCTCAGCTCAGGTCTTTATCTCAGGGGCATGAGTTCAAGCCCGAAATTAGGCTCCATACCGGGCATGGAGCCTACTTGAAAAGAAAAGGAAAGTAAAGATAAGGAAAGAAAAGAAAAAGGAACATCAAAACTATATGAATAGTATGATCCCATGTATGTAAAAAAGAAATCTAAACTATATTCTATACACTTGATAGTTATGTATACATATGTCAATAACTATTGTAGTCACGAAATCACATTTTATTTCCAAAGCAATGTAACATTCAAAAAAGCACAATTCAAATAGGATTTCCAGTCTTCACTTAAACCTATTATAGATTTATAAAATTCAGATATATAGTCTTTACTATTTAATTATTTTAGTATTATGATACACTCGACTATTCTTTTTCTTCTCTTTTTTGCTTTTCCATATAAATTTTAGGATCAACTTGTGAAGTTTCATGAGAAACCCAACTGGGATTTTTATTGGTTTAATTAATTTTTAAGTTTTTTCTGTCCCTGTATACTGAAAGCTCTTTGATGAAAAGAGGCCATGTTTGTCTTGTTCTCACTGTGCTCCTAGCACCTAACCCAGTGCCTGAAGTACAGTAAGTACTCAATAAATATTTGTAGAATGCTTGGATGGATGAATGAATGAATGAATGAATGACCTATAATAGCATAATTACTCAACATAAAATGTTTTGTGGGAGTTTAAATTTTTATCTTCACTGTATAGTTAATTACAGGAAGAAGTTTTAGTCTATAGTTAAATAATTTACTGGTTTGTAAACAAGAGAAATGTACTTCTCACAATTCTGGGACTGAAAGTCTGAGCTCAGGGTACCAATATAGCTACGTTCTGGTGAAAGCCAGCACTGTGCTAATTCTTCTAATCCCTGAGGGCTCCACCCTCATGATCTCATCTAATCCGAACTACCTCCCAAAGGTCCCATCTCCTACCATCACGTTTGGGGGGGGGGATGGTTTCAACATATGAGTTTTGGGGGAGACACAAACATTTGGTCTCCAAGAATGCCTCATAAGATGGGCCCCCTTCTCCCTTGCCCCATCAACATGGGGAGGCTACAGGAGTGAAATAAATGATATGGCACAGTTAGGCAGAAGAAGGCTGGAGCTGAATTTCTCAGAAGTTCATCAAAGAATTCATCAAAGATTTCTTTGATGAAATTTCTCAAGCTCTTTGATGAAAAGAGGCCATGTCTGTCTTGTTCTCACTGCGCTCCTAGCACCTAACCCAGTGCCTGAAGTTCTCATCTTTCTCATCTACTCTTGACTCACGTTCGTTCTCAAGGGATGCAGTTCCATCCCCAAGGGGGTATATTTTTAAATGGAGCGGGGAGGGCCTGGGTGGCTCATTCAGTTAAGCATCTGACTCTTGGTTTGGGCTCAGGTCATGATCTTATGGTTCATGGGATTGAGGCTCATGTCGGGCTCCACGCTGACCGTGTGGAGCCTGCTTGGGATTCTCTTTCTCCCTCTCTCTGCCCCTCCCCTGCTGTGCATGCTTGCACACACTCTCTCCCTCTCTCCGTCTCTCTCAAAATAAATAAATAAACTTAAAACAATGTGTGTGGAGGAGGGGTGTTATTTTCCACTGTCACAAGGGGGAGTGGGTGCTTTTGGTTTTCACTGGGTGAGAACTTTTGTCAATGCCAGAAACTCTCTTGCCCAACAAGAAATTCTCCTGTCCCAAAAGGCAGGACCATTCCCACTGGGAAATTCTGCTGAAGTGTTACGCCCACTCTGTTTTCACCACACGTAGAAAGCTTAAGGAATTTGTACTTATACAGAAAATAATAGAAATGTCTTCTGCCATTTCGTCGGGACATTCAAGGGTGTCATGCCTCATGAGTCTCCTGCCCCCGGGCACAGAAATTCCTAGTTAACCATTATATATTGACAGATTATGAAGCAAGCCATGGTTTGAATTTAAAAGCAGTGTTGCAATCAGAGAAACCAGCTGGGCCACCAAAGAGGATTTTTAAATAACTCAATTTTTTTTTCTTACATTTGCCAAAAATGACTAAGGGTATACAAAACCCTCAGCAACACTCTTGCGTTAAATCTCCACACTTCGTTCCCAACTATTTCCTCACATCCAGTCTGTTCCTCTTCACTTACCTAAAACCTCTCGGGGAAAAAAAGTCCTCCTCTCCCCTCCCTCCTTTTCCAGTCTCTGTCACGAAGGTTCAGCCGTGAGGGCTAAAACTGAAAGAATGTTCTCATCGCTGGCTTGCAGGCTGGGGTCTGCGAGTCAGATGACTCAGCTGTGAACAGAGTAACTCTCCTACATCCTCCCTTTGGTCTCCCTGATTATCAAGTACACACAAGGCTGAGGATGAGCCCGACTGGGTAAAGATACAACAAGCCACTTTTGGGGGGCCAGCTCCCCTGGTCTTCGTCCCACACACCAGAAAGGACAATACAGAAGCCAGCTGGCTGCTTCTGTGGAGAGGTAGGACACCCGCTTTTGAAGAGCCCATTCTGGGCTGCAGCTGAGCAGTTTAATGCTCTGAAGGTCTATTTTGAGGGGACTGAGGCAGAAGGCCCCTCACCGCATCAGAACCTAGAAGGTCTTAAGAAATCATGTCACCAGGGGCGCCTGAGTGGCTCAGTCGGTTAAGCGTCCCACTCTTGGTTTCGGCTCAGGTCATGATCTCAGAGTATCGTGGGCTTGGGCCCGGCATCGGGCTCTGTGCTGGCAGTGTGGAAACTGCTTGGGATCCTCTCTCTCCCTCTCTCTCTCTCTCTCTCTCTGCCCCTCCTCCACTCACGCTGTCTCTGTCTCTCTCAAAATAAATAAATAAAGCTTAAAAAAAAAAAAGAAATCATGTCAAGATATCCTCCCAGAGAAGTTGGGGAGGGGAGAGATGGCCCACAAGCCTCCCATCCCCTCATGTTAAGGTGCCTTTAAACATAAACACACATAAAACAAGGTTTTCTATTGATCCATTGACAAAAACGTTGTGACCAGAGATGTGCAGGAACATAACCTTACATTTCCCTTGGGAGCAATAGTATTCACTGATTCAGTATCCCCAGCCACCTCATAGAACATAACTACTGCAAGTAACGAGAACAGGCTACATTATTGTGAATATAGGGGTATAGTTGGGGCTTCACACACAGCCCTGGCAAATGTCTCAGGGCCCCTCTCCCTTCCCCAGGGTCCCCAGACCATACTTTGAGAACCACCGCTCGGTGTATGCTATGGCACTTCCGGTAGACTAAACTCCATTAGGGTTGGCCACAGCCGTTTTCTTCATCTTTGTGCTTCCAAAATCTTGTATAATGCCAGGCACATAGTAGACACTCAGCAAATAAGTAAATAGTTCAATGAAAGTGAGATAATTTCTGCTATAATTACCCCCATGATTTCTGATATAAATGGGGGTAAGAGCGCTAAAAAAAAAAAAAAATGCTGAGAAAGACAAGAATGGTCTCTTTGGTGCTGAAGGTCAGTTCAGTCTTAATCTTCATGATTTTATGTCTAGAGTAGATTATTTGATCGATTAAAAGTAAATAAACATGGGGTGCCTGGGTGGCTCAATCGGTTGAGCGTCCAACTTCAGCTCAGGTCATGATCTCACGGTTCCTGGTTTGAGACCCGCGTCCAGCTCTGTGCTGACAGCTCAGAGCCTGGAGCCTGCTTCAGATTCTGTGTTTCCCTCTCTCTCTGCCCCTCCCCTGCTCACGCTCTGTCTCTCTTTGTCTCTCAAAAATAAATAAAACATTAAACAAAAACTTTTAAGTAATTAAACACATTTTGGATTATTTAAAGTGACAACTATATCAAAGATATGAAAGAGATTTTTTTTTTAAAGAAAATCAGATGTGGAGAGAGTATATGCTCCCATCCTCAAAGAGTATAATAAATTGATAAATAAATACAAATCTCTACTGATGAAATATCTTGATTATTGAAGTGAGTGGATTTTACAGTGTGAAGTTCTTTTCATGATGCAGGATTTGAAATGAGGCCTGCCCTTACATTTTTCCAGCGGCTGTGGTAACGGTTATGTAAATTTTAACTATTCTAGTTTGGAAAACATACCCTCATTGTTCCCTATCTTTTCTTATACAAACATGCCTGAGCATCGGGTCTGAGGCTTTCATGAAAGAACAATCTCTGACTCCATGGGTCGAAGTCAGTCCACACCCTCCTTTCGTTTGGTACCTGGCTTCTTCCCCAGCAAAGGCCAACAGGTGAAGTGCACATTCCAAAGAGGCTCCACAGTTCCCTCGGTCCCGCTGCCCCACACGGGGGTGTGGGGTGTGCTCGTACCCAGGGAGACCGAGGAGCAGGCACCTCGAGGATTCCTGGGCCTTGGTGGCCGCGGGCCACGTATCCGGAGAGGTGAGAGGGTGGGAAATGACTGAGCTGACAGTAAACCTATGGAGGGTAGGACTTCTGGGGGCATCAGGAGCAGACACACAACACACGCTTGCTGACTTGAGACGGTGACAGCGTGGGGGCCCAAGGCCGAGCAGAGAGCCTGAAAGACACCATCCGCGCATCCTCACAGACGGGCAGTCTGTGAGGCCTGAGGCGGGCAGGCTTGCAGGGCTGGGTGGGCAGGAGGTTCGAGGGCACTAGAGGCGAAGGGTCCTGACGTGGAATGGGGGCCTGGACTCAAACCACCCAAGTAGCAGAAGCCGGGAGTAGGAGGGAAGGACTGCTTCTAGCCTTTTCTCACAGGTGGGCAAATGTGCAGGTGATGGACCACAGCAGAGAGGTGGGCGAGAGGGAGCCTCTGGCTATTTCCCGGTGGCATTCGTTTCCTATGGCAGCCAACAAGTTACCACAAACTGGGGGCTTAAAACGACGACAAGTATTCCCTCACAGTTCTGGAGGTCAGGAGTCCAAAATGGAGGTGCCGGCAGGGCCACGCCCCCTCCGGAGATTCGAGGGGAGATTCCTTTGCCTCTTCCAGCTTCTGGGGGCTGTAGATGTGCCTTGGTTTCTTTGGCTGTGGCCACGTCACGCTCACCTCTTGTGCATCTTCACATGACCTTTTCTTCTTCCGTCTTTCGTAAGGATGCTTGTCATTGGATTAAGGGTTTATGCCGGAGGATCCAGGATGTTCTCATCCCAAGATACATAATTACACCTGCAAAGGTTCTTTTTTTATCAGTAAGGTAACACTTACTCACTGGTTCCCAGGGTTTGACGTGGACATATCTTTTGAGGGGGTGTGATGGTTAATTTCATGTGTCAGCCTGGCTGGGCCATGGTGCCCAGATATGTGGCCAAAAATTATTCTGGATATTTCTGTGAGGGTGTTTTTGCATGAGATTTACATTTAAATCAGTGGACTTTGAGTAAAGCAGACTGTCTTCCACGATGTGGGTGGGCCTCGTCCGATCAGTTGAAGGTCTGAATGGAACAAAAGGCTGACTTCCACCAAGCAGGAGGGAATTCTGCCAGCAGATGACCTTTAGACTTCATCTACAATATTGGCTCTTCCTGGGCCTCCAGCCTAACTGCCTTTGGACTCAAACAACAACTCTTTACTGAGTCTCCAGCCTCTCAGCCCCTTCCATCTGGGAGGTTTTGGACTTGCCAAGCCTCCACGATCATGTGATCCAATTCATGAAAATAAACCTCTTTATTATCTATCCATATATTGTGTATCGGCTCTGTTTCTCTGGAGAACCCTGACTAATCCAGGCGACCATCACTAGATCTACTATACCAATATCCCTTCTGTGACACTGCTTCTCAGACCTGAATAGGCACGTGATTTTGCTCAAGTGCAGATTCTGATTCAGTAGATGTGGAATGAGGCCCAGGATTGCCCATTTCTAACAAGCTTCCGGGTGCTACCGGTCAGGGTGACCAATGTGTCCCAGGACTATCCCAGTTTTAGCGCTGAAATGTCCTTGTCCCCTTGTCCCTCAGCCCCAAGCCAACCGAGTTGGTTGACGACCCTAATACTGGTCCAACGGACCGCACAGTAAGGAGCTAGAGATCCCTGTGAAGGGGGGACTGTGAAACTTTGAGGCCCTTCAAATATGGGGATGAGTGTAAAAGTATCTTGCCACAGGTAAATCCCTAAGTAGTTCCCAGCATGAGGAGCCATGGGTGGTTGCAAACTTACTGAAGGCTTTCCTTTTCCAGGGCTTGTATTTCTTTTAATTTTCGATCATATCAAGATGAAAGTTTCAGTCAGCGTGATTTCTTATCACATCCCCCACAGTGGCCTCACCAACGACTTCGTGGAGACAGAGAACCTCCCAAGGAAACTCCCTCATGCTTCCTCCCCTAAGCTGAATGTTTTCTAAACACTGACTCACCCTCTTCTCCGTGCCTGGCAGAGAGCAAAAGGAGCCAGGCGGAGGAGTCAGCCAGAGCTGTGTTTGAATTCTGCCTCTGCCATTTGTAGTTGCTTGACCTTGGGCTTTTCTAAGGTTGATGATACTTCCGAAGGGAGAATATTCAGAAGACTGTTGCCAGGTCGAAGGGGACCTCTATGCAAAATGCACACCCAGCACCTGACATTCAGTGACACTGAGTGTCACCCAGTGAGCTCCTTCCTCTCCCCAGGCCCGGGCAGAATGGGACACAGGCGCTCGTGGGCGGAGGGCAATGGGAGAGACCGCGTGTCTCAGTCTGATGACTGCCCTATCTGCTTGTAATATTGTTTTACTTTTATTTTTCCTGAAATCAACTTTAATCGACTCTTTGTTTTTCTTTACTTAACCTTGTACTAGCGAATAATATTTGTGACATCATGGGTTTAACTGACTAATTATATATTTTTCCAACGCACAGATCTTTAAAAGATATGGAGTGGGGCGCCTGGGTGGCGCAGTCGGTTAAGCGTCCGACTTCAGCCAGGTCACGATCTCGCAGTCCGTGAATTCGAGCCCCGCGTCGGGCTCTGGGCTGATGGCTCAGAGCCTGGAGCCTGTTTCCGATTCTGTGTCTCCCTCTCTCTCTGCCCCTCCCCCGTTCATGCTCTGTCTCTCTCTGTCCCAAAAATAAATAAACGTTGAAAAAAAAAATTTAAAGATATGGAGTGACTTTTATGCTTTCCATAGATTACCATGCCAGTTAATAGATTTTTTTTCCAATACAAATGATAATGAATACATGTAGCCATTCATTTAGCAGATAGTAGAGTTAGAACAGCCTGGCACAAATCTAGGCCCTCAAGGACCCATGCTGAGGCAGTCGGCCCCAGACCCCCCTTGTTCCTGGGACTAAGATCCATGACTTGCCACACTGGTTAGGAGGGTCTGTTATGTGTTTACCAAGAAGCCCAGGCAGAGTGCACTCGATCCCAGGCCTTGGGTGGGAGGCTTTCTTGCATTCAAGTTTATTTATTGTTATTATTTTTTAAAGGAATCACGACACCCCATGTGGGGCTCCAACCCACAACCCTGAGATCAAGAGTTGCACGCTCTACTGACAGAGCCAGCCAGGCGCCCCTGGGAGGCTTTCTTTTGCCCTTCCACTGCCTCGATGCAGTGGAACGGAGGGAAGTTGAAAGGGCTGGGGGCTGGAAGGTCTATTTGAAGGCCTTAGCATCTTGTTCTTACTTTCTCATCTAAGTCTTCCTTATAGGTAAGTGCCACAAACAGTCGACTCAAGCCTGCTGTGTGGGTTTGGCCATCTTCTGGGTGTGTGTGTTCCTCTCTCTCTCTCTTTGCCTTCAGTTCCTCTTTCGGGGCCGTTGCAGAGTAAATTGGCTCAGGGCCACGGCGACTGGGTAAGCCAGCCACACTTATCCTCTTATCTTTTCCTCAGGGTCCTACATCCTTCTCATAACATTGCTTGGGGCTCCAGGTCCATGCGCTGAGATGCCAAGGTTCGGATATGGGGGTGGTTTGGGAGATGCTAGCTCTATGCTAGGCCAAGAGCTCCACCCGGCTTTGTCTGTCAGATGTGTGTGCTGCTTCAACACAACAGACTCTCACCTCAGTCTGATTTTTCAAGGCTCCTCCTTCACTGGGACTGGGCCTTGCTCAATCATCCCCCTCGTCTTTTGCCTTTTCAGTCCCCTCCTCTCCCGACAGGCCTTCCTGTCTGTGTACCAACGTGTCCCTCTAGGACAAAAACAAACACAATCAACCCAAACCAGTTCTCGATACTGTAGCCACTTTGCATGGGGGGAGGGGCATCTCCTTCCTTCCTCTCGTGACATAATATTGTGAGAACAGGTTACACTTAGGGTTTCCACTCGCCAGCCACCCGCTCTTCCTTAACTTGTCCAGTCTGCCTTCAGGCCCCACCGCTCTCCTGAAACCGCCATCTGAAAAGTCAGCACCCTTGTCCACCTCGGCAGCCTATGATGGCGCATTGACCCTCCTTTGGCTGTGGCACCGGGGGGGCCTTGTGTGGCTCCTTTTCAAGGCTTTTCCTGACTCATCTTCTGCCCCCCCCCCTCCCGGATGAGGGCAGCCAGGGGGCTGTTTTCTGGTCTCTTTCCCTGTCTCCCTGCACTCATCAACCCTCTCAGAGCAGCTCTGGCCGAGGTGCCCTTCCACACAGTGTACCTTCAGCCTTCATGAGACATTTTCTCTCTCACGTTCCATTCTCATGTCCCCTCAGAGCCCAGAACTAAAAATAGAAATGTTGAAAGCCACGTGACAAGGCCTCTGAGAAGGTCATTAGGAAAAACCCGGGGTTTCAGAAAGGAAGCATGATCCACGGGGAGTCAGGTGGTTCAGAAGAACAAGAAGATTCATAACGAATGAGACATAGCAGACCAGCCGCCTTGCTTTCTGTTGACAGGAAGCAAACTAGTCAGCTGCCTGGGGCACTGTGTAGACAGGGGCCCCTGGTTCCACATGGGTGTCAGTCTGAGCTGGTCAGGATAGACTTACTGTCATGAGGGAGACCCGGGGGTCAGGTGAGAGTGAAGTAAGACCATTTACCGTAAAGACTTGTGGGTGGGACTTAGGGAGAAGGAAAAGCCCCTGAGGCACCGTGACCGTGTCAGAGCGACCGGAGACTCAGGTAAGGTCAGGAAAACAAAGGCCTGAGGAGTGTTCCTGTGACAGCCCGGGGGCAGCCCCCTCCCCTGCTGCGATTCCAGGCTCCTTCAGCACCCCGTAGCCCACCTAGTGCTCTCTGCCGAGACCTGGAGGCCCTTACACGCACTCCTTTTTATCAGACGGTGGCAGAAACCTCTTTCAAAAACATCAGCGGCTTCTCTGCCAGCGGGGAAACAGGTGTCCTGGGGAGGGGTGACAGGTGTTTTCCTAGAGCTGTACTCACGTGTTGCTGGAATGTGAGCCCCAGGTCCTCCCAATGACTTGGGCAGAGCTGCCAGAGTGTAATGAGGGGATTGGGGCGCCTGGATGGCTCAGTCCGTTGAGTGTCCGACTTCGGCTCAGGTCACGATCTCGCGGTCCGTGAGTTTGAGCCCAGCGTCGGGCTCTGTGCTGACAGCTCGGAGCCTGGAGCCTGCTTCAGATTCTGTGTCTCCCTCTCTCTCTGCCCCTCCCCTGCTCATACTCTGTCTCTCTCTGTCAAAAATAAAATAAACATTAAAAAAAATTAAAAAAAACAAGAAGAAGCGGGCGGGCCACCCCGTCCACCCCATTACAGCAGTGGTTCCCAGAGTCAGAGCGGACGGGTCGGCTTCAGGCAAAACTAGGCAGGAACCCACCCCCCAGGCTCTGATTTATTATCAACAGGTGTTTGTTGTGAAGTTGCAGCACCTGTAACGCACTGGTCTGGGCCTGTGTGTGTGTGTGTGTGTGTGTGTGTGTGTGTGTGTGTGTGTGTGTGTGTTGGATGGGGGATATATTGATGAGAGTATAAAATAAAAGACACAGATACAGAGAGGAGGAGCAGAAGATTCAGAGGGCGGGGCTGGGTGAGAACTGAAGCCAGGAGACTGGAGCCAGGGGAGGCATGAGACCCACAGACGCTCACGGCCTCCGCCAGCAGATCTTGTAAGTGTGGGATCTCCCAGCGCTGGCCTGCGTTTTCCAAGAGATGGTGTCCCAGAGGAAGAGGCATCTATCACGTGGAAGACAGAGAGGACTATGGACCAGGGAGGTCGGACACGGACAGGAAGAGCCCATGGCCTGGGAGCAGCAGGGGTAGAACAGGGGCCCCAGGGGTGTTGAGAACACCAGGCTTCATCCCCGCCTTGCCTCGGCCCCCTCATCTCTCTGCTGTTAGAGGGTGGGCCAGAATCAAAATGAATAATTTAAACCTTTTCCCGCCTGATGTTTTTCCCTCTTAACAATAAACTTTTTTTTTTTTTTAATGAAATACAGAGGCAGGAAAAGAGAAAAATGTAACTGCCTAGCTTTTCAATGTTGGCATTGTGCCATTTTGCAGTAAGTCTTGTAATGAGATTAATATCACAGATAATATCACAGAGGGGTCCGCCCTTCCTGTTTCTAAGGGGCGACTCCATTTCCTTCAGCTTCTTGTCGGGGGAGATGCCTTCTGGCAGAGGAGCACACGTCCCTTGGTACTCGAAGGCAGGCACTGAAGTAGACCCTAAATTCGCTCTTTCCTGCTCAGAAGGGGAAGCAGACAGCAGAAGGTGGATATGTGGGAAGATCTGTTGTTAACTGAGGTGTAAAGAAACAGGATGTGTAAATATCTCTACCCGCGTCACTAAGAGCACAGCTGAGCATTGGCACCGGTTTTACTCATTCATGACTTTAATCTTGCTGGTTATCCGCTCACTCACATATTTATTGCATTTGCACCCTTATTTATGGTATACCCTTTTTAAAAAAAGTTTATTTTTGAGAGAGAAAGAGCAGGGGCAGAGAGAGGGAGAGAGAAAGAATCCCAAGCAGGCTCTACACTGTCCATCTAGAGCCCAACAGAGGGCTCAAACCCACGAACTGTTGAGATCATGACTTGAGCCAAAATCAAGAGTTGAATGCTTAACCAATGCAGCCACCCAGGCGTCCCTATGGTGTTCCCTTTTAACCACTGGGGTTCATGAACCATTACTGTAATTTTCCACTTACATAACATGATCTGCCGATGGGTGTTACCATACTTACTCAAATATTTCCTGCTCATTCACCTGCAAAATTAGGACAATAATACCTCTTTCAGAGATTTGCTGGGGATTAAGTGAGATAATATATGTAAATCACCTAGCGTGGCAATTGGCAATATACGAAGTAAATGTTTTTTCCCCTTCTTTTCTAATTGCTCATAAAGCATCTGTTTAAAACTCTGCTTAGCATTCTCAAAGTGTTGCCAATAAGCTCCACAGTTAGAATTTCTGGAAACTACTTCTGGTTCATTAATGGAAATTGTGGCAGATCTTTTCTTCTGATTAACCTGCAGGAATTAACAGTGTTCAAGTATGATGTTTTCAAAAATGTAAAAATCTGACTCCCGGGCAAATATAACACGAACAGGGGTCAAAGATTTTAATCAAACCCATCAGTTCATAAGGGTACCAGTAAGATGTTAAGACTGTTTCAAAGGAGAATGTGAGGAACAGAGAGGCAATGAGGAAAGATAAAATGGTTTTGCTAATACATGCAAAACTAATTAATATCCTAGTGCAATAGAATGTCATGTTTGGGATTATCTTTTCTGCAGAGAACAAATCGCTTGTATCTTTACCAGACAACATTCATTTGTATTGCTATGGATAAGAACTACTTGCATTACTAACAATTTGGGTTTTGTTTTGTTTTGTTTTGTTTTTTTTAGGTTGTTTTTTTGTGGGTTTTTTTGTTTTGTTTTTTAGAAAGAGAGAGACAGAGAGTATTGGAGTGGGGGAGAGGGGCAGAGAGAGAGAGAGAGAGAGAGAGAGAGAGAAAGAGAATCCTAAGCAGGCACCATGCTCAGTGCTCAGCTTAGGGCCCAACTTGGGACTTGATCCCAACCCTGGGATCATGACCTAAGGTAAAATCAAGAGTCAGACACTAAACTGACTGAGCCATTTTTCACAGGTTTGCTTCAATTCCTACAGAGTTGGAAAATAGCTCAACCACCAAGAAATCAGTCAAGCTGCACAAATCTATAGAAACAGAAAATGACAGAGATTCTGGGGTGCCTGGGTGGCTCACTTGGTTGAGCGTCCAGTTTCAGTTCAGGTCATGATCTCCCAGTTCATGAGTTCGAGCCCCGCATCAGGCCCTGTGCTGACAGCCCTGAGCCTGGAGCCTGCTTTGGATTCTGCATCTCCCTCTCTCTCTGCCCCTCCCCTGCTCATGCTCTGTCTCTCTCTCTCAAAAATAAATAACCATTTAAAAAAATTAAAAAAAAAAAAAAGAAAATGACAGAGATTCTAAGAGGTGGTGATAAGCATTCTTTAAAAAAATTTTTTTAATGTTTATTTATTTTTTGAGACAGAGAGATAGAGCATGAGCATGGGAGGGGCAGAGAGAGAAGGAGACACAGATTCCAAAGTGGACTCCAGGGTCTGAGCTGTCAGCACAGAGCCCGACATGGAGCTTGAACCCACAAACTGGGAGATCATGACCTGAGTGGAAGTCGGACACTCAACCCACTGAGTCACCCAGGCGCCCCTAAGCATTCTAATGAAAGGAAACCTAGTATGTAATCACTTTTGCCTATTTCCATCTTGGACAGTTTTTCCTAACAGAACCTACACCTAATTTAGGATGTGGCCGGGGAGGGAGGCTTTGCCATTTTCTCACTCTGAACTGTGGGACCACAAAGTCAGCTGAGAACAGCCTAGATCGAGATAGGCAGGCCCTTGCCATAGCCAACTCCTTATTCCCAGTCACTGACGACAGGAATCCTGCTCTCTCTGGGGCATGATGGGGATTAGAGACAGTGTGCCTGGACAGCCAGTTCCAAAACCCACCATTTTGTTCCTCCAGCTGGTAGCCCAGGGGTTAGCTGTATGTGCAGCTCCATTCTTTAAGACCTCCATCCACTTGCTGCCCCAACAGGCTTCCCATGCCACGCTCCTACTTTGCCCTTGCAAGCTCTCAAGCCAAGCCAGAGAGAATCAATACATCCTGAATTTTGCAAAACTGTGTGGTTTGGCAAACAATTCATCATGTATCACCTTGGAACTATCATGTACTATCTTGTATCATATCATTTAACTTGTCTACAGTTTTAGAAATTGTTACTTCTTGTGTCTTCAATTAAGTTGTACTTCTTTGATAGCTGAAACTTATTCCCCTCTACCACCACCCAATACTAGATGTTAAATATATATTTAATGGGTCTTAAATTAGGTGTTTAAACAGGCGTTTAATTAGATGTTAAATAAATATTGATTGAAGAGATAGAGAGTGTTAGAATAGGGGCACCTGGGTAGCTCATTTGGCCCAGTGTCAACTCTTGATTTCGGCTCGTATCATAATCTCCTGAAGCGTGAGATTGAGCCACTTGTCAGGGTCTATGCTGACAGTGTGGAGCCTGCTTGAGATTCTCTCTCTCCCTCTGCCCCTCCCCCCACTCTCTATCTCTCACTCAGAGAAAATAAATACACACACACACAATGGAGTATTACTCGGCAATCAAAAAGAATGAAATCTAGGGGCGCCTGGGTAGCTCAGTCGGTTAAGTGTCCAACTTCAGCTCAGGTCATGATCTTGCGGTTTGTGAGTTCGAGCCCCGCGTAGCCTGGAGGCTGCTTCGGATTCTGTGTCTCCCTCTCTCTGCCCCTCCCCGGCTCATGTTCTGTCTCTGTCTCTCAAAAATAAATAAATAGATTTTTTTAAATGAATGAAATCTTGCCATTTGCAACAACATGGATGGAACTAAAGGGTATTATGCTAAACAAAATTAGTCAGAGAAAAACAAATATCATATGACTTCACTCATGTGGAATTTAAGATGCAAAACAGATGAATATACGGGAAGGGAAGCAAAAATAATATAAAAACAGGGAGAGGGACAAAACAAAAGAGACTCTTAAACACAGAGAACAAACTGAGGGTTTCTGGAAGGATTGTGGGTGGGGGGAATGGGCTAAATGGGTAAGGGGCATTGAGGAAGACACTTGTTGGGATGAGCACTGGGTGTTATACATACGGCATGAATCACTGGATTCTACTCCTGAAATCATTATTGCACTAGATGCTAACTAACTTGGATGTAAAAACAAACAAACAAACAAACAAACAACAAAAGACTCCCACGTGAAAAACTGGCTTTCAAAAGACTCACAGGACTGTAGCTAACAAAGAAACAGTTATCAATGGGTGCTCAGCACTGCTGCTATCTCCCCAGGGCTCAGCACAGGGAGAGAAGGCCAGAATGCCCTGTCTTTCCCTGACAAAGCTGGGTTGTTTTTTTTAATTTTTTAAAATGTCATTTATTTATTTTTCAGAGAGAGAGAGAGAGAGAGAGAGACAGAGCATGAGTGGGGGAGGGGCAGAGAGAGAGGGAGACACAGAATCCGAAGCAGGCTCCAGGCTCCAAGCTGTCAGCGCAGAACCCGACGCGGGGCTCGAACTCACGAACCACGAGATCATGACCTGAGCAGAAGTCGGACACTTAACGGACTGAGCCACCCAGACGCCCCTCCCTGACAGAGGTTTGGTTGCAGACACTACTCAAGATGCTGTCTGAGGGCCTGGCTTCTAAGCTAGGGACTGGCTGCTGTCCTTCAAATCCTCCTGCCTTCTCCCTCCAGCCTGTTCCAACAGTAACCCCCAGTCACTTATCTTCCTAGAAGGAGCTTGTCCACACATCAAGGGCCCCAACTTTCGCAGCTGCCCCCCAAAGGACAGACCCCACATTAAATCAGTTGTGAAGAAAGCAGAAGCAGACTTCTGCCCTTTGTGAGAGTAGAACTTAAATGTTCTCACAAGAAAGAAATGAAGGAAGGAATAAAGGAAAGGAGGGAGGAAGGGAGGAAGGGAAAGAAAGAGAGAAGACCGGTAAATGTGAGGTAATAATGTGTGTGTTAATTAACTCGGTGGTGGGACTCCTTTCACAATGTGAATATATCAACTCATCATGTACATTTAAATACCTTACGATTGTATTTGTCACCTCAATAAAACTGAAAAAAAGAACAGAGCGTGGCCTCAAGTAGGCACCTGACGCTAAATAAAAGGTTATATTCAGGATGAAGTGACAAGGGCTGGAGGTAACTGACAAAAAGGTTCAGACGTAAGGAACACGATGAAGCAGCATCTCGAGAACTTGGAGGGGAAGGTGCCACACGGCTGATCGTAACACAGAAACATGACATGCACGCGAGGTCCTAGAACTCACGTGGCCAGCATCAGGTAAGAAGCACAGACAGCAGCGTGTCCGTTTGGAGGAGAGGCATTCACTTCATGGGAACAGGAAAGGCCCCCCGCAGAGGACGTGTGGTACCCACGGGGCCTCAAGGGAGGACAGAAGGTCTCAGGGCCAAAGCAGGGACAGGGAGATGCTTTGTGGAAGCATCTAAGCCTGACCAGAGCTCCTAGAGCCAAGGGTTTACGCAGGATGGTGCTGAGAAGATAGGTTAGGACCGTCCCTATGGCCATCCAGAGGGTTCTGGCTATCAGAGGAGGGAGGACAGATGTCCATCCTTTAGGCCTTCAGGTCAGAACTAAAGCTCTGTCTCTTCTGTATTTCTAACAACCAGCCATAATCCATAGGCTTATGTACAAATTGCTTTCGGATACCACTATCCTCTTTTTGAACGTGTTTCTAGAAAAAATAAAAAGCAATGTAAGAACACGGTGTTACATCCATTTTAAGAGGGAATTTAATCCAATGATCGTGAGCTTGGTGAGACTGGCTTCAGGCACCTATCTGTATATTCATCAAGTGATGACTAGTGAATGGGTGAATAAATAAATGGATGAAATATGCAAGGCTGTCTTGATTCCATCAAGGGAATGGAAGAGGGGGACAGAGTGTGAGTTGGGGGGACAGATGAGCCATTCAAAAAGAGGTCTGACTGGTAGACAGCTCTTTAAATCCTTTGCAAAGAAAGCAGAAGCAGACACTTGCCTTTTGTGGGCAAGCCTTTGTTCAGCCTCAGAGCAATGTGTGCAGGGGGTAGTGTGACCTTCATTTCCCCTGTGTCCAGTCAAAGAGGCTTTCTGATTCACGTCTGTAGGACACAGAGGCAGTAAACACAAACAAGTATCTGGCTTTGGCAGGGAGAGGTTTGGGGTTGGATCCTTTTCCCCAGTTTTAATAGAGACTATAAAGGGAGATCTTTACCAAACAACATTAAAACATTTTTTTTAATGTTCATTTTTGAGAGAGAAAGAGAGAGACAGAGACAGAGTGTGAGCAGGGGAGAGGCAGAGAGAGAGAGAGGGAGACACCGAATCTGAAGCAGGCTCCGGGCTCCGAGCTGTCAGCACACAACCCGACACAGGGCTTGAGCCCACAAACCGCGGGATCATGACCTGAGCCAAAGTCGGATGCTTAACCGACTGAGCCACCCAGGCGCCCCATTTACCGAACAACATTTTGAAACACCATCATGTTGGGGTGCACAGGCCGGAGCCCTTGAAGAACAGGCAGGCAAAACCAGATGAGTGCTCTCCTGCCCCACTGTGCATGGGAGCATTTGAAAGTTCTCTTATTGCAGGTCTGACTGGCTGCCCTTTATTTATGGGAACCATTGCAGAGTTAAAGGGAAGCAGAGACAGTCATTGCTTTTCGGGGGGCAACACTCATGGATGACTGGGAAAGCCACAGACCTAGTGGGAAAAAACATTATTTTGAGCACTGGCAGACCTGGATTTTGAGGTTGATATTACCTGCCTATCAGCTGGTTCACTGGGGGATACAACGCCTGGCTCTTGCCGAATGGATCTAAATCTGAAAATGTTAACTCCTAGCCCTGAGGAAAGAGTGCTGAGGAGAGGCTGAAGGGGATGGGGGGCTAAGGACAGGGTGAGAATAAAGGTGGGAGCCTGGCTGCAAGACCCCGGCCAGCACTACCAAAGAGCCTGTTACAGGCAGAAGCCTTGACTTGGGGGCTCCCAGATGTCCACAGATAGAACTGAGAGCATCTGTACAATCAGTAAGGAAGCAATTACACTCTGATTTTCACTAACCTCTAACTACAATTTAGACTTGCCTTCAGTTAAGAATGTAGCCAACAAACCATGGCATTTGCCCCAGCTAGGCTTACATATGTTTTCACTGTCACATGATTGCTGCAGAGACCTTGAAATAGCACTTACATTCATTACCTCTTCAATTTTTTTTAATGCTTATTTATTTTTGAGAGAGAGCAAGAAAGAGAGAGAGAGGAGTGCAAGTGGGGAAGGGGCAGAGAGGGAGACACAGAATCTGAAGCAGGCTCCAGGCTGTCAGCATACAGCCCAATGTGGGGCCTGAACCCATGAACCATTAGATCATGACCTGAGCCAAAGTCGGATGCCCAACCAACTGAGCCACTCATGTGCCCCCATTCATCACTTCTTCAAAAGCATAATCGTTATTAGACCTACTGCTAGATCTTGTCCTTTTTTTTTTTTTAAGTTTATTTATTTATTTTGAGAGAGAGAGGAAGAGCACACACGAGCAGGGGAGGGGCAGAGAGAGAATCCCAAGCAGGCTCTGTACTGTCAGCATCAAGCCTGACATGAGGCTGGATCTCATGAAGCATGAGATCGTGACCTGAGCCAAGATCAAGAGCCAGACGCTTAACCTATTGAGCCACCCAGGCGCCCCTAGATTTTGTCCTTCAATGCGTTAATAAAGTAACATTTATTTTCCACATCACAAGTTTGTTTATATTTTGGTAACTATATTTCAATATGATCAGTTCCCTTCACAGTTATTTTAGCTAGAAACAGCATTCTGAGAGGCAGCTGGGTGGCTCAGTCAGTTGAGCCTCCGACTCTTGATTTTGGTTCAGGTCATAATCTCATGGTTGTGAGACTGAGCCCTGCATTGGCCTCCACGTTGATCATGGATCCTGCTTACGGTCCTCTCTCTCTCTCTCTCTCTCTCTCTCTCTCTCTGAGAGAAGGGGAAAGAGGGGGAAAGAGTGGTGTTTGTGTGGGTGGTGGTGAGCATAGTGACTTTTTTCCTCCTTCACCGTCTCCCAACCAGCAGCGCAACAACTCACCTATTTGCTCTTTGGCAAGTAAATGAGATTGGCTCATCCCCTCTCCCCCACTTACACGCTGTCTCTAAAATTAAAATTAATTAATTAATTCTAAGAAACAGCATTCTGAAAAGCAGTCCAGAGTTCGCCAGCCTGCCAAAGGCGTGAGCTCATGGCACACAGAAAGGTTAAGAACTCAGAACAGCAGCCAGCAAAGGGGAGGTTCTGAAAATACAGAAGTGTTTAGTTCCGTTTCAACATCCTTTTCAGAAGACACAAAGCTCTTTGTTGCTCGTGCCCTGGAAAGTTGATCAAGGGCAAACAGAGAACAGGATGGAGACGTGGGAGAAAATGGGCGGAGGCCCCCGGAGACACGAAGGAAAGGAAAGTCACGGCTGACATTCCCCACCGCCATCCCCCAACACACTGTACGACGGAGCCTAAGCACCTAAGTTAGAGCGGAAATCAGCAGAGGCTTGGGGCCCCTGGCCCCTTAAGTGTCTCTTACTCTGCGGCATCAGCTGGCTCCTTACAGACTCAGCAACTGTCTGCTTAAAACTCCCAGCTGGCTCCTAACACCTGCTGGCCAGCTGCCCTGCCTATTGAAGAACTCTCAGACTCCAAACATCTTGCCTCAAGAAGGTCAAGATGGACTTTATGGTCTTTTGTTTGGTGACTCTGCTGCCATTTGGTCACTGAGTGTACGAGCCAAAGTTCAGTGCTAAACACCCACTTGAACTTAATTTTTCTGTTTCATTAAGGAGGCTATTTTAGAGTCTGGCCATGCGTCAAGGACACATTAACTCTGGGGACAGCCCATTTCTCCAAGTCAGTCCCCGGGGATGGAGGGGCATGGCCAGGAGCCAAAAGGAAGGGGTTCTGACCAGGGAGGAGAAAGGCTCTGTGGGAACTGGTATGGGTGGCTTAAGCAGCAGCCTCTGGGGATAGCAAAGCTCTAGGCTGTGGAGGGTTATTAGAGTGACTGCCCCAGAAATATGTCCCTGGTTAGCCCCAGCTAAGGTGTAGGTAAGGAGAGGTGAGAGTGTGGGAAGGTAATTGCAGTCACCGCAGAGCCTCCAGGTTTCTTATCCGGCAATGCTGAGCTTTCTGCAGGGGCAGGCACGGTAAGCAAAGCATGCTCTGTTTTTCCTAGGAATCCAGTGCTGTACAGATAAAAAACCAACGACAAACAAAAAACCTAGCCAATCTCATTTACTTGCCAAAGAGCAAATAGGTGAGTTGTTGCGCTGCCGGTTGGGAGAGGGCGAAGGAGGAAAAAAGTCGCCATGCTCACCACCACCCACACAAACACCACTCATGGAAAGAACATGATACTAGCTACTAGGACAGCTGGGTCCCAGCCCTGGCCCTGCCTCTCTCTAACCTTCTGCTTGACTTCCTTTTCCCAGTGGGCCTCGGTTTCCCCATATCGGAAAGTTAACCACTGCTGCTCTTAAACACAAACCCACCCGCAGTCCTGGCTGGACGCCCCCACCCTGGGTGTGGGCAGTCTGAGAAAAGGAGAGAATGTTCTACAGGTGCCAACGGCCTCCACGACAGGGGACCGGCAGCCCCACCCAGCCGGTCTGAGTTGTGTGTTGAAATGAAGAGAAGAGGGACGCAACTGGCCAGTGTGGTGGCTTTTATTCCATTCATTCATTCATGCATGCATGCATTCACTCACTCACTCATTTATTAAGTTCTGTCTTTGGATATGTTTCTGTTTCTAAGAATAAAATGTGTTCATTGTAAAAATTTCAAACACAATGAAAATCTAAAATCGCTTCAAGTGTTTTCCCAGAACTGCCTCCTAGGAGAAACAATTTACTGTCTTGTATTTATTGTATGCACTTTTTTATTCCTTTGTCTTCCTTTTCTTTTCTCTCTCTCTCTCTTTTTTTTTTTTTTTTTTTTTTTTTTTTTTTTTTTTTTTGGTCCTTGTAGCATACAAGCACATTTTATTTGACCAGTGTAAAAGTGTTTGGATTAAAACATCAGAGCCTTCCTTCCCTTCCACTCCTTTCAACCCTGAATTCCACTCCCCTCTGCAGACAGTCACTGTTAATATTCTGGTTCTGATCCTTCTAGACACTCAAGTGCAGGTAGCTTGCTACCCCAACACCTGCTATCCAGCCCTGGCCAGTGAGAAGTCACTGTTGCCATTGCAGCCCTGTTCAGTCTCCCGTACCCTCTGCCTCCCCACTTCTCTGGTAGGCATCAGATGTCATCCCTTCTGTCCCCCGAAGTCCAGGGGCACAGCTTCAGGGGAGGGGAAAGCATCTCTCCTCCCCACTGGGTGATGGAGAGGGGAGGGGAGGCCTTGGCACTCCACAGGCTGGCTGGGAGTGAGCACTGATGCCAGCAGAGTGTTTCATGATGTCTTAGCATGATCCACATATGTGGTGCAGTCCTTCCCTTGGGATGTAGGGGAACTAAGCATCCATTGTGTATGTAGTCTTGGCCTTTGGGGTCTCAGCTGAAACATAGACACAAAGAATCCCGCCTTAATATCCAGTCACAGATGCCATCGTTTATTTATTTCATGATGGACATTGGGTTGTTTTGTGTGTGTGCTCACAAGTTACCTCAGGCAGGTTTTTAAATTAGCTGCTGATGCTTGCTTGCTTTCTTTCTTTTTTAATACTTATTTATTTAATTTTGAGAGATAGAGAGAGATGCAGCATGGGCAGGGGAGGGGGAGACACAGAATCAGAAGCAGGCTCCAGGCTCCGAGCTGTCAGCACAGAGCCTGACATGGGGCTCCAACTCACAAACCGTGAGATCATGACCTGAGCCGAAGTCGGCCGCTTAACCGACTGAGCCACCCAGGTGCCATATTAGCTGCTGATTCTTATAAACATTTGTCATTTTGTCACCATCTAACCCCCTGCCCTGCTTCTCAAGTTGGGAGAAGCTTACCACTGGACACACCCAATGTATGCCATGGGGCTACGACAGCGTCACATTCATTTAAAAGTTTTGGCGAAAAGGGGATGTAACATAATGATTCAGTACTTAATACAAGAGAGATAAGTCAGGAGGTGTCAAGAACATTTCTCCTTTGTAGTGAGCTGTTTAGGACTTTGGTGCCAGACCTCCAGGAGATGCACAGCCATCGTCCTCTGCACCCAGGGACATCTTTCCATGCACTGCTCTGGTAGCCAGCCTCCAAGACAGCCCCCAGTGATCCTGGCCTCCCGGCATCCACACCCTTGAGGACCCCCCGCCCTTCCACATTGTGCCAGGGACATCTATGCCACTAATGTCACCGTCCTCTTCTTTCTCCTTCAATTCCCAAATCCTGGAGGTGGCACACACATGGGCACAGGGGATAGATGACATTATACAAAATGGCTACTCCTCTGCCCCCCTAGCTAAGGTCATGATGAGTGGAGTGCATAACCCAGGAGCGGTATTTTCTTTGTGGACCAGCAACAGGTAGCAAACCTCTGTGTGCTCAGTCAGGGGCTTACAGCAGCAGGTGGGTTGCTGCAAAACGAGTTTTGAGCCCACTTCTTTATTTTCTCCGCAGGCCTGTTGTCCAAACCCCTACAGCAGTTTATCGTGCAATTCAGAGTGGATTGAGAACCCTCATTGAAATGGTCGCTTGGAAGCTGAGTTTCCCGCCACATTGCTGTGCAATGCGATTCTGGGGCATTCCCTCCAGCGTGGACTTTGGTTCCAGGTTGGGTGTGGGCAGTGGATTCCTAGAAGAGTCATGAAAGCCAGCCCGGGGTGGGGACAAGCAAGGCCCTTTCTAGACAAATGCTGGACCCTGGGTAGGCAAGGAGCCGATGGCATTTGGGTTCCGCGCACAGGCCAGGTCTTCCTCCTGATTGTGGTCTCCACCTGTATTGGGCGAGTGGGATGTGGCTCTCGTCCTGCCTGGGATAATGGTGACCTGAAGTCATTCATTACCCAAATCCAGGAAGGGCAGTTCACTGTACCGCAACTGGTACAGTCATGGCGGCCTCTCTCTGGCACGTGTCAGCAAAAGAGTGTGTTTATTTTTTGGGGCGCCTGGGTGGCGCAGTCGGTTAAGCGTCCGACTTCAGCCAGGTCACGATCTCGCGGTCTGGGTGTTCGAGCCCCGCGTCAGGCTCTGGGCTGACAGCTCAGAGCCTGGAGCCTGTTTCCGATTCTGTGTCTCCCTCTCTCTCTGCCCCTCCCCCGTTCATGCTCTGTCTCTCTCTGTTCCAAAAATAAATAAACGTTGAAAAAAAAAATTAAAAAAAAAAAAAAAAGAGTGTGTTTATTTTCTACCATCCAGAGCCATGTGGAACCTGGCCCAGATCTGGGAGAAGGTGCCGTTGGCTCCGCAGTCAGCCCTGAGGAGACTTCCTGATGAGGCCTCCTGAAGTCCGCCTTTTCTTAGCTGACACGATTAAATGTTTCTAACACTCAGTGGCCGGAGCTTCTCTCTGGTGCTCCAGACCTGGGTACTGGGTATCCATCCGCCCCTGCGTGTTCACCTCAGAGGGTGTCTAAAGGCCAGGTCCTCATCTTTTACACACACTCTCCTCTCCTGTCCTCATTTTTGTCAAAACCTGCTCCTCCTGCAAGATTCATTCCTTGGGCGATTGTTCCCTCCAGCCGCCTAACCATTCAAGCTGAGGAGTCATTCTCCATTCCTCCTCTCAAGAAACCTTTCTTGAACCACTACCCAGTGCCAGACTCTGTGCCAGGCCCTAAAGGTAAAGACAGGCATCAGAACAGGCTCTAGACGCTCAGAGGCCAGTGGGGAAACCACAAGAACGAGTGTGACACATCGGGTTGTTCAGGAGGAGGAGTGCAGTGTCTAACCCAGCGCACAGGGATCAGGAAAGGTTTCCTGGAAGAGGTGATGCCTGCATTGAGTCAGGAGAGAAGAGAGTGGAGGAGAGGAGGCGTCTTGAGCATTGAGACTGGAACCATGATTAGGAGCCGACTTAGGAGGGCTTTTGTTGGAGAGTAAGACTGGACTTAGCTCTGCAGGCAATGGAGAGCCATTTGAGGGTTTGGGACTTCGTGGGGGAGGTGGGTGGTGAAGGAAATCCGATTTGCATTTTGAATGGCTCACAGTGGAAGCTGTGGAGAGGTTTGAATAAGAGGGTGGGTGGGAGGGATGCAAAGCTGGAAGCAAGATCTTGAGAAGGCAGATGATGGAAACTGACCCAGGGGAGACAGGGGAGGAGGAAGGGGAGACAAAGGAACAACTGATTAAATTTGGGGGAGATGGGAGATGAGTGAGTTAAAATGATTTCTCGGTTCTGGCTGGGGTGTTTGGGTGGTTGGTGGGGTCAGCAATGGAAACAGAACACAGAAGGAGAAACAAGCCTGGGGGGGAAATGTGATGAGTTTATATTTGGAGGCACTCAGTTTGAGTGCCTGAGGGATATTAGGGAGGGGAGGTCAGCAGGAAGCTGGAACACAGGCAGAAGCTCTGCAGGGGAGAAGCTGGGATAAGAGATGTGAATCTGTGAGTCACGAGAACCGAGAGACAACCGTTGAATCAACAGGAGGAATGTATGCAGGGAGAGTGTGCAGAGTAGGGAAACCAGAGGGTGAAGACCATCCTAGGGAGCCTGGAAAGGAAAGGGGCGGGCCAAAGAAAAGAAACTAAGAGAGCCGGGAGAGAAGAGATACCGAGAGAAGGTCGGAGTGGGAGGAGCATCACAAAAGCCAAAGGCACACAGCTCTAAGAAATGAGCGGTGTCATACACCAGAGAGAAGTCCAGCAAGACTAAGACTGGACAGTGTTCACTGGACTTGACATTTAAGAAGCTGCTGGTAAACTTGGGACTGGTCTTAGCAGATACAGTAGCCTCTGTCTCACCTGTGTGCATGTGGAAGGAGTATGGGAGTGGAGTTCATACCTATGAATTGATCTGGATCAATATAAAAGGGAGCCTGATTTTAAACATTTTAGAATACAGCCCCAACCAACCAACCAACCAGTGGTAGACTGAACGTTAAAAACATTTAGGGGCACCTGGGTGTCTCAGTCAGTTAAGCCTCTGACTTCGGCTCAGGTCATGATCTCGCCATCTGTGAGTTCAAGCCCCGCATCGGGCTCTGTGCTGACAGCTCAGAGCCTGGAGCCTGCTTAGGATTCTGTGTCTCCTTGTCTCTGCACTTCCCCTGCTGTCTTTCTCTCAAAAATAAACATTAAAAAAAAACTTAAAAAAAAAATTTACACTGTGAGAAACCCCACTTCGTATGGAACAGTGTTACTCAGAAAGGAATGAGTCTCTGAGTTCTTGTGATCCTGTACTATTCTGAGAAAAGATTTTCTATGTATGCTTTCTAGGTGAAAGCAACATTAAGGTACATTTTGGATGTTTATAACCGCATCGATCCTGACCTGTATTTTAAAGGCTTTTATTTGGAACTTGGCTATGTACAACAGTGCCCCCTGGTGTGGATGTCATGCATAAAAACTTATCTTTTATTAGCAAGAAGGCAATCCTCTCAAAACATTATTCCTGCTCTTACACAGGGGGGGGGGGGGGGGGGGGGACTGATTTAGGTTTTAGCTTATTTAGGTTTTGTGGGATGCAACATGCAACATTGGGGAGGGATATTGATGTAGCTAGTAGGGCTCCTTTAAATTGGTTAAAAACTCACTTGCCCATGTGTTTTGTATAGATGTGCTTCTACCAAATGGGTCACAGAGGGGGACCTACCCTTTTTTTTTTTAAATAAAGTTTACAAAATTATATATACAGAGAATTAAACAAATCATAAAGCACAGCAAATTTCTCAAACTGAAGCACTTGGGTAATCAAGCACATAGATCAACAAACAAAATTACAGACAGCCTAGATGGACCCCTGCTTATGCCCTCGGCTCCTTTATTCACTACAACCTCTAGGGCCAAGGATGACCACTGTTGTAATTTTTCATAGCATAGATCCATTTTGCTTGTTTTTGAACGTACTATAATTGGAGTATGATATGACTGGAATAATCAGTATGTATCCTTTTGTGTCTTATTTAGTGTATTTGACAAGATCCATCCGCGTTGCTCTGCGTAGTTGTAGTTCATTGTCTTTGCTATATAACAATACCACTGTAAAGCTCAACCATAGTTTGTCATTTCAATAATTGATAAAAATTTGGGTTGTTGCCAGTTTGAGGCTATTATAGTTTGCTATGAATATTCTCATACATGCATTTTGGTGCATGCATTTGTTTCAATATATTCCCACAATTGCACACCCGTTACAATTTCAGAATATTTTCATTACTCCAAAAAGAAACCCCACGCCTCCTTAGCTGTCACCCCCGACCCCTTCATCCCCTCAGCCCTGGTCAACAAATAATCTATTGCTACAGATTTGCCTTTGACATTTCACATAAGTGGAATCACACAATATGTGGCCTTTTGTCTGACTTCTTTCACTTACCATGTTTTCATGATTCATCAGATTTTGATTCAGCAGAGAAACCATCATGGTCAAAGTGTAAACATTCCCCTTTAAAAGACAGTGCCAATTGCTCACTTACCTGACGATATATTTATAGTTAACTTTCATAGTTTACACATTTTCATGGATATACTAGGAAGCCGAACTACTCTGAATCAATTTGTGACAGCCACTGTGGTTTGAGTGTTGAAGGTTAAGGAATAGTTTGCCTTTGACATTTTCCAGGTCGAAATTATTTTGGCCATGTTTGATAATCAATTCTGGAGTTCTGAGTTCATTTGTTGGAGCAGATTCAAATAATTTCCTGAGATGAGACAAATCTGGCTTTTCTTAAGGTACCCATACAGCTGACCAAGTGGGGCCACAGAGCCTTCCATTCAGTTGAGAACACAGAGAGACAGACACAAGGGAGGAAATGTGAAGACTCACGTGCAGAGACAGACAGAGATTGTGGAGCTATGTATCTACAGGCCAAAAAACTCCACGGAGACACATGTGATTGCCCCTCACAGCGTCCAGAGAAAACCAACCTTGCCAACACCCTGACTTTAGACTTCCGGCCTCCATAATGGTGAGAGAATTTGTTTTAAGCCACCAAATTTGTGGTAATTTGTTTTGGTAGTCCTAGGAAACTAACCCTAAATACCTGAAAACTCCTGGGGTAACTGGATGGCTCAGTCGGTTAAGCGTCCAACTTTGGCTCAGGTCATAATCTCATGGTCTGTGAGTTCGAGCCCTGCATCAAGCTCTGTGCTGACAGCTTAGAGCCTGGAGCCTGCTTTGGATTCTGTGTCTCCCTCTCTCTCTGCTCCTCTCCCGCTCACACTGTCTCTGAAAAATGAACAAACATTAAAAAAAAAAACAAACTTTAAATACATGAACTCCCAATTCTGAAACTGCCTGGCATAAACTGGTGCTCTATTGAAGCTTTACAGCACATCCTTGGGGCTGTGAACACGCCTTAGGAAAGACGAATCTCTCATTTTGTAAGGAAAAGAAATTGACTTTGAACTCACTTTTTCCATTGTTTTTGTTGTTTTTAAAGAAAGCTCTACACCCAACATGGGGCTTCAACTCATGACCCTGAGATCAAGAGTCACATGCTCTACCAGCTGAGCCAGCAGGAGCCCCATCACTTTTTCTTCCTGACTTGTTTCCCCAACTAAAGTCTAGCAGTCTGGATTACAAGAATGGTCCAACCTTCTTTTAGAAATTCTGGAATTAGAATAAATGCATCTATTTTCCTCCACGCTGGTATCAAAACCAGGGCAGTCTGAGCCTGAATCACCAAATAGTTTAAATTTTTTCTTTAGAAGGCTGGCCTTATTTTGGTACAAGGGTCAAGGTCATTTTCCTCTGACTTAGCTTAATTCCAGTATTAACATGTCCAAAAGCAGAAGGGGAGAAAAAGAACCAACTAGAACACATGGATATCATATACTTGCACTGTCAACAGAAGTGTCTATCTTTACTAGGATAAAGTTTACACTGTCAGAAGTGTATCTTACCACATTTATAGAACCCTTCTTTATTAGAAGTATTAACTACCAATAAGGTTGGATAATACAAACACGAAAGGGTTGTGGTAATGGGAAGAAAGAGGCCACCACATTGCAAATCTCTAAGTTTACGGAGGGTCTGTGGGGAAAGGGAGGCTACGAAAGCAGCTTCTGAATAAGTTTACTGTACATGGTGATGGGTTCTGGCAGATATTGGGTATTAGCTGTAGGTCTTATTAGCCAGCCACTGTACTGCTTCCATGTGTAGACCAAGAATCAGAGGCTTGAAGGGAACATGGGTTCCTTTTTACCGAACAATTCACTTCCATTCACTTCCTCTATAGTAGGAAAACATTCATACTGACTCTACAGCACATTTTCAGACTTCAGACTGTAAGGTGACATTCAGTATCCCTGGCTGTCATTGGCTTATTTTTCTTTCTTATTCCTGCATTTCCTGCTTGCCATCTTGGGAGGTAGAGAGAGCCACATGAAAGAGGTTAAGAGCATATGCACTATGGGGCAACCTCGATAGGAATCTACCCCATCATCTCAGGGTGGGTTGGAAGTTTCCTGCTCCCAGTCCTTCAGACTGCCCAACTCTGACTGGCAAATAATCTTTCAAATTGCTGTGAATCCTGAAAGGGCTAAGCAAACGTCTGATGAGGGAATGTACTAACAAGAAAACTTTGCTCTTGAAGGTTATGTAGGCCAGCTATCTAGATCCTAACATAATGGCTACCATCCACAGATAACTATCTGAGCATTTGAAATGTGTTGAGTCCAAATTGAGATGTACTGTAAATTTATACACTGGATTTCAAAGACTTGGTATGAGAAAACATAAAATGTCTCATTAATCTTTATACTAATCACATGCTGAGATATTTGGGGTAGGTTAGGCAGAATATATTAAAAATATTTCAACTGTTTCCTTTTACTCTTTAACGCGGCCACTAAAAAACCTTTAATTACATATGGCTCATTACATCTGTATTGGACAGCAGTCTATATAGAGTTCAGTAATGTGAAACATCCAAGAGACCCCAAACACTTGCAGTGATCCGACCAGACTCTCACAAGAATTTTTTCCTTTGGTACAAATCAGGTCTTATGATTTGTTAAGAAGTAATTGTATCCAGTGATGTTTAACTGACACATTTAAACACCAGTTTAATAGTGGTTTAGTAGTGTCAAAGCATAGTTAAGAATTTAAGATGTAAAAGATTTGTAAAAGGGGGAAATAAATCGGCAGAGATGAAGTCCTGGTAAGAGTCCACATTTCACACCTTGTTTAAGGGCCTCTATTGCTCACAGAAAATCTGCTGAGTCCCGAGG
Source organism: Felis catus (assembly GCF_018350175.1). Classification (NCBI taxonomy): domain Eukaryota; kingdom Metazoa; phylum Chordata; class Mammalia; order Carnivora; family Felidae; genus Felis; species Felis catus. The sequence continues at coordinate 57,954,591 of NC_058380.1, forward strand.
CTGCTTCTAGGAGAGCTCTTTCCCATGTAGTGACTCAGAACTCAGAGCTGCCATCACCATGGCAGAGGAGAAGAGAGCTGGCTTTTAAATGCTCCCACAGGACCTATGCTTATAAGGCCTTCAGATTTGTATAAAAATTAATGAGACACTTTATGTTTTCTCATACCAAGTCTTTGAAATCCAGTGTATATATTTACAGCACATCTCAGTTTGGACTCTCCACATTACAAAGGCTCAAATAGCTGCATGGGCTTTCCTGCCTTCACTGCAGGTAAGGAGTCACGAGAGAGCACACCGGTATTTACTGAGTAGAAAATGCCTCTGCCGTAAGACAGCACCAGCTTTGGGTTTCTTGAGGCATTCAAAGTCCAACACAAACATTCTTTCAAATATGCTGGATACAAGAGAGAAACAATCAGGACTTGGTCACTTTACTGAATGCCTCTACCAGTTAACTACTGGAGCCGGGCAGAGGGCATCATCCTTCCTTAATTAAGCCAAAGAATGAATGCTTCCTGAAAGAGGGAATGGAAGGAAGTGGGATCTATTATTTCGCCTCAATTTTTTGTATCTTGTGTCTACTTTCCTTCTCAAGTAACACAGCATGTACACGGAAGTAGATTACTCTTATTTTCTTCCTTTTTAGTGAAAGGAAAGGAATTACACAAACAAGTACGGAAAATGAAAGAGGCTCCTCTTTCCCTATTATGCTGACAAGAAGTTGGATGTAAGCTGTAGCTAATGTGGACAACTTTGCCTGGTTACCTACTGTAATCTTCTTTCCTGCATCTTATGGTCAACATTAAAGAAAGAAATCTAGTTACCTACTTATGTAGCCCTACTGTTCGGTGAGTTTAGGCCACATGTGTGGCTACGTTCAGCTATCTTCTTGGCTTTTTAGAAGATAGAATTATGTTCTACGGGTTGTAATGCTAGTTGTTTTTGAGTTTCTAAGACGTCTACACAAATGCAGAAACAAAATCTGAATTATAGTCTAAAAATCAGATCTGGCTGCTAGCAGCTCAGAAGCTCTATCTTCCTGCTGGAATCCTGCTACCACCCTCCCTCCAGGCACACACAACCCTACCCCTTCCACAACACAAACATGAACCACAAAAAAATGTTTTAAGTGTACATCATACATTTATTACCAACAACCCTCTCAACTCCAAAATTGGGCACAGGGATTAAAAATAAAAATTCATTGCACTACTTAGTAAAGCATTACTAGTAACTTTCATAAAAAATGTACAAACTTTGTTAAAAATTTATCAAGCCTTCAAATGATTTGGTTACAGATATTTATAATACGTACATTTAAAACTATGTTAACTGATACAATGGAATATGATTTCAGGAAATGACTCAGCAAATGATTCCAAAAAACACCCCTGTAAGCTTTCATAATCTGAAACAAACAGCAAAATGAGGTAACCAAATGTACCAACAGGGGGGAAAATAGCTTTCTAATGAAGGCCTAAAGATATCTGTGAAAAATATTCTCTTTAAGTGAGTTGGTAGATCTCATTCAAAATACTGTAAGAGGTCCAAATTTAAGAATCTTAATAAATCACGTTTCAGAGAGTGTATAAAATCTAAATATGTGTTCACATTTTCCAGATTTTGCTCAAAAAAAAAAAAAAAAAAGAAAAATTCAGGACAGAAAATCCTAATGAGATCTCGATACCTGGAGGCCTTGACTTGTTTTTTGTTTTGTTCTTTTGGGGCGGGGGGGGGGGGGAAGAGTTAAAAAAAATTTCAAGATGATTATTCATGCAAAACAAAACGAAACCCCACAGCAGAGTTAAGATGGTAAAGCCAATATTGTTTTAGGAGAAAAGAGGAAGAAGGCAACAAACCAACATCTGCCTGCTACCTGGCGCATCGCTCAAGGTGGCAACAGCTGGGCACGAATCAACTGTTCCTTCTCTTCTGGTCGCCACACAGGCGCTCACCGTGGCTGGCGTGAGCTGGTTCAGAGCACATGCACTATGCTCCTAATCCGCACTACCCACCTAATAAGCAAGTCTGTACACATCTCTAAGGGCCCCATGCACAGAAAGACATTCCCAAAGAGAGATCAGTCACAAGAGTGCGACAATCCAGGATTTTACCAAAATAGACCCTGCTGCCTCCTAAGTTGCCAAATGCCTCTCAAAAATTTGCTGGACAAGGGATTGTATGACAAGACTTCATCGTCAGAGGGAGGGGAGAAAAGGCTACTTTTCCTAGTCATTAGTACAATGTGCCTTGTTAATTAGGTATCTATATAAATTAGAAAAAGTGCTTTACTTGCATGCTTCAATAAAATGAATACTGAGTGTAGTAGTGTTATGTTAGATCTGTACAGATATAAATTTTTTGCAGCTATATAAAAGAGTCTATGTATAAGATGGGCTTTTGCCATTTTCAACATGATTTTTTAATTAAAAAAAAGATTAAACTATACGTGATTTGTAACGTAGCTGATTATTATGCCAATAATTTTGGTCTTTAACACACTTTTTATTCATCAGGAACAGGTGGGGAATGTCCCAATGAGTTAAAAGTAACGTGCACTTTACTACTGTTGAGATGTATTTCTGATGCACTGACAAATACAGGGGCAAACAAAGTGTGCAAAATCCTATTTGTATGACTAGATAGAGGCAACAGTGTCTGGAAAAGGGCAAAATTGTGCTTCTGTGTGAATTGATTTTACTGAACTCTAAGCTGGGATAAGTTTATGGAGACTTCCAGGGAAGGCAAGTAGCATGGCAGTAACAAGTCGTTAACACTGTCTGAGGAGAAAACTGACACAGAGCCAGCTGAGAGCTGAGTGAGGCCGGCGGAGAGTCCTCACAGTCCTGACTGGGATTATGCAGCTTGTGCTACTGCGAACAAAGCAATGACACCAACTGCAGGAAGAGGCAGACAATGCTGAATACAACAGAAGGAGAGGAATCGAAACATTGCTGGAAAAATGACTTTAAACAATCTAAATGATGCTCAATGAACCTATAAAAAAAAAAACAAAAGCCACACAGCTATGTATTTCAGATCGACTAAATGAAGGTCAATTCCTGTTTTACAGCATTATTTTTTATACAAAAATCAAATCTTCATTTATACTGCAAGTATTCTGGACCTGTTATATTAAATTTTTCTCAAACAAAAAAAAATTTTTCAAAGCAATAAAACATCAAAGCACATCAGGTCTAAGAATTCAAGCTGTCACAGCACTTGACCCATCCTGGAAATGAGGGTTTCCAGGAGAAGCACTACTAGACAACTTTCAGAATTGGAGGTTGGCAGGTGAATCAATACGAACAGAAATAGAGTTTTCTTAAAATATTTTAGTTGCCTATGAGAGCTTAACAAAGAACATATCAGAAGTCAAGCTGAATTAGTTAACAAATTTTGTTCTGGTGGAAGTAAAGGAGGTGAGACTTTGTGGGACGAGCGGTATTCTTAGAAATATATTACTCAAATATCTTCAGAATAGACTACAAATCTAAACATTAAAAAAAAAAATCACAGGTGCTTCCTGTAAGAAGCTTACTGGAAATGTAAAGGAAAAAAACAAACCATCAACATTCAAATCACTGATTGAAATGCTAATATTGCTAACTGATGATGTATGATATTGCACCTTCTTTTTGGAAACAGCAAGTTGGAGAGTACAAAATTTTTTCCCACAACAGAATCAAAAAATCAGGTTCATGGAGTGAGAATCTGTTACACTTTTTTTCTTAAGTGACCCACTCGGGACCACCGACGAAGAGAAGGTGACAGCTGCCTGAAGCAAAGGAAGAAGGCTTTTCTCATTCCATTCACTGGGAGGGAAGGGGATGGAGTATTCGATGCTTATCATTGATGCACCCTTAGCAATCAGTGTGCAACAGCAAACACAAGGGAAAAAACCAGTGTACAGTACTAGTGCTGTTTAAATAACACACCAGATTATACATTGCAGCATAATTAAAACTACACACACATTCTTGGTACATGCTGGTAGATAGGATCTCAGACACACGTTAGCGACCATGCCCTCACACAAGTAGTTGCGCACACTCTCTCTCTCACACAGATACATTTATCACCAACAGTCACACGCTGCATTCATTTCCACTCACAGTTTCTGAAGGCTCTATATAAGGTAGATTGCTATATCATCTGGAGCTACCACTTTTTATAAAAGCACATGCTAAAAGATCACGTCCACTGTAATCTTGCAGCAACACTCGGAATGATCACACAAAAACCAGGGAATGTTAGTGCACACACAAAATTAAGCTAAAGAAAAAGTCTTTGGAGTTCCAATCACACGGTTAGTATAACAATCCCATAATTGTGAAGACTAATTGTAAGCTTTTATAGTTGATTAAGTCACACAGTGCAAAGAAAGGTCCATTGACCCTTTTGGTAAAGGGAGGGCTGGAAGCCACACAGATTAAGTTCAATGGATAGTCCGTATATACATGTGATGAGGAACACCCAAACTAAACTTGTGCTCTTAGGTTGGTCATTCTGAATCCCGATGCACTTCTGAAGCATCAGCTCGGCAAATTGGGCAAGTACGATTTGCCTAAAACATAAAAGAGAAAAAAACTTGTCCGAATTCTGAGTTACACAATGAAATACGTCAAAAGCAATAAACTATTTTTACCTCTCATATAGTTTTTACATTCTTTATTCCTTTAAAAAGGTACAAAGTAATCATTTAATCTTTCTTAAAAAAAAAAATACACCATCAACTCAGACTTAGTAGCTGATGATTTTCCTAATAGGTCTGTTTTATCACACTGACAAGATTACCTATCACCAGTTCAGATTTAATAACTAGCTTAAAACTCCATCTCAACAAATGGCACCACCATGTTTCGAGTTGCCGAAGCTAGAAATCTAAGCATTACCTGCTCTACGTTCCACATCCATCATTCATCAAGTACTCCCACTTCTACATTTTGACAGTTCTCGAATCAGTCCTCCTCTTTTCATCCAATTGCCAGAACTTGTTCTCTGGCTAGCCCAGGACCCATTATTTCATCTCCCCATTTCTCAGAAAGATCTCTCCCTTTCTGGTCCCCGAACAGTGGCCAGTTGTCTTTCTAAAACAAAATCTCAAGCACAGCCTTCCACACTGTTTCTGGGATCAAGTCCACACTCCCTCACACTCATAAGCCGGCCACTCACTGGCCATAGCTTTGAACGGCTCTTCTCTTGCCACTCTCGCTATCAGCCATACGGAATCTGTCATTTTTGGGTCAGTCTCTGTTCCCACATGACAGGGTTTCTTCTTCTGAAAAGTTAAGACCCTTTGCCTTCAGGGTTCGGTTTGGGCTAAACTGGGCACCCTTAATCTGTGCTCACTAAGAAAGACTGATTCTATTTTAACTTCTCTGTCTTCCTCACCAAACTGTAAACTTCTCTAACCCAGTGGTATTATCTCCTAATCAGAATGCTCAAAAAAAACCCAAACCAAAACCAAAACAAACAAAAAAACAGTTGATCATTTTTAAATTATTTTACTGCATCATATTTTCATTCTACTATTATAAAATATAGAATTTGTGTCCTTTGGGTTTTTCAGATCTACAGAAGAAAAAATAATCAGAATTAAATAAAAAGCACTAGAGGTTTATTTCCCAAGTAAATCTCTGACAAAGGAGCGCCAGTGAGGTCCACCTGTAAACTCTTAAGAGAAAAATGGCCCGTCAAGTTCAGGCCTTGTCCCCACACACCATGAGAAAGGAAACACTGATGACCAAGGACAGATAACTCATTTTCAAGTTTTGCACAATCACTCCTACATTAATGACTGTAGTTAATTTTTACTGATGTTTTCTCTTCATTCACAGAAATCATTGAAAATTTTGTCCCCTTACCCACCCTCCACAAGCAATGGATTTAAAACTACAGTCAGTAAAAAAGAATTCAATGTTACTCTCTTCACAGATACCATCACTTTACCTTAAGCCATTTGTCGACACACTTGGCATGGAACTCGTGGTTACAGGGTAAAACTCTAAGTAGCTGCCTTGACTCAAAATCACACATGCATACTACACACCTAAAAAAAGCAAAAAGATCATTTAACCATAAAACCAAGTGGTTTCCTATTTTGTTACGACTACTGAAGCCTAGAACACCATTTACCATCTCACTTTTCAAAATGTCATTTAAATTTTAAGACAAAGTAATCTATCAATACCCCGAAATAATCATAACCTTAAGACATTTAGTAAGAGTGCTTTGCTCTGAGAGATCATCACGAAAATTTTATTTTTAAAGTTTATTTTATTTAATTAAACAAATATTTTTAATGTTTACTTATTTTGAGAGAGGGATAAGAGAGCGAGCAGGGGAAGGGTAGAGAGGGAATCCTAAGCAAGCTCCGCGATGTTAGCACGGAGTCCAATGCAAGACTCGAACCCATGAGCCGTGAGATCATGACCCAAGCTGAAATGAAGAGTTGGGCGCTTAACTGACTGAGCTACCCAGGCACTCCCAAACTGTACACTTTAAATGTGAATTATATCTCCATAAAGTTGTTATTAAAGATACTATAATAAGCAGAATGTTTAGGTAAAAACCTCAATCTTTACATGTATGAGACTCTTCAATCTTACATAAACTATTCTAGGGGTGCCTGTGTGGCTCAGTTGGTTAAGCGTCTGACTTCAGCTCAGGTCGTGATCTCATGATTTGCGGGTTTGAGCCCCACGTCAGGCTCTGTGCTGACAGCTCAGATTCTGTGTCTCCTCCTCTCTCTCCCTCCCCCACTCTCTCTGTCTCAAAAATAAACATTAAAAAAATAAAAGTGGAGTGCCTGGTGGCTCAGTTGGTTAAGCATCCGACTTTGGCTCAGATCATGATCTCGGGGTTCATGAGTTCAAGCCCCACATCGGGCTTTGTGCTGACAGCTCAGAGCCTGGAGCCTGCTTCGGATTCTGTGCATCTTCCTCTCTCTCTGCCCATCCCGTTTGCACTCTCTCTCTCAAGAAAAAAAATAAACATTAAAAAAAATTTTTTTTAATAATAAAATAATCAAAAACAATTTCTAGGCAACCTCAAAATACAGAACAGCACTGTCCAACAAAACTTTCTGAGACAGAAATGTTGAACACCTTCCAACACAGTATCACTAGCTAGCCCAATAAACTTAACTTTAAAATTTTAAACAGCCACACAAGACTAGTGGCTACCATACGGAACAGGCCTAGGGTATGCAATAGAGACTATTTATCAAGTTATCTTGGACTTTCAAGTGTTTATTTTATAAAGGTAAAAAAGGAAATTTCACATAGAGTGATGTCGGCAAAATGTACTTACAAAGTCTGCTCTGACTGGTGGTTATTAGGATTGAACCGATAAGAAGGAAGCTGTTCGATATCTGCTTTAGTCAGTCCTCGAGGCTTAGCCTCTCCCAGTCGCTCTGCCAGGTTTAAGAGGGCCTAGAAAGGGGGCAAAAGGAGTAAAAATTTTAATCTCTAAGTTTTCTATTTCAATAATCGAAAACCCCTACAGCAAACAAAAAACCGCAACCCTATCATTAATATGGAAAATTTTTAATACATACACTAGTAGAAAACAGCATAATGAACTTCCACATGCCAATTACCCAGGCTCAACAATTCGTGGCTAATTTCACCTAGTACTGTCCACTCCTAAATCCCAGATTATTTTGAAACAAAAGTAAAATATTGTATTTCATTGATAAAATAGTTCTGTGTATATCTTTAAAACAACCTGTCAACTTCAGCCCTTCTGACATTTTGAGCTGGACAAAATTTCATTGGGGGGGGGGGGCTGTCCTTGTGTATTGTGGGATATTTAGCAGTAGCCCCCAGCCTCCAGCTGCTGGATGCTAGTAACCGCACACCAATACTGTCTCCAGATGTTGCTAAATACCCTGGGGGCCGGGGTGGAGTAAAACTGTCCTCAAGTTGAGACTCACCATTTTCAAAAGTAAAAGAAGTTTTAAAAGAATATAACCACAGTAACATCACACCTAAAAAATTAACAATTCCTTAAATGTTAAACATCTCTCATTGTTTCAATTATTTCCGAAAACACTTTTAAAAATAGTTGTTCAAATCAGGATCCAAATCAATCCATACCTTACCACTGTTTGACAGGTCTCTAGTATCTTTTTTTAGATACTGTTTGTTCTGTTGAACAAACCGAGTCAATGGCTTGTACAAATTCACAGTCTGATTTTTGCTGACTGAACCTACCCACCCGAGATTTGTGTTTTCCTGTCCCCTGTACTTCCTATAAATTGGTGGCTTCAACTATTCCCATTAGGCTCATCATGCCTAGGACCATTAACCCATTAAAGATGGCAAAATGGTAATATTCTATCATTTTCTTAATTTATTAGATGAAATATTACTAATATTGAGCAACTGCCCCATATGAAACTGTACTCAGTAGCATAATTTAAATAGAAAAGGGTAGGCCAATGAGTTTTTTTCTTTTATTTTTTGAAGTTATCACTAAGAACTCATGGATTTTAAGACAGTTGTTATGTTTCAATATATGGCTGCTATTACACTTACTGATCTTACAACAGTACCTCCTTTCTCCCAGTTTTCATTGGTTCTAATTACTCATTTTGCTTTATTCTACAATTTTCCAGTCTTTCGTATGCTGCTTTCCCCTCTTTTTTAGGCTACCACAGGGTGAAGAGAATGTATAATAATGAAACGATGATGGACAATGAGAGGAATAGAATCAACTTCCCAAAATCTCAATAATTAATGCTGTGATAGTTGAAGCCACAATGCTGTTTTTGGTACAGCTTTATTTGGAGAATTGGGTCATCTAAATAAATTGCTCCTCCTTCACCATGCATGCCCCTAAAGTCCCTTTAAAATGTTAGATAGCAAATTGTTAAATTTAATTGATGTTGATTACAATTAGCACATAAAATTTAGAATATAGCTGGTATTAACTGTTTTATACTACAGGACACTTGGGTCAATGAAAACAACTTAAGACAACTATATTCAATAAAGTATGATCATTAAGCCCTTACTGGGTGGAGGCTATGATAATCAAATCTTCAATGAATTTATATGACCTAGCAAGCAAGACACCTGAAGGCAGAACATGACAAGTCTGTATGGTTTTCTTTTTTTTTTTTTTAAGTTTACTTACTTTTTTAGGAGAGAGGGAGACAGAGAGGGAGAGACAAAGGGAGGGAGGGAAGGAGAGAGGGAGCGCATGCACACGTAAGTGGGGGAAGGGCAGAGAGGGAGAATCCCAAGGAGGTTCCACACTGTCAGTGCACAGCCCAAGGCGGGACTCAAACTCTTGAACCATGAGATCATGAACTGAGCTGAAGTTGGACACTTAGCTGACTGAGCCACCCAGGCACCCCAGTACACATGGTTTTGTAAGAACTTTAAAAACAAAAAGGAGGGAAAAACTCATTTGGATCTGGAAATGGACTAGAAATGCCTTTCATAGACGTAGTATTTTTAGCTGGGTCTTAAAAGATGGCTAAGTTTCAAAATGTGGAGGAGGAGGAAGGTTCTTAGGCAGAAGGACAAAGGGAGTAAAGGCACTTAGGCAAGAATGCAAAAGTATTTTTTTATTTGGCACTGGAATACCTTTCTAAACTGGATTTTAGGTCAAAACAAGAAAAGCAAAAAATTCTTGACTGGATTAAAGTATGACTGCAGAAGATCAAACATATTTAACCTAAAATATAGTTTAGAAAGGTAATGCCAAATAAAAATATTTTTCTTACACTGGGATAGTATATCACGGTTTTTTTCATTAATGGGTACATGATCATTTAATCAAGAGCTGTCTTTTTTGGCGACATGACTTATGACTTCCTTTTAGTACAGAATGCCTAAAGGACAACTAACTCCTTTGCAGAAAACTAAAGTCATCAGTGTAGAAACAAAACCAGAAAATCTTTACAGCCCCTTTCTCTCTCTAGAAATCTGGAAATGGAGGGATACCTGGGTGGCTCAGTCAATTAAGCATCTGACTTTGGCTCAGGTCATGATCCCACAGTTCCTGGGTTTGACCCCTGCATCAGGCTCTCTGCTGTCAACGCGGAGCCTGTTTGGGATTCTCTATACCCCCTACTCCCTCCCTCTCTCTCTCAAAAGTAAATATTTAAAAAATTAAATGGAAATGAAATCCAAAGGTCAGGGCAGTGTGACTATGTATATAGAAAGAAAATGACACAATACCATTTTGAAAACTATAGAAGAATATACCATCTGGCCTGATCTCTTTCACATGTGTTAAAAACAAAACAAAAACCAAAAAAAAAAAAAAAACCAAACTAAAGGTGTTTTAAGTTTGTGTATGTGTGTGTATGTATGTGTCTCTTACCTGTCTCTAGCTTCTATTCACAGTGTCCAAATAGAGACTGAGTGAGGATGGAGTGAGAAAGAGAACTAGCAGTATCAAAACAAAGTGACACTGTCGCTCACATTCAACAATACAAAGCTGCCTTCCAACCCCTAAACTGCACCTCCTCTTCCTAACCTCCAATAATATGAGGCACCTGGGCGGCACCTTCCTCCCGCAATATTCACTTCAGTCACCAACTGTATGTTGTTCCTCAAGAATATCCAGCACTTTCCTACCTCAATCTCACGCATAAAGCAGCCTTCCCATCCTTCAGGAGCCAGGTTAAACAACTGTGCTTCCACAAAATCTTTTCAGAATATCCAATCATAATTCACTGCTTTCTCATGTACATTCTCTCAAAGGAATTATATATAATTCTAATACAGGACCAAAGTCTATCTCATTATCACAGCTGTGTGGTACATGTAGAAATATCCTTAAGGATGCTAACCACTTTTTGATATATTTGTATTGTGAAATGTACGATTTATCTAATACATGTTTAATTAGATGAATGAGTAAAAAATACTTCTTTTGCATATAATACTATGCAAACAAACTCACAGTTCACCTACTAACCTCATAATTTTCTACTTCTCCATCTTCCACATCCAATTCAAAGCTGAAAGTTGGGCCCACTGCAGGTGGCACTGGAAGCATTGATCTGCAGTGAAATAATCAAAACTAGCATTGATACACTGGTACATCACTTCAATGAACAAGGCTAATGCTACAGGGATAAAGAACGGTCAGTGTTAATCAGTGGCAATTTTAACGAAATGGACTTTGCTAGCAATAAATAAAAACTGAGATTTTAAAAATACCATTCAGAATAGCATAAAAATATGAAATATTAGGGATTAGGGAAAATTTTTTTTAAATGAACAAATAAAGAAATATACTGTTGAGTGGACTAGAAGATGTCAACTCTCTTCCAAAACTGATTTACAGATTTCATGCAGTCCCTACACCAAAATCCCAGCAAGATATGCTTTAGTAGAAACCTAGCTGATTTCAAACTTTATATGGATCATTCAAGACTTTAAATCATTTTAAGAACCAAGTTCTGATACTATCTGATTTTAAGACTTATAATAAAGCTATAATTATCAAAATAGTGTGATATTGGCACATGGCCCTCTGTACAAAACAACGTTTCCTACCCTTCTTAGAAATTAATTATAGGCACAAGACTAAATTCTAGCCAATGGGATGTAGGCAGGAGTACAAGACATGCAACTTCTAGGAAGTAGCCTTGAGAGGTGGGCAGAGAGATCCATTTTCATTTTTACTAGCTGGAGTATAGATGTAATGGCTAGAACTTGAGGAACCATCTTTAATCACATAGAGAAAGCCATAAAATTTTGAAGATGGTAGAACCATTCCTCAGTTATGGGGTAACAAACAATCCCTGAATTGCCTACTTCTGAACTTCATTCCATGAGAGAGAAAAAAAGAACTATCACGTTTAACCCACGGGTGTATGTTACAAATGTAATCCTAACAATATTTCTAAGGCACAGATAACTTTTCTCTCTTCCCTTGAGAAAAGCAGCAGCGTCAAAAGCTGGATAATCAAAGGTGACAAGTGATGACAGCTGCGTAAAAGGCAAAAACTCAATTTTTCTACCTTTTGATTTGTTAAACCTATTTTCTGGCTCACAAATTTCTTCCTCTCCCACTTCTCCCTTGTCCTTGGCTCTTCTCTTTAGTTCACCTTTAAATGGTCCCCCACCCCAACCACTCAACATTAAACAAAAACTAATATCTGGGGTGCCTGGGTGGCTCAGTTGGTTAAGCGTCCGAGTTCAGCTCAGGTCATGATCTCGCAGTTCATGAGTTCGAGCCCCGTGTCAGGCTCTGCGCTGACAGCTTAGATCCTGGAGCCTGCTTCAGATTCTGTGTCTCCCTCTCTCTCTGCCCCTCCCCTGCTCGTGCTCTGTCTCTATCTCTAAAAACATGAATAAACGTTAAAAAAAAAAACCCTAATATCTAACACACCCTAAATTATAAATCACAGAGAAGATATTCATTTCATAAAATAAAGACTCTCAAGGGTGTAAAAATTCAGAATTCATTAAAATGAGAAAAACAGAACTTACAACACATATGGTAGTAAGCTGGGATGATAAGGGGGAGGTGGTATTGGCTGCTGGGATCGATATCTACTACGTCCTGTGAGCCTCCGAGGCATAAATGGAGGATAAGGCTGTAAGGGGAAAATGTTAAAACAATTTAAGATCATTCCACCTTTGCAACTATTTAATCTGTCAAACAGTCTATCTTCTTAAAAAACCAACAAAGTTAAAAAAAAACCACACAACAAAAAAACCCAAAGAAACCAAAATATCTACAAAGTTCTTTACTGTTTAAGTCACATTTCATATGTCTTAAATGTTAACACAGACACAACTAGTTTAAAACATAAAAGTTAGGCGCAAGTTATCCAAGCAAGTAATAAATTAATAACAACGAATGAAAACTTACTACTCCAAAGGACACCTCCTGATGCAAAGGATCATGGGTTAGGAACTGCAAGGGAGCTGATGGAGGTAATGTTGGGGGATGGGCCGATGGAGGGTAAGTAAAACCTCCTACTGGAAGATGTTCTCCTAAGAGTTCCACTTCATTTTCTATCCTTTGCAGAGGCTGAGGGAGGAAAAACGCAAACTAATATATTAACATACTTCCAGTATATTAGATACCTGGTGTTTAGAGAGTGTTTTATAATAATAAAAATTAACTTCCCACAAAACACTTTTAAGGCCATTTATTTCTTCATGTTCATATCAATCTAAACTCATACATGTGAACAGACTGTAGTATCTTCCTGTCTTTAATTGGATTTCAATAAGACACTTTGTGAAACACGTCATTAAACATTTCCACTATCCATTCAAAGATATCTTTCTTTTTTTTTTGAAGTAGGCTCCACGCTCAACGTAGGGCTTGAACTCATGACCCTGAGATTAAGAGTCAAGTGCTCTAGCAACTGAGCCAGTCAGGCTCCCCCATACAGTTCTTTTATTATCTGAAACTTCTCAAAAAGAGACAAAAAGGATAAGTCAATCATATGAAAGTTAAAATTACTTTTTAGTCATATACACTTACCTAGTCACAAAATTTTCAGGCACTTAATCTTTAAGAGATGAAATTGAGCATAGTATATATTTATCTATTTTTAAAGTTTGAGAGAGAGAGAAAGAGCATGCACACATGAGTGGGGGAGGGAGGGATAGAATCCCAAGCAGGCTCCACGCTGTCAGCACAGAGCCCTACACGGGGCTTGATCTCACCAACTGTGAGATCATGACCTGAGCTGAAATCAAGAGTCAACTGCTCAACTGACTGAGCCACCCAGGCGTCCCACATAGGGTATATATTTATAAAGCAAAACCAGGGCTAAAAGGGATAAAATTCAGCAGGCATGATGCTGTATTTCTAATACATCAGACAGATCCTTGTTGTTGTCACTAAACAGCCATGTAACTTTTATATAAATAATGTAACATGAACCTCATTATTTATTATCTACAGAACTGACATGTTCATAGCCTACTTCAAAAGTGTATTATGAACACTGAGACAATGTACAAAATCAAAGCACAGAGCATGCTTTTTTCTTGACAGTAGCTTTACTAAGGTATAATTCACATACTATAGAAATGACCCTCTAAGGAGTACAATTCAATAGATTTCAGTAGATGCACAAGAGTTGTGTAACCATCACCACTACCTAATTCCAGAGCATTTTCATCACTCTACCCCCAACCTGTGCCCATCAAGCAGTCCACTACCCAATGTCTCCAGTCCTCCCCAAGCCCTGGACAACTGCCAATCTACCTTCTGTTTCCAAAGTTTGCCTGTTCTGGACATTTCACATGTATGAAATCATGTGTGTCCTTTGTATCTGGCTTCTGTCACTTAGCATAATGTTTTCAAGGCTCATCCATCTTGTACTTAGTATAACAGTACTTCATTCCTGTTTATAGTTAAAAAAATAATCCACTGCATCAGCTGATGAGACATTTGAACTCTTTCCACTTTTTGGCTATTAGGAATAATGCTGCTATGAACATTTATGCTTAAATGTTACTCTGACTTCCTCCTGCAGTTAGGCAGTATCAATACATTATTCAAACATAAGTGATTACACTTTAATGTGGGAGCTTATGCATGGTTGAGAGAAATTACAACGGCTGACACTGTGATAACACAACTTAAGTTCTGATTTGGTTATGTGACCGGACCTTTTAAAGGATTCCAAACCCAGGAATAAGTGATGGCTAAATTTTGTTTTAACCTTGAATTCCCAGGTAATGGAAACTAAGAAACATCTTGGCATCAATCCTGCCCTGATTCTAATAAAAGCTTTTCTTGTAGAAGTAGTTCTAACTTTTTGGATTAGCCAAACTTCTGTCAAAATTGGCTTCTACGATTTTCAGCAGAGCAGCCATTAAGTTCACCTCTACCTGAGACCCAGCATGGTGCATAAATCCTTGGTAAAGGATGGTTAGGTTCTGTAGAATACACTGTCAAGTTCCTTTCACAGGGCTGAAATCTTTACCCACGCCTGATGGTTCAGATGCTCAATTTGGCCAGTACAAAAGATATCTGGACCTTCTTCCTGTGCCCTCCCTTCCTCTTCTACAGTGCTTATCCCTCCTCCAACCCTCTACCCTCCAAAATATGCCTCTTAGCTATATTCCAGTCCCAAGACAGAATTATGTTAACAGACGATCTCATCTTCTTTTCATCAGAATACAGAAAAACAGGACTTAAGAAAAAAAAAGATTGAGGGTCAGAAAGTTACTTTACTTGCCTAAATAAATAAAATTATTGTGGCAAGTATAAACAATTTTATATTTTCACTTTCTATTTCAGAAATACATAAAAGGGAAAAACAGAACTGAATTTTTCTTCAGATTTACTTCCTGCAGGACTGCCGATATGAGAGAAGAAATTTAAATTATACAAAACACATATAAAAGAACTAGAAGGGCTCCTAGATGGCTCAGTCAGTTAAGCGTCTGACTCAGCTCAGGTCTTGATCTCAGGGTGAATTCAAGCCCCACCCTTCAAGAAAAACAAACAAACAAACAAACAACTAGGAAAATTTAAGAAAGCAAGTTAATTGTAGGTGAATAGGCTTGTTATTTTTTTGTAGGTCTGTGAATTCCCTGATTCTTTTAAGAATCTAAATTATAGTTTTTAAATGGTAACAAATTACATCTACTAAATTAATCTGCCTCTTAGGGTCTCTATACATTCTGTGAAAATTAAAGACACAAGAGCAGATACCTACCGATCGTGATTGCTGTGTCTGGAAAGGGACAAACTGGCCCGGTGGCGGCAAATGAGGCGGATGATGGGGAGAAAGGTGAGGAGGATGTAAAAGAAATGGGTCACTAGAAATAAGGGGTGGGAATGCAGCATATGGTACTGGTAAGTGCTGAACTGAACATGCTTGCAGCATCTGTAAAAGATAGTGTTATTTGTTGTTAAAAAGTATCAGAATGTATAACCAGTGGTAACAATTTTTTAAAAGTCTATACATTGAGATTGAAATATCATTGCCATACCCCCCTCAAAATACCAAAATGTTTTAGTAACCTATATTAACAATGAAACAAGTGTATTTTTGCATCTGTTAGTAAAATACTGGTAATTAGTACTTAATTCTGTATTTTATATAGTTCTGACAAATTAGTCAAAACACCTAATGTCCTATGAAATGGGGTGAAAAGTGTTGCACAGAAGAGGAAGCCCTCTACTTGACTGAAGAAGTAGCAGGTATTACTGCTTTCCTTTCCAAGAAGTTCTCCTTTACAATCTTAGAGAAATGTTTTTATTTCTAGAATTTTTATATTTATTAAGAGCCCGATTCACAGTTAAGTGCCTTATGTTATGTCTCTCATAATTTTAGTCTGCTAATTTAGTACACTGACTCCATAATCTATTACTGAGAAACCAAACCTAGCTTGGGATAAATAAGTTAAACTAGTGTTGGTGTTTATGTGTTCCTTTTAATCTCAAATTGAAATAAGGATATTAGGATTATAGTTAGATTCAGCAAAGTGCTTTCCTTTGAAGACCTTAGACAGTCATTTAAATCCTCTGGATTACAGAGAAATAAGGTGAAATAAGGTGAAATAAGGAGGGTGGACTGGAGGCTGGTAGAATAAAGGATAAAACATAAGCTTAAAAGGCAGAAAGAAGTGGGTGTGAATCCCTGTTCTCTCATACTAATTGTCTCTGGGACATTTTTCAATTTCATCACCTAGAAAATGGGGATACCATTTTTACCACAGCGGGCTTCCTCTAGTGTTAAATAAGTAAACCAAGCACTCGAAGTGCCTGTTAGAATCCCTTAAGTGCTGAGACTATTACTGTTGATCAGTAAAGCCTGTGAGACTTTATAACTAACTAGAGTTCAATATCCTATGTTAGTACTCTCAACTCAACCTTTATCAAGGTTTAATTATAAACAATGTTGATATATGAGGGAACATGCTTTGATTTTCAGGATATTCAAATATGTATAAATTTAATTAATGTAAAAATATATCAAGTTTTAAAGCTGATTTTATTAAACCGTTATTATAAGTATACTTTGAGACTTCTTTTGCAATAAAATTGCCCTTTACTTGAAAGTGAAAAGCTTTTTACAAAAGGCAGTCTCTTCAATTCTGTTTGCTTACACGACACACTTAGCCATTCTAAAGAGGAGCTGCGGACTTACCGGAGGAGGCACACTACAGACAGGGAGGTGCTGTCCACTGAAAACCACAGAGCATCCTGGGACCTGTTGGGTACTGCAAGCAGGGATGTGCTGGCCTGTGCAGAGTGGAATCCCATGCGGTGCCACTGTTGTTACCGTGTAAGAAACAGGGACAGTGCCCTGATGGAGCTATCAGGAAAGAAAAACAGAACCTTAGAACTTCAGCTATTTGGGTAAAACATCAACTACTAAAAATTTAAATCTGGGCCTTTATTGATTCCCTTCTCAGTTTAACATAGATTTCCACAATATACTTCTCCAATAGCTTCAACCAGAATATTCTTTGTCATTATATAGGAAAGCTGTTTCAAGAATAGTATATGAAAACCAGAGAACTGGGATTCAACTCTACCCTCAAAAAGACTTGAAAAGTCCAAGAAAATAATGAGTTGCTGTATTAAGTCTTCTTGCCTCCTTTACAGAATAAACTTTTCTAGAGGAAACTTGAAACATGAAAGCTCCTACCTTCTAATATCTAGCCACATCCAATACGAAAAAAATTTTTTATGTAAACCCAACTAGTAAAACAATGTAAAGTAGTATAAAAGAAGTTAAATAATTTCCTTCTCTCTTGGCCAGTCTTATTCCTATCCTACCTGAAGCTCCATAAGCACACAAATATATATACACATGATTATCCACAAATCGATGTCATGTTTATTTTCTTTTCCTTAACAAAAATGAGATATTGCTCTGCAACTTACTTTTTTCAATTAGTATTGTAGAGATCTCTTCAAGGGAGTTAAAGTCAATTCATTGTTTTTGATACTAGCCAGATATTTCAAGTACACTCACTCAATACAGTCCTATCATTAATATACTAATGGGATATTCAAGTTGTTTTCACTCTTTGCCAACGTAAACACAATTGTAAAAAAAATATCACTGAACATATCCCTACATACTAGTAGTTTCATTTATTTTGGAGGGATTACTGGGTAAAGGGTGAATTTTAAATTTTTTGCAAAAGGCTGAGTAAGCCACAGTCCTAACAGTCTATGTAGGGCCCATTTCCCAGCACCTCCACTCAAAGTAGATGTACTTTCATTGCAAGTGTTCTTACCTACCTGAAGAATGAAAAAACAAAAACAGCACTTGCTCTGTAAACTGTATCCTTTACTTGCTGCCCATTTTCTATTAGGTTTTCTGTCACATTCATTTATAGTTTGTTTTTAGAGACACAACTACTGCTTGTCACGTCTAATAAAACTGTTTTCCCAGCATATGTTTTATCTTTTGATAAACCTTTTAATGGTTAAAGTTTATCTTCCATGAATTTATATTATATTTCTTGGACACAAAGTGTAGCTTTTGTAGTTCCCTTTATTGATGAGGTTATACATATAAGTTCCTAAATTTTCTGATACCTTTATTTTTTACATTTAATTTATACTCCAACTAAAACCGGTTTTTGTTTATAGTGTGAGGTAAGCGCTAATTTTTTCTTGAAATACTTGTTTCATTTATTAAGATGTCCTTTTTCTCTATAAAGGGAAATGCCATCTTTTTCCATTCAGTAATTTCCCACTTATATTTTGTGCCAAATTTGTGCTGCTTCTGTTATAGTATCTTACTAGAAAAGTTAGTACCTAGGAAGACAAATTCTTATTACCATACTTTTTTTATTGGCCATTTTCACACATTTATTCTTATGTAATTTCTATTAATCTGTGTTAAAGGTTATGTTATTTTATAAAGGACACATAATTTTATTTTAAGGCTTTTCATTGGAATATTATGCCACATATTCAATACTATAGTACTGTCCTTCAAGAAATTACTTTCCTTCGGGGCGCCTGGGTGGCGCAGTCGGTTAAGCGTCCGACTTCAGCCAGGTCACGATCTCGCGGTCTGTGAGTTCGAGCCCCGCGTCGGGCTCTGGGCTGATGGCTCAGAGCCTGGAGCCTGTTTCTGATTCTGTGTCTCCCTCTCTCTCTGCCCCTCCCCCGTTCATGCTCTGTCTCTCTCTGTCCCAAAAATAAATAAATGTTGAAAAAAAAATTAAAAAAAAAAATTACTACCCTTCATAAAGATGTATTACTCTTACAAAATTTATTCCTCAAAGCTCCTTTAAAGTTTATAGGTTTTAATTATATTGTCAATGGTTTTTTTCTATTTCCATATAAATTGGTTAGCACTATGAGAAAAGTTAGATTTTTATGTATTTTGAAACTAATAATCTGATCCAACTTAATTCCAGAATTTAAAAAATCACTTTCCTATGTATACAATTCTACCTGTTCAATCAAAGATTCAACCTAATTATTTACTTGTCTTTTTGCTTTAGTGATAAAGAACCGTCAAAAACGATGTTCAAAGGCATTCATATGTGATTTTCATGGAAATGTTTACTGAATCTCTTTTTATGTTCTGGTTCATAGCCTTTTCTCTGAAAATACTGCAAATACTTTCTTCCAAGCAGTGACTTGCTTTTTCACTTTTTAAATACTATCTCTGGATACATAGTAATTTTTTATTTTAATGAAATATACAATGTTGGGGTTTTATTAAGTGGCTATTTATATATCCTGTTTAGGAAATCTTTGCCTACCTTATGAAGGCAATCTCCTTTATTTAATTTTTTACCTTTCACATTTAGATCTAGAACCCAACTTTATTTTTGCGTATGATACTAAGTAGGAGTCAAGGTTCAAATTGATCTGCACTGTACCCAGTTGTTACCACACCATTACTAAGACCGACCTCCGTTTCCTTCCCTGAATTCCTTTAGCACCTGTGACAAATAAATGTTTAAGTTTATTTCTGACCATATATCAACAGTTCTATGTATGATTAGTACTCTATGTCTTAAGAAAGCCTTCCCTACTTTAAGATCATGAAGCTATTGCTACATTACTTTCTCAAAAGCTTATAGTTTTGCCATTAACATTTACATCTTTATCTACCCAGAACTGATTTTTGTGAATGGCAGGTGATAAAGAATCCAGTTTCATATTTTCATTTGGATACCCAATTGTCCCAGGATCATTTATTAAAAATTCTGTCTTCTTCCAACTCATTTGTTGAAGTCATTTATCATTCAAGTATTCACAAATGTGTGGGTTTATTTCTGGGCTTTATGTTCTACTTCATTAGCCTATTTAGTGTTCTGGCATTAGAATCACCTAAAACAGGTTGCTGGGTCCACACCAGGAGTTTGTGAATCACAACGTCTAAGGTAGTCTGAAAATTTGCATTTCTAACAAACGTGTAGGTGATGTTCTGCCCACCAGATTATCTAGGACATACTTTGAGAATCACTAGACCAGAGTGTCAGTAGGCCAACTATTTCAGAAAGAGCCAGAAAGTGAATATTTTAGGATTGTGGGCATCTTGATCTCTGCACAAAACAGCCATAGATGATAAACAAGCATAGTTGTATTTCAATAAAACTCTACAAAAACAGCCAGCAGTAGTTTGCTTTTCCCCACTCTAGATAATTCCAGGTCCTTTATAAAATGCCATAGAAATTACAGAATCTGCTCAAGGTATACCAAACACTTACTGGACATTTATTGGACATTACACTATTTTTATCTATTCCATGTCAGTTTTGACAACAAGCAGTTTTTACAAAATTGGATCTTTCAAGCCATACCTTCAGTATTTAGATAAGTGTTCTTTAAACTGCCCCAACAAAGTTTTATAATCTTCTACATAGAAATCTTAAACATCTTTTGCTAAGATTGTTGCATAACTTCCTTCACACTATTTTGACTTTTCAGTGAAACTTTATTTGAATATTATGGAGAATTTCAAACATGCTCAAAAGTAGTGTAATGAACCCCCATATGTAACATTTAGCCTCCATAACCATTAACCCATCAACTTCTCCCTTTCCTGTATTTTGTTGAAGCAAATCCCAAGAATACATCATTTAATAAATATTTTAGTACGTATTCCTGGAAGACACAATCACAATAGCATTATTAACATCCCTTAGGAAAATAAAGTATATCCCTTAAAAATAAAGTATTCTAGTTCAAAATTCCAATTGTGTCATCAATATCAAAAATTTTAAACACAGTTTTCTTTTTTTGGATCAGAATCCAAAAATGGTTTACATACTGCAGTTAATTAGAAGACCTCTAAGTTTGTAACTGCCACTTGCATCACCCTTCCTCACCTTCAGCACCACAGCTTATCTCTTGAAACAATCTGGGTTGTTTAGCATAAAAATATCTTTTTACAAGTTTTTACTATGTTTGATTCTGGTATAGAAAAATACAACTGATTGTTGACAGTTGTTTTGTAACCTATCAATCTGTTCAATTCTTAATTCTAATGTTCATCTAAGATGCTCTGCAATTTTTCTATGCATTATCATCATTCCACCTGCAGATAGTGATGGGTGTTATTTGTTCTTATTCTTACACTCTTTTTCTTGCCTTCTGTCCTGGTTTAGCTTCCATAATAATACTGGGAACAGAATTCATCTATTTCTATGGACTTACCTATTCTAGACATTTCATATAATTGTGGCCCTTTGTGACTGGTTTACTTAGCATGTTTTCAAGGTTAATCCATGGTGTAGCATGAATTAGTACTTCACCACACATTTAAGTGAATATTTCATTGTATGGATATGCCATATTTTATCTATTCACCAACTGATGGACATAAACTTACTGATTTCTGTACATATAATCTGTATTTGAGCAATGTATCAAATCCTCTCAAATTAGTATGTGTTTTCTTCTACAATTACACAACGAGGAGAAAAATACAATTATTTCTTTCACTGCTTTACATCCATTACTACATTATCTTATTACATTTGGTAGAACTAATATAACATTAAATAAAAATGGACAGAACAAACACTGCTAGTTGCTGATTCATTGCTGGCCAATTAGGATAAAATTAGGATAATTTTATTTATTATATTTAAGTAATTTCCTTCTTGTCCTATCTTATTAGAGTCTTTACTAAATTTTAACTGACTTTTCAACATCTTCTGATAAAATCACTATCATTTTCTCCTATTTGTTGATGTAATATGAATATTTTCATATTAAGCTATCCTCTTATTTGGAATAAATCTTGTTTATTCATAGGTTATTCTTTTTGATACATTGCTAGATTGTATTTCTAAACATCTACTTAGAAAATCTTTCTGTGGGGGTGCCTGGGTGGCTCAGTGGGTTGAGCATCTGACCTCAGCTCAGGTCATGATCTCGCGGTTCGTGAGTTTGAGCCCCGCATCCAGCTCTGTGCTAACAGCCCAGGGCCTGCTTTGAATTCTGTGTCTCCCTCTGTCTCTGCCCCTCCTCTGCTAGCATTCTCTTTCTCAAAATTAAATAAACATTAAAAAATTAAAAAAAAAATGTGTGTATTCGAGAGTTTTCTTCTATCGTTCTTTGGGGATAGTTTCTACAGAAACTAAAGATAGCAATCCCCATTTTATTTTTATTATTTTTATTTACTTTATTATCTTTATTTACTCTTGATATTAAAATGATGTGGATTTCATAAAGTAATCAGAAAACTGGTCTTAAGAAAAGCCTAGAATCATTTGTGTATTATTACATGAGTGTTCCTTAAAGATTAGAAAAATCATCTGTGAAGCCATCTGGTCACTGTACTTCTTCAATGGTAAATCTTTAAGTAGCTTTCACACTTATGTGGTAATTCAAAATTTTCTATTATTGTTGGTTCAATTTTGGAACTTCACATTTTCTGTTGCCCCAGAGTTATATATAGACTTTCATTATAATAGCTAACAACAAAGTTAATTAAGCTAATACCTGCGTACTTATCACTGGTACTAGTTTAAATGATCAAAATAATTCAATTCTTCCAACACTCCTTATAAAATAGTTGTTTTTATTTTACAGTTGAAGAAAATTCTTTGAATGTTTCCTATGTGTATGGATATAGATCTTTTTATCATTCCTACTCCTATTTATGTATTTGTTCTTTTCTCCTTACCCAAGCTCACAAGGTGCTTGTCATTCTTATCAATTTTTCAAAGCACCAGGACTGGGTTTCCTTTGTGCTGCTTCAAAACAGATTTCCATATTATTAATTTTAATTATATTTCCTAGTAATTTATTCTTCTCAATTCTTTTTGGTTTACTCTATTTTCCCCCCTAATTACTCAAGCAATTAGTTCATTTATTTTCAATTTTTAAAACAAATAACGAAGGTTTATAAAAATTTCTCAGAAAACAGTTCTAGGCATATGACTTTCACAGGATTTTTCCTTTAATTTTCCTTAATTATACCCTGCCTCAAATATTTGTGTCATTTTTTAAATCAATTTTCAAACTTATAATTTATAGTTGTATCAGATTATGACCACAAAGAATGTGGTCTAGAAAATGTTTTCTTTTTAGAACTTCTTATTGCATGATAAATTTTTTGAACTGTTTCATTAACACAAGGGAAGAACAAGTCTGATAGAAGATGGTGCCTGGGAGATCATATTTTCTTTCAATTTTTTGTTTCTACACTCTAGTGTAAATGAAAAAAAAGGATGCTAATCTGAGTCTCTTTCCTTTGTTAATTTCTCCTGTCTATAAACTTGATTTTTTCCTCATCCTGAAAATTCAGCAACTTTATTAGAATACATCTAGATTTGTGTTTTTTTGACTTCAGAAACTCCACAGAAATACAAACAATTCTGATCTTTACTCACAGGCTCTGAAGACTGGCAAGCCCTCTTCTCAATTAGTCCCTCAGTTCCTGGCAGGAACAAAAGGAAATGAAGCCTTCTACCTGTCATCTCTTTGGAGACCCATGTAAACCTATAAGCCAAGATGCAACCAAATGTCTCTCCTACTGAATTATTCCAGAAGAAACTGGAAGGGAGAGGAAAATAGGCATATGTATTCAAACCACTAGCTGTCTGCTATCTCCTATTAATCCTGTCATCAGTCATTTCAAACCAACTATTACATGAAGCCATTCTGAGCTTTCATAACCTTGCTCATTTTTTAAAGTTCAACTTTC
Organism: Felis catus; assembly: GCF_018350175.1. Taxonomy (NCBI): domain Eukaryota; kingdom Metazoa; phylum Chordata; class Mammalia; order Carnivora; family Felidae; genus Felis; species Felis catus. Next base: position 57,978,688 of record NC_058380.1, read on the forward strand.
TTTTCAGCTATGTAGAATTTAAATTTCAATCCTTAAGAATGAATCAATGAATCTAAAACAGCTTCAATTTAGGGAAGATCGTTTCCTTTCAGGTAAAATTAAAACAAATGTACAACAAAAACCAACCTCAAATAAACTGCCACCAACTTTTAGCATCTGTATTTCCTGGACATTCTGTTACTATACCTGATCATGTATGTCAACCATTACTGCATTTTGCTGGGGTGGATGAGCAGCAGGGTGTAACAGACGGGGAGATACATTCGGAGGGTGGAAGGCTCGAGGTTCCTCTATTGCTTGCTGCTGTGCATAAGGGAGATGGTGATAGTTTTCATCTTGACTAATGGAATTATGTCGAGACAGACGATCCCTTCTTCCTCTCTGGCGCCTGACAGGAGGACTGTAATATAGCAAATGTCAAGAAAGTCATTATAATATTTACTGTTGTAATCAATCCATGAGGATTCTGTATTGTCTCTCCTCGCAATCCATCAGTAGTTTATGCTAGGGCAAAAGCCTGAGCAACTAAATAATTGCTATGGTTCCTCATCAGCTCTAAAAACGTATAAATTTAAACAGAATGTATGTTTTTAAAAAAGTAACAAAACTGGTATTCAGCTCTGCATGTACTTAGAAATCAATAGCCCACTAATGAGTCTTTTGTTTTAATTGTATGAAACTGCCCTTTGTATAGGCAAAAGTAGTCAAATATCAGCAATTTTACAGTTTTGACCCACTATTTTGCTCCCTTTATCTTATAAACATATAATAAATTTTAATTTTCATGTATCTTGCCAGTCAGTATTCCACATGTGCTTAATGGGCACTTCATGTTTGTCTATCTGGCTAAGATATACAGAAAGACATAGTTCCTCAAACTGGTAGTTGCCAGAGGGGAGTGGGGTAGGGGGAGCAAAATGAGTGAACGGCGAGTGAGAGGTAGAGGTTTCTAGTTATGGAATGAACAAGTCATGGAGATGAAAAGTACAGCATAGGGAATATAGTCAATGCTATTGTAATAGTGTTGTATGGTGACAGATGGTAGGGTAGGTACACTTGTGATGAGCAAAGCATAACATATAGACTTGTCAAATCACTGTGTTATATACCTGAAACACTGTGTGTCAACTTTACTTCAATTAAAAAAAAAAAAGGAATCAAGAAAGTGAAACACAAATTTTATCAAGTTGTTACTGTGAGCAGACTTCCATTTTCTACTTCTCTACAATTCTACAATTTATCTCCACTGCTTTTTATAATGGCTCAGCACCAATGCAATTCAAAAAAGCAGCCTCATTAAAATGTACTCTACATTGGGCAAAAGAGGCCAAACAGCCCCCTTCCAGACCTAGCTGCACACAGCCACCTCAGCAATCTTCACGGATTATCAGGTCACCTCTGTACTTCTAAATCTGCATCTTCTCACCCCCAACTGCCCAATCTTAAAGAGAACAAGGACACTCTTTGGCGACATTAACTCTTCAATAGTACTCTTGATACCACTCCCCAGGTTCTTGTTCCGTTAACTGCTTCCTCTATCTTTATTTTTAGTATGTCTCTTTTTGCAAAGTCTACATATATTTGCTTCAAAATCTACATATTATATATCATTGAATTTAAGATGCCATCCGCCCTAGAACTCACTTTTTAAATGTTCTGAGATAATTTTAGCATAGTTTTTTTGCATACCCTTCACCACCTAGCTTTCCTTCATGCTAGTATCTTCCATAAGCACAGAGAAATTATTAAAATTAAGAAATAAACCTTGGTACTGTACTATTAAACAAGAGAGCGCATTTCAGATTTCACCAATTTTTCCACCAATATCCCCACTGTTGAGAATCCAATACAAGATCTCATTATTGCAGATAGTTGTCATAGCTCCTTAATCTTCTTCAATGTGACAGTTCCTGTCTTTCCTTATCTTTCATGACCTTGATACCTCTCTGAAGACATTTACTCTGCAGAATGTCTCTCAACCTGGGTTTGTCTGAGTTTTCTCACGATATATCTGATGTTACATATTACTGGAAAGGATACCACAGAGATGTTCTGCCCATTTCAGTGCACCATGTCTAGGGGCACATGACATCAATATGCATAGATCACTGACCATTTGGCTAAACTTGTGTCTGCCAAAACCCTCTATTACAAAACCACCATTCTTCCTTTTGTAATTACCAAATACTTGGGGGTGAGTTACTTTGAGAACATGCAAACATTCTGCTTCTGCTGAAAGTTTTGCCAATAATTTTAGCATGCATGAATGGATATTCAGCTATCATTATTACTCTATTCTAATGTTGATTTCCTATTCCCCTCATTTCTTCTACATGTATTGATTGGAATTCTGTAAGGAAGAACTGTCACTTCTCTCCCACTTTTGTTTATTCAGTTATTTATAATCAGTATGAACTCACAGATATTTTATTGTTTGGGTTATAATCCACACTACTGTTTTTGTTGTTCAAATTATTTCAACTCTGTGCACTTTGTTTAGTTCCTGTATCCTTTCACTACATCTCTTATCCTTTGGAGTACTTCCTTAATATCTGGCACCACAATACATGCTCCCTCATCCTGTATTTTCCCTATACCAGTTCTGGAATTAACCAGTTCTCCAAAGAGCCTTGGTTCTTTTAATTGCAGAATGGTATTCAGAAGAGAGGTGTGCTTACTCCTACACATGAATCACTATTTTTAGCCTCCCTAAAAGAACAAAACAAGAAAATGTATCTACATATACTAACTCATGTGTGTGCACATATCTTTTGTATCTGTACAGATATTTTAAAGGACTGTATTATGAGGTGCCTGGCTGGCTCAGTTGGTGGAACCTGAGGAACTCTTGATCTTGGGGTTGTGAGTTTGAGTCCCACATTGGGTGTAGAGATTACTTAAAAAGAAAATCTTAAAAAAGTAAAATAAAGGACTGTTTTATGTATCACTAAAAAGAGGAAAAGTTGCTAATTAAACTATGATATACCATCAATTCTAAGTCCTTACTAGATGTTAACATGGGAAAAAATATGTACCTTAAAATCAAAATAGAATGTATGTGCTCAGATCATTCATCTCCTGAAAATCTATTCAACCTATACACAAACTTTAAGGTCCCCTTTTATTATTGTTCTATTCTGTTGTTGCCACTTGTTCTCACTTCTCTACTCAAAAATAATTTCAACAGCATTCACACTAAACACAAATTAAGATCCAAGTCCTCATGCTGACATGTATATCTCTGTATCTTCACTATATGGCCCCTCGTTAAATGGTAGGTATGTCTTTGTGACACAGTATTTAGGAAGCAGAACTGGAAAATCTAGAAATAAGAAATGATAAAATATGGACAAATATTTCTTTCAGTTGACTTTATCGTATTGTCATTTTATTTTAGGTGTATCAACTGTAAATAGCCCAAAGCTGTTCCCTCCTCTTTACCTGCCTTTTGTTAGATGGAGTTTTCTAGATATACATCTGTTTCAATGTGTAGAAGCTATACATTCTGTATTTCTATTCTCCTAGTAATTACCCTTAATACACTCTTCTCTTTCTGTCCCCATCTCATGTGCAGATCTTTTCCATATTTCTTTTGTATTTTTCTAAATGTTTATTTATTTAAGAGAGAGAGCATGTGTGCAAGCAGGAGGGAGAAGGGCAGAGTGAGAGGGAGAGAGAGCCCCAAGCAGGCTCCATGCTGTCAGTGCAGAGCCCAACACATGGATCAATCTCATAAACGGGGAGATCATGACCTGAGCCAAAATCAAGAGTCAGATGCTTAGCTGACTGATATGCCCAAGCACCCCTCTTTCTCTTTTTTAGTCTTTTTGAAGTTCATTTATTTTGAGAGAGAGAGAGAGAGAGACCATGCACACTAGCAGGGGAGGGGCAGAGAGAGAAGGAGAGGATCCCAAGCAGGGTCCAAGCTATCAGCGTGAAGCCCAATGCGGGGCTTGAACGCACAAACTGTGAGATCGGGACCTGACCTGAAACCAAGAGTTGAACGCTTAACCTACTGAGCCACCTTCTTTCTCTTTTTTAAACAGACCTTATTCAGACTTAAAAGCATGTCATTGTTTCCTTTGCCAACCAACGGTCTTGAATCGTAGTTCTTGCATTTATCCTTCTGCTTCCTGGGGAGAGTATAATTTTTAATAATTCTTTCAAGGAGGATTTCTTGCTGGTCAATTTTGTCTTTGAATATTTGAAATGTTTTTATGTTTGGGCTTTACACTTAGATGATAAGGCAGCTAGCAGAACTCAAAAAAGTTTCTGTCTTGGAATATTTGTCAATTTTTTATTTGTCCTTCGTGTATGTTCTGAAAGTTCAAATCCTGTTCAAAACTCAGTCTTTCTTACATTCTGGGAAATGATTTTGCATTGTTTCTTTACAAAGGTCCCAAACATAGGGGAAACCACAAGAGACTCTTAAATACAAAGAACTGAGGGTTGCTGGAGGGGGGTGGGTGGATGGGTTAAATGAGTGATGGGTATTAAGGAGGGCACTTGTTGGGATGAGCACTGGGTTTATTATTACAGAAGCAATTTATCACTAAATTCTACTCCTGAAATCATTATTACACTATATGTTAACTTAGATTTAAATAAAATTTGAAAATTAAAAAAAAAAAAAAGAATAAAATAGAATAAAAAGGTCCCCCCATGAGGAGCGCCGGGGTGATTTAGTTGGTTAAGCATTCTGACTCTTGGTTTCAGCTCAGGTCATGATCTCGTGGTCATGGAATTGAGCCCCTGCACTGGGATTCTCTCTCTGCCCCTTCCCTGCTCACACTCTCTCTCTTAAAATAAATAAATAAACTTAAAAAAAATTTTTTTTAAGTGGTCCCTTCAATTGTCTCCATCTGAAAATATTATTAGACATACTTAGAACTGATGGCTCGGTCTCTATATTTAAACTTTTTTTTATCCACACTTCATTTTGCCTTTTATACTATATCTGGGAAAATTTCTCCACTTGATCTTCCAGAAACTAGGACACCTTTTCTACATATTTACTAATTCTAAATTCTACCAAGTAAGGTTTCTAGTTGATTTTTATGGATATAGTATCTTCTTGCATCTCTCTCATGTTACACTTACTCAAAAATTCTGTCTGTTCTATTAACGGTTTCTTCAAGTTCTTTGTTTTATTGAGTTTAGCGTCCTTCTTTCATTTTGTATCTGAAATTATGTTAGACTGTTGTTGGATATTACATCTACTTGCACGGCCTGCTTCTGGGAGGATATCTGGCAACTAAGTGTATTAGTTAGCCTACAATAAAATATCAAAGGGAGAATGGCGTAAGGAATCCTAACAGACTGCTGGGCAGGATAAGCCCATAGTTAAGTTTTCCAGGTTAAGTGCTCCCTATCCTTCCCCTTTGTGTTTCCATGACCTTAGAGCACAAAGCTTCTCTTCAATTTTAGAACCCACAGCTAGCTACCACTACCATCTGGAACAGACACTTCTGACATTCCCTTGCTGGCCCAGAGCCTTTACTCCTAGGCTTATACACTATTGACATGTTTCCACATGTACACGAGGAAATGTGTACATGAAAGGTTCCTAATAACACTCTTTATAATAGTAAGAAACTGAACATCACCATTACTCATTAGTAGATAGAAACATAAATAATGGCATATTAATATAATGGAGAACTACTGCTACCCACATTAAAAATAGAATGCTTAGGAAACAAAGTAAAAAACGAATACATTTAAATGAAAGTAAAATTAGCAAAAACTAAAATTACATCATTTTAGAATACATTCATAAGTATTAGAAAGTAGTAAAGGAATGTCGTCAAATCACAGGACAGGGTTTATCCTTTAGGAAGGATGAATAGGGTCTTGTGAAGTAGTAACAATGTTTTATTTTAACCTGGGTGTTGGTACACTTGTGTGTTACCTTTTTTTTTTTTTTAATTTTTTTTTTTAATGTTTATTTATTTTTGAGACAGAGAGAGAGCATGAACGGGGGAGGGGCAGAGAGAGAGGGAGACACAGAATCTGAAACAGGCTCCGGGCTCCGAGCTGTCAGCACAGAGCCCGATGCAGGGCTCGAACTCATGGAATGCGAGGTTATGACCTGGGCTGAAGTCGGACGCTCAACCGACCGAGCCACCCAGGCGCCCGTGTGTTACCCTTTTAAGTGTATGCTTGTTTTACAGGTTCTTTTGAAAGCATGACACATTTCACCATAAAACAATAGGAAAGATTACAGTAGATGCTCAGGTTGTAACCCTGAAACAACTAACCATATTGTCTCAGCTACTGTATTTAACAGCTATAAAATATTTTACCTGGTTGACATACATTATTTTAAACATTCCCATAAAATTGGGTAAAAACGCACCAGGTGATGTAAAAGTCTTAGGGTCTCAACAGAACATAACTCAGAAACAGGTTTATTTTGTCTCATTTAGAACAAAGAATGGTAGTTTTAAGATCCTTCATTATTAGTTTCCTAGGGCTGCCATAACAAAATACCACAGACTAGGTGGCTTAAACAACAAAAATTAATTTTCTCATTGTTCTGGAGACTGAAAGTCCAAGATCAAGATGTCAGCATGGCTGGTTTCTGGTGAGAGCTCTCTTCCTGGTTTGCAGGATGACCACCTTTTTCACTGTCCTTACATGCCAGACTGAGTGAGCTTTCTGGTGTCTCTTCTTATAAGGGCACCAATCCTATTGGATTGGGGGCCCCACCCTTATGACTTCATTCAACCTTAGTTACTTCCTTAGAGACCCCATCTCCAAATACAGCCACACTGGGGAATTAGGGCTTCAACTATGAATTTTGAGAAGACACATTCAGTCCATAACACCTTCCTAACTCCAGACCTTCAATATTTCTTAGATTACCAACATACTGGACATGCAAACAGCTGCCTCACTCCAAGGATTCACGATTTCCCTGAATAAGAAATGTATGTACTCAGGCCACAACTAAAGAGGAAGAAGCTCAGAAGAAATACATTCCCCCAGGAAAGAAAGACAGGGGCCAAGTCCCATGAGAGAGAGGACTGAGCACTGAAGTAAACTTCAGTCACTCTTTTGTACTAGAGGCTCCACGGTTTTAGAAGAAACCTAACTAAGTTCCCAATTGCCTTAAGGATACACAAGAAATAGGAATGGACTAAAAAAGAGTATCTCATTTCTAGGATTTCTGTATTTCATTACAGCTGTGAGCTATAAAATTCATTTTTCTGTAATCAGGATTGTAGGCTAGCCTACAAAACACCTTAAACCATAAAGTAGCTGAATGCATATATGATGGCATAGATTGATTTTAGGTAAATCACTTTAGCCTCTTTGAATTTCTTCACCTGTCAACCATAAGCTAAATGAACTCTCATGATCTTGTGTGGAAGTCTATAAATAATGTCACCTTCTTCATGTGAATGTGTATGAATGTTTATAAAATGCCTATAGAAAAAATGCTTTTTGACATAAACAAAACAAAACAAATCTATCAATGGAAGAGAATTTAAGAAATACATTGTAATCAACTAACCTTCTTCTGTTGCGTGCAGGTGTGTTGCATCGTTCCCCTGAGAAGTGATGTTGGCTTGATCGAACTGAAGGGGGCTGCCTATTTGATGTCATCTCCCATGGTCGCATTGGTGGTGAGGGAGCTGGTGATGCTGATGTATAATCAAAGACTGAATGAGAGAGGCGCTGTCTCTTGGGACTCGGACTATCTTCACTCTGCCAATGCAACAAAATCAATCAACTTAATGAGACGTTTTAAGGATTTTGCATTACTATATACGCACAGGCGTTTAAACATATTTACCTTAAAGAGTAAAGGAGGGGAAAAATATGCTGTCAACCCAAATTAAATATCTTTAAAGAAAAAAGAGGCTGAATAGGGGAAGGGAGATACACAGTAAGTATCAAATGGAAAGTAAAATCTGTTTCTTAAAAGTCATCATAAAACTCATGGACATTTAAGATGAACAAGGCAATAAACAATTGTATGGAACTTGACCATTTATTTAAAACCCCAAACCAATTCCACTATGCTCCCCCATCAGTTAAGTTACCATTTTTAGAGATCAGTTCTCATCTGTGAGATCAGCTGAGGAGGGGGAATAATTTTAGTAGGCCCTTGACTTGATTCTAAATAACACCCTTCTGCTTCTTTATTCCCACTATTTAAGGTCATTACATTGTCTTTAATAAGGGTGAGAGGAATAAAGTAACATTTTTATGAAACAGATAAAGAGTCAACTGATCTAGATCATTAGTTCTTAACGAGAACATTACAGCATTTTGAGGAAGACACAGAGTTTCAGGTAAATCGTGGGAGTGGTGAATAATTCAAAACCTGTACCTGTTACACATTGAGTTTTCAAGGATCACAGCATCACTAGCTATAAAATTGGTATGGATCTCTTAGTTGAATTAGTAACTCTCTAGGATTCTCCATAGAATTTTCCCATCCAGTCTCACAGAAACTATCAAAATTTCAAGTTAACCAATGTCTGGCTAACCAATGTCTATCTATTTTCTAAGAGAACCTCTCTTATCTCAAATCTACTCCTTCAAGTTCTAATTACTTGGTCATTAGAGCACTTTTGGGTGCAAAATAATTGGTGTCTGCTGCCAGCACAAAAAAAATCGGATTAGCAAAAGAGTATATGGGGCTACAATACTACAACATTAGATTTAAAGAGATAAACAAGAATTAACTAAACTGATAAAAATAAATTCCTAAATGGTTACTTTTGATCATTCCACATTATTAAGCAGAGGTGTTCCAAAAACGATGTCACTGTCTTTCTATATTTAAAAGTATTATAATTCAGGATGCCTGGGTGGCTCAGTCAGTTAAGCATCTGACTCTTGATTTCGTCTCAGGTCATGATTTCACTGTGAGATTGAGCCCTGCGCCAGGCTCTGCGCTGACAGTGCGAAGCCTGCTTGGAATTCTCTCTCTGCCCTTCTCTGGCTCGTGTGCTGATTCTCTCTCTTTCTCTCTCTCAAAATAAATAAACTTTAAAAAGGATAATTCAAATTTATCATTATAATTAAAATAGTAAATAGTTTTCAGAACCATAAAGAAACACCTTATTTTCTCCCTAGATTTAATGGTGCTTGCTATTAAAAGTATGTTTGTTTTTACCTTTTGATTTTAAGAAGAAAATCAGTTATGTTCTGATAACCCTAAAACTTCAAAAATACCAATGAAATGTAGATATTTTGATTAAAACAAAGCAGAATGATCAATACCTGGCAAAGTCATACATTAACTACACAGAAGCACTAGAAATAAGTGATCTCTGGTTGGTCAACCAAATTTGACTTTTTTTTTTTTAAACTACCAAACTCTAGTAACCAATCACGATCTTCAGTTTTCATATATGTATCTTATACTGCGAAGCTTAATGCAAGCTATCATAGGGACTTTGAATTCTAAAAAGTCACTGCCCAAAATGGAGGGGAATGGTACAAACCCACAAAAACAAACTGCAAATGCATTGTTTTTAAGAGACAAGGTGACTGGGAAAGTTCCCTATCTCTTCTGTGTGCTGTGATAGATTCACATTAGTGAAAAAGAGGAGACAAAGAATAGGAAGTGGAGGGAAGTGAGCTATTCATTAGTACTACGGTAATAACTCTTCCTATTTTACTCAAAGTAATAGAAAACCAAAATAGATATTTAAAGACAGGGACATATTAAAAAGTTAGTTTACTACATATATACAACATGGTTTCATCACATTCCTCATCAATTTTAGTACTCCAAAGAACTCCAAAAATATCCTCAGTTTCCAGAAAAGGGAAGTAGGAATAACCTACAAAGAAACAGGAATTAGATTAGCATTCCCTCAGAAAACAAAAGATGCTAAAAATGCTGAGGGAAAATATTGAACCTAGAATTTTATACTCCAACCTAACTACTAATCTACTGTGAAGGCAAAAGGAAAGACTTGCCAGATATATAAAGGTTCAAAGCTGCTTCTCACACATCTTTCAAAAAATCTTACTTGATTGATTTTATGTGTGCACACATGTGTGTGCTGTCTTTTATTTGAGGACACAGACACACACAGAGGATCCAATGAACAGTAATAGTAACTCAGAAGTGCAATGAAAAGACATCTCAGGACTGAAAAGTATTCCAATTAGAACAAGCTAGAGGACTCCAAGAAATATACTCTAAATAATATGAGTTCAAAAACAGTACGACTGAGAACTTGGAAGTTCTTACAAAACTTAAGCACATGGTTATTCTGTCATAGGAAGTATAAAAGGTAACCAGGGGTGCCTGGGTGGCTCAATCGGTTAAGCACTGGACTTCGGCTAAAGTCATGATCTCATGGCTCCTGGGTTTGAGCCCCGCATGGGGCTCTGTGCTGACAGCTCAGAGCCTGGAGTCTGCTGGGGATACTGTGTCTCCCTCTCTCTCTGCCCCCTCCCCTGCCCACGCTCTGTCTCTCAAAAATAAAAAACGTTAAAATTTTTTTTTCTGAAAGGTAACCAGAGTCTAGAAAAAACAAAGATGAAAACAAATCCATTATCATTTTGTCACCTAAAGCATCCCTGGAGTAGAACAGGTAGAAGATTATATCTTCTCCTCCATGGGCCAACATGCTACTTAGTCCTGAAATGACTATAATAGATACTCCTAACACTATGGAGACTGTTCACTGGTTTTCAATTTTATAATCAACCTAGACAAGGCGTGAAAGATCACCATTGTAGTTACAGAAAAAAATATGTAAGTACTGTAAACTTTGGTAAATTAAGTATAAAGACTTGTTTTGACAAAAGCATGGACTAAATGTAAAAATCCTAATAGAAACATCTAGAAATAATGGCTTAAATACAACAAAAATATTTTTAAAGTTTATTTATATTGAGAGAGATCGAGAGATTGAGAGAGAGCAAATGTGAAAGTGGGGAGGGGTAGCAGAGAGAGAGAGGGAGAGAGAATCCCAAGCAGGTCCATGCTGTCAGCGCAGACCCAGACGCAAGGCTCAAACCCATGAACTGAACCGTGAGAGCATGACTGGAGCAAAATCAAGAGTCAGATGCTTAACCAGACTGAGCCACCCAGGTGTCCCAACAAAAATAGTTTTTAAATGTAACAATGAACTCAGAAAAAAAAGGGAAACTACCAAGGACCAGAAACAAAGGGGAAAACCAAAAACCAGATTTGGTTTGTTTTTTTTTTTAATTTTTTTTTTTCAACGTTTATTTATTTTTGGGACAGAGAGAGACAGAGCATGAACGGGGGAGGGGCAGAGAGAGAGGGAGACACAGAATCGGAAACAGGCTCCAGGCTCTGAGCCATCAGCCCTGAGCCTGACGCAGGGCTCGAAATCACCGATGGCGAGATTGTGACCTGGCTGAAGTCGGATGCTTAACCGACTGCGCCACCCAGGCGCCCCAGATTTGGTTTATCTTGGGGTGGGACACAGAAGCTATGGCCTTATCACTCACTGAACCCTGCAAAGAGCCAAAGTTTCCCAAGTACTATACTTGCAATAAAAGGGAAGACTAGTGGGGCGCCTGGGTGGCTCAGTGGGTTGTGAGTCTGACTTCGGCTCAAGTCATGATCTCACGGTTTGTGGGTTCAAGCCCCATGTCGGGAGCCTGGAGCGAGCTTTGGATTGTGTGTCTCCCTTTCTCTCTGCCCTTCCCTCGCTCATGCTCTGTCTCTTTCTCTCAAAAATAAATAAACATTTAAAAAAAGGGGGGGGGGGAGACTAGAAAAAGCCCACTGGCATGGAGAATCAATAAGAAAACAGATCTACTCTGGACTGGACTGGAAATTGAAGAAGAGATTTATCCTGAGAATTCAAACCACAGGTTAGCTCCTCAACACCAAGTTTAGGGTTCAATTTTTTTTTATTACCCACAGAGGTTGCCTATGAGCCTCTAAGCTTAGAAATTAATATAGAAACTGGTCCAGAATTATGCGGCTACAAATTCTCTTGGCAGAGGTGAATGCACAGCAGAATCTGGAGGAATACTCCCCTGACCTTGGACAGTGGTTCTTCTACTTCTGCAAGTGTCAGCAACACCAGATTGTTCGGCCTGCTCTTCAGTCTCTGATTAAGAAATTTTGGATCAGGGCCCAAGAATCTTCATTTGTAACACAATCTTGGGTGATGGTTGCTGCTGCTGGTGTGGGACTACACTTTGAGAACTACCAAAACAAGTTAAGGGACTCTCTTAGCAAAAGTCCCGAAGGATAGACTCGCCATAAAAGAGAAATTTACTTTTTCAATTTTCAGTGGAAGAATTTCCCTTTTTTCCTTGTTGACTCTGTGCTAGTGGGCTGACTTTAGAAAGTTCCAGAAGTTGATTCAAATGAGGCACAAATACTGTCCGTTTTGGTACAGAATACTGGTGCAGATTTAGGGATCAAGGGAGGCAAGAGAGGGAGGAAAGGAAGAAGAACAAAAGAAATCTAGCTTGCTAGCTTTTATACTTGGTATTAAACATCTGATAAAATGAATTACACCTCTATTAACACCAAATCACCTTAAAAATTTTCTAAGTATTTATTTTTGACAGAGAGAAAGAAATGGAACACAAGTGGGGGAAGGGAAGAGAGAGAGGGAATCTGAAGCAGGCTCCAGGCTCAGAGCTGTCAACACAGAGCCCAACGTGGGGCTCAAAATCATGAACCACGAGATCATAACTTGAGCTGAAGTAGGACGCTTAACACAATGAGCCACCCAGGTGTCCCAACACCAAATCATCTTTATAGCCAAAATATCATCATTAGAAGTGAAAACAACCCTGGAGACATAAAAATGCATTGCACAATTCCAAAAGTAAGTCTAAAGTCATTAAAATCAAAATGTTATGGTAAAAGAAATATGTACACACATGCAACACATATGCATGTATATATATACATATATAAAATACATATTCTTATATAGATATCTTATATATTCATATATAATTATGTAAAAAGAAATGTTATCTAATAAAATTAAATTTATACATCTCAATCAGCAAGTCTTGGAGATAAAGCGAGATCCTGTGGAGACCAACTTTTCCCAAAGTGGAAACAGATTCCAAGTTGTAGATAAAAACTGGAAACTGAGGGGCGCCTGGGTGGCGCAGTCGGTTAAGCGGCCGACTTCAGCCAGGTCACGATCTTGCGGTCCGTGAGTTCGAGCCCCGCGTCAGGCTCTGGGCTGATGGCTCGGAGCCTGGAGCCTGTTTCCGATTCTGTGTCTCCCTCTCTCTCTGCCCTTCCCCCATTCATGCTCTGTCTCTCTCTGTCCCAAAAATAAATAAACGTTGAAAAAAAAAATTAAAAAAAAAAAACAAAACTGGAAACTGAAATGGCCTCTGACTTCAGCTACCAGTAGTGAGCCTCATGGACCTCCTTCTCAAAGTAGCAAGGTGGCAACTGGGAGGGGCCAGACAGGTGGGGGTAAAATTACACAATAATATGGTCCTTTCCCTCCACTTATCATTCAAGACTATTTTTCATCTCTTACAAATAAGCACAGCATGACTTAGAGTCCCCATTTCGGAAGTGCCTGGGTGGCTCAATTGGTTAAGTGTCCAACTCTTGATTTCGGCTTAGGTCATAACCTCATGGATTGGGAGTTCATGGAGCCTGCTTGGGATTCTCTGTCTCTGCTCTCTGCCCCTCCCTCTCTAGCAAAAATAAACTTAAAAAAAAAAAAAAAGAAAAGAAAAGAATCCGTAATTCACTTTTTAAACTCCCAGACTTTCTCTACTTGCCTTAACTATCTTTGGCAAAAGATAAAATTTCTCATTTCACAATTAAGAAATAAACGCTAAATTTATTTATTTATTTATTTATTTATTTTTAATTTTTTTTTCAATGTTTATTTATTTTTGGGACAGAGAGAGACAGAGCATGAACGGGGGAGGGGCAGAGAGAGAGGGAGACACAGAATCGGAAACAGGCTCCAGGCTCTGAGCCATCAGCCCAGAGCCTGACGCGGGGCTCGAACTCACGGACCGCGAGATCGTGACCTGGCTGAAGTCGGACGCTTAACCGACTGCGCCACCCAGGCGCCCCATAAACGCTAAATTTAAATGGCCCAGAGAAAACACTGAATTCCATTCATTTTACCTTTTTTTTTTTTTAATGTTTATTTATTTTTGAGAGAGAGAGAGAGAGCATGTGAGTAGGGGAGGGACAGAGAGAGAGGGAGACACAGAATCCCAAGCAGGCTCCAGGCTCTGAGCTGTCACCACAAAGCCCGATGCGGGGGCTCAAACTCACAAGCTGTGAGATCATGATGACCTGAGCCGAAGTCAGATGCTTAACCAACTGAGCCACCCAGGAACCCCTGAATTCCATTCATTTTAATAGATGTGAAAGTACTTAAGAAACTAAAACACTCCATATAAAGCAATTTGGTAATAAAGAATATCCATCAAGACAAGACTCTTGTTTTGTTTTTGCAAAGGAAGGATATAAGTAAGGAAAAGCAGGAAATTAACAATTCATATTTGAATCACACAATATGGCTTAAGAAAAGATCTCTAAATATTCTCATTTAATTTTCTACAATCTGAAGTCTTTGTTTAAACTACATCCAGATTAATGTGTTTCTATTAGTCAAGATGAACCAAAGACAACTGAATGATTACACTGCCCTTGAACTACACAATGTATAGTCCTGTTTCACATAATTCACATTGGACTTCAATGTATAGCTCTGCTATTCCTCAGCTCAAAATATTTCAGAATAAAATCTAAACTCATAACCACACTACCAGTACATCTTCCTGGGATGTTATCTTACTTGTAGCTACAGAGGGGAAAGAGGCTTTGAATACTGTATTTTCAAAAGCATACATCAAAAAAAAAATCAGAACTTTTGCTTTTTGATATTGTTCAAGTTAGTGTATTTTCATGAAATATGTGCAGTGAGTGCTTCGAAAGGGATTCTAGTGATATAGCATTGCAGTCCTATCATAATGAGAATTCAATATTGTGTGAAAATGATGTTACTACCACTGGCCATAACTGCTAGTCCAGGAGTGGCTTCCTGGGTTTAGGGAGGCCTGAATGGCTAGTTTTTTAAGAATATATTAATGACCTTATGTTCTATTTTTTTTCTTAATGTTTAATCACACAAAACATCATTCATTGGTTCACAAAAACATTACCTTGATGGTGTAATTTGTTTTCAAATGTTAGTTCCACCAAAGCATTTGATTTTATGTATCATGAATCTGACTGTAATAATTTTAAGCTGTAAACACAAATCAATGGTTAAAATAAAAAATCTGAAGCATAAGTATGAAACCAATGAAAACGGAGAAGATAATAAGAACAATTTGAAATCAAGGGATCCCTCTGAGATAACCAGGTAGAGCTGTTCTGCAGACAGCTCAAGTCCAGAGACTAGAAATTTAAGGAGTTTTTGGTATACAGATAGATGGTAGGTTAATGAAGGTACAGACATGGACAAAATTTCCCCAAACAACTTATACAGTGAAAAGAAGGTCCAATATTGAACTCTAAAAAATATTTCATGCTGAGTAGTTCATGAGACAGTGGATGGAGTGTGGTGATAGAAGGCTCGGTGAAATGGAGCAAGGATTCAACTAAAAGGTCAAGCAAGATGGGGACTGAAAAACATCCACTGTGTTTAACAACAAGGAGCTCAGTGACATGGAGTTATTTCTTTGTAATAGGATTTAGTATCTATTATGGCATATTGCCCCTTACAACAATTTTCAAAAAAGGTTTTTTTCCCCTCTGTCTTTTCTTTGAAAATCTTTCTTATGAATTTAGAATAACTCTATAAGGTTTCTAAAATCATTAAAATTCTAATATTTTGGCTGGAATTTTTACTGTCTATAAATTTGTTGGAGAAGAGATTTTTTTTTTTTTTACAATAAGTAGTCTTCTCTTTCAGAAACCTAGTCTATTTCTCTGTGTATCAATCATGAAAATTTCAATCACCTAATTAACTTTTGTAAATTTACAAAATAAAGTATCAGACAGCTATCATTAGGTAGGATACATGCATACGCCCTTGAAACCAAGGGGTGTGCTAGACATGAAATCTAAGTTCCCTACAATGCATCTGTTTTATGAAAGCACACTATCTACAATCACAATCAATGGATTGATTGATGGCACAGAAACTTAATTTTAAAACTGTAAGGGGCTGAGAGAGACAAGAGGGAGTTTTGGGGGAGATGAAAGTGTTCTATTGTCTTGTTTGAGATGGTGGTTCCACATCTGTATGTATTCATCAAAAGTCACAGACTTGTACACCAAAAGGGTGAATTTTACTGTATGTTAATTATACCTTAATTTTAAATTTCTAAAACTATAGGGAGTACCTTTGATTCTAATGTTAAATATAGACTAATTTTTATAGAGATGCAAATATGCCCACACATGTACATTTCTTCTGTAAGAAAACTCAGACTGACAAATATACAAAGCCATCATTTTCACAGAAATTAAAATATCAACTCAATATACACTGGGAAAGGCATACAAGAATATTCATGGCAACACTACTGCTTGTGATAACAGTAAAAAAACTGTAAACTACTGGAAATGTCGATTAAAAAGAACAGGAATAAACTACAGCATATTCATATAAATGAAACACTAAAAGAAAAATGAATCAACTACATACATGGCTACAAGCATCATTATGGATGAGTCTCAAAATGACAAAATACAAAGTATGATAACATTTATATTAAGTTCAGAAAGTAAACAGTATAGTGATACTGTCTGAAGGATACTGCATGTGATGAAACCACACAGAGAAACCAGGGATACTAAACACAAAACTCAAGAGTTTTACCCAAGGCACAAGTATCAGACAGCAGGTAGATAGATGGAAGGTCATATGAAGACCTCGAAAGTATAGGGAATGGCTGACTTCTTAAGATGCATGGTGGGTTTTTTTTTTTTTAAACTATACATGTGTCTGCTTTATACATTGTAACTTTCATATATGAATTATTTCATAATTTTAAAAATTAAAAGAGCATGCAGAATTTGAAAGATTTTGACTAAAACAAGCAAGTAAAAAAGGAGAACACAAAAGTTTTTAATAAACAAGGACAGTGACAGAACTGCTAAAGAGTGGAGATGAAAAACAAATATAGCCCAAAACAGGATGAGATGTTTCTTAAAAGACAACTGGTGGATGGAAACAAAGACCCAGGGGAATATCAAACACTTCTATGTCCTCTATGACCATCCCACTTACTAGATACATATTCAATCCCCATGTATGGAGTAGGAAAAATCAACAGTTCTTTTTTACTCCTACACAAGGCTGCAGGGAAAATGATGTCCTCCAAAAAGAGACTAGTTTCAGCTAAGATAAGGATACTTTAAGAAAAAAATATAAGAGGTAGGTGAATCTGTTTAAAACGGAGTGTTCCAAAGGAAAGGAAAAGTAAAAAAGCTAGGAGGGAAGGAATTTGGGGGAAAGCCAAGAAAACATAACACATTAAAAGAATAACTCTGAGAATAAGAAATGGGGAGATTTCTCCTTTTCACATGGAAAGTAAATATTCTAGGGCTGAGAAAAGCAAAACTGGAACAAGAAATCACACCCAATTTTATTATCAGAATTAGTTGAAGGTCTCTGACAGTATCTCAAAGGGGATATGAGAAGGATTTACTTTGCTTCATGCAGAACAATGGTAGGCCAAAAAGTGGGCAGAGTTCCCTGGGAGCCAAGTATACTGAGGGCCTTGTTTTAAAGTTAGAAAAAAGATTTAAGTTTAGAGATATAAATAAAAATTTAACAATAATATCTTTCACCTTTCTGCAACACTCAAATGGAACTGGCTCTTTTTTGTTTCATTTTTAAAACGTGTTTAAATTTACTCCATTTGCCAGCAACTCCTTGAGTTTAAAGTTAATACTGACTTAATGCCTAGAGACACAAAGAAGTCTAGAAAACAAATTAAGTGTCATATAATTGTTTAGTGGTGGCAGTAGGGAAGGTACTAAGTCAATTTCTTCCTTAGCTATACTGGTTTGCTACTAAATATCAAGCTAATGCAGACCAACTGTATCAAGAACAGTAGTCAATATGCCATTTAATTCAATACAGATAGCTATGTCTCTTAACATACTGTGTTGTGTTTACAGAAATAGTTGTTGATTTCTACAGGTGGTATTGCTGTAGTAGAGACAAGAAATAGCAAAAGGTGAATTTAAGTCTCTGCTCTGCCAATAACTAGCTATGTAACAGGGCATCTCAGAGTTTTTCTGAGCCTATTTCTTCATCTAGAAAATCATCCACGACCGGTGTGTTGTTAGGAGGATTAAAAACAAAGGAGACAATACATGCAAAGCAGAGAACCTGGCACAAATTCCAAGGAATATCAGATTGCAGAGCCCTGGATCACCTACAAAGCTATTCTCAGAAATTTCATATCTTCAATTTAATGTATCACACAAGCATTTCTCTTTCAGAAATAGTCCTAAGCTCCAACCTACCACTTCCACACAAACAGAAAAATGGCTCTATCCAAAATCCAAGTTTTGATTAGCGACTCTCACCACCTCAGATTTATATACACATATACAAATACATACCTTGGCCCACAACCCTAAAACGCAGAAGCAATTCTACAACTAGTTTCCATTTGGTAATAAAAATACTGACTTCCATTATAAAACATGCTTCTCTAGCAGTAATGGATTGGAAATTTAGTAGCCAGTAATTTATTTGAGCACATCCTAGCAATCTTGTCAATAAACTAATGATAGTCCTTGCCTTAATTTATTTTCATTTTACATATAACAAAAATTTTAATCATATTTTATCCACAGGTTCAAAAGTGATAGAAGGTACGGAAACATGTTTTCTTTCTGAAATTTACATCACTATCAAACTCTAGGCAATAAACAAATAAGTAGTAATGGCTTTAAAAAATATCTTGCATGCTTCCATTTTTCCATTCCTATACAATTTCACATATCTGTAATATCTTCTACTTTCCTATAGAATGTGGCCTATTAGCACAAGTGATTGATACCAAAAGATTAAAAAAAAAAAAAAAAAGAATATTAAGTGGTCAAACAATAAACAGCAGCTCAAGAGAAGACAAACATTCTTCAGAAAAGCCGGCTAAGTTATATTGAAGAAGGCCTCTAAGAAGAATACTTATTCCCACATACAATAGAAAATAAGAAGAAGATATTGAGAATTTTGTTTCAAGCCTTCCTAAAAACAACCTAAAATGTATCGGTGACTTTCAGCCCTATGTAGGGAAAGGGTAAATATATAAGAACCTGGAAGAAAGCTTTGAAGTGAGCATCCTCTTGAACGGTAGTATTCTGATCACTTGGGAGGAGAGGGAACAGGCTCTGAAGTTTCACCCTTTCACAAATCACCTTGTTAGGATGGCCAGGTAGAGGTGCTGAATTGGCCCCGGGAGATATCTGGGAAAAAGAGGGAGAAGAAAAGGATAGTTCATGGCTAGCCGCACCAATGTGGAGAATCATGTCTATGAAGGACAGTCTGGGTTTTCTAAATATTTGTGTTAGCAGAGATTGGAAAGAAATTAAAAATTAATCTTAAACATCAAAACAAATATAAGGATGGCAAAGGTTGCCTCTGGCAATGGATCTCTCTTAAAAAAACTTTTTTAAAAGGCAAAACAGCACTGTTCAAAAATGCAAAACCTTTCCTGTGTTTCCCGTATAATACCTATTAATAGCTTTTCTCTTGGTATTGATTCTAAAACCCTAAAGGACAGATAAGACTTCATGTTAAGAAAACCTGACATAAAATCATATATCTTAAGTATAGAAAGATTAGTGTCCATCTGGACTAAGACTAATATTTTTTCATTCTATTTTTTAATTAACCTCCTATATGATCATGCAAAGAAGACAAGAGATTTCAGAACACTTGCAGCAAAACTTCTATAGTGACCATAGGTATACAAAAGAGTCTGCAGACACCTCAGTTCTATTCAACACAAACCTAGCGACCTTCTTAAGAATAAAGGATATGATCACAAGCCCCAAAGCAAATGACTGCATGTTTTAAATGCTTGGCTTGATTGTAGGTTAATTCCCTTCATCATATGTAAATATGCTCAAATCTGCAGCATTTTTAACCATGGACATCATGAGCATCACTTGTTCCACTGTGCTGTGGAGTGAACCACCTTTGGAAGTTAAGGTTTGTGAATGTGCTTATCCCTACATTGAAGAAGACTATGTGCTTCAGACCACGTGTCTGGTTTTCAGTTTCACTGCCTCATTCTTCCCTTACATATAAATGTCTATTCTGTGACAGGCACTAAACCAAGAAGATACACATGGTTTCCTACCTCCAAAAAGTATATGCTATGAAAAAGAAACAAAAGCAAATCACCGTACAATATACAGAGTATCATCTTTCTATGATACTGCTAGGCACTGGGTGCTACGGAGAGGTAACTGGCAAAAGACAGCAGTGTTGTCAAGAAACTGCAGAATGTTCAGTATGGCTAGCCAGTACAGAAGTAACCAGGGAGGAAGGCAGAGACAGAGCATGAAGTAGCATGCTAATTATATTAATAATACTTCTATAATAACCTTCCTTAGCCCATTTTTTGTTCTGGTTTGCTATGAGCCTGGTAAACAGATAACCAGGCCTGTTCGTAAGACTAAAAGTGCTTCCAAACACCTTCCTAGGAGTAAAAGTATATCACTTGAAGGCACTAACTTTACAATTCACTACTACTGCTGCTGCTGCTGCTACTACTACTAAAATGTTTTGACATGAGCTAAAACTTGTCTCCACACCACAAACATGAATGTGCCAATATTCTTTACCACTATGATGAGGTATGAAGTGCTGAATCAAGGAACATTTATGACTGCCTCCCCAAGTCAAGAGTTGTTAGGAAAGAAGATAAAACATGGATCCCATCCTCAAGGAGCTTACTGCAGTTAAAAAAAAAAAAAAAAAAGGATGCAAAGCAGCCAACTATAGGATAATGTATTAAATGCAATACGGGCAAAAATTAGAATAGAGGTAGGAGCCTTGAGTTTATCTGAAGACATATAAAAGATTTCATAGAAAGAAGTGTATTTCACATTCCTGACTCCTCAATCTAAGGATTTCACCACTTTAAAGCCATTCTCTTCTCAAAACAGTCTGTTCCTTTAAGTTTCATATTCTTTTTGCAATCTTCTTAAGCTTATAGTTTGCAAGGTACCTTTGAAGAGTGTTTTAATAAGCTCACTTGCCTTCAACTGTCATCTCTAAAGCAGTCTGCATGAGTAGCACTCTTATAGACTGCTAGCACAAGTAGCTAGCTTGGTCAACAGAAATCAGAGGGTCAGGTTTCCTCTCCTTAATTCTCTGTTTCTTTGAAAACTTAAGATTTCAGTCCTATAGAGGTATAAAACCAACCAACCAACCAAACAAGAAACTGGCCAACCCTGACCCTTGTGGTCATAAGTTAATAATTTTCAAGCATATTCCTCTTCTACCTATGATAATTTCCTTTGGTCAGAAGCTCCATGCCTATAAAGAGGGAGAACAAACAATATAATGGAGAAAAGGTATATTCAAATGCTGTAGTTTATATAGATCCAGGACAAAATAAGATGGGCATGAAACCAGGTGCACCCATTGGATAAGATAAAATCACACACAATTATTTTGTATGTCCACGTGAGGCAGAATTCTTAAGAAGGAAGGCCTCCAAGATTCCCACCTCTGGTACACATCTCCTGTATAATCCATTACTCCATGGTGTGTAGGCAGGACTGTAAATAGTGTGGATTTCATTTCCATGGTTAGGTTAAATTATATAACCTAATGATATGAACCCCTTCACAGAAGTGAAGGGATTTTCAAGTGAATTAAGATCCCAAGTCAGTTGATTTTAAATTAATCAAGGCAGACCGGAGTTAGAGAAAGCTCTTAAAAAAAGAAGAACTCTTCAAAAGAGATTCTCCTCCAAACCTGCAGACAACTGCTATGCTGCCAGAAGGCATATGAAGAGGGCAACGTGGCAGACAGGAGGGCACCCTCTAGGAGCTGAATCGTTCACCAGTTGACTGCTAACAAGAAAATGGGGGGACTTCAGTCCTACAATTACAAGAGCCGTACTGAACCAACAGCCACTGAGCTTCGGAGAGGACATCAAACCTCTGATGACATCATGGCACCAGCCAAGTAAGACTCTGAACAGAGGGCCCTGCAGCTAACCCATGATTCCTGACCCATGTACACCATGAGATAACAGATTTGTGTTTTAAACTACTAAATGTGAGGTAATTTGTTACATACAATAGAAAACTAACATGACATATATGTGTCAAATCGAAAGTGTTGTATACCTGAAGAAAGTTTCTTCTCCAGAATTTTAGCTGTATTAATTTGATGAAAGATACAAATTACGACATTTTTTTTTTTTTTATCTAAGCAATATAGCAGTTTTTAAAACTTCAATCTGGTAATAGCTAACTTCATGCTAGGAACTGAACTGGGGCTCTCTGATCTTTACACACTGCAAGTTAGGGTTAACCGACTTGCTTAAAGCCGCAGAGCCGTAATTTGAAGCTAAGTCTATCTGGCTCTAAAGTTCATGCTCAAGCCACTAAAACACCTTGTAATTTAAGGATTTTAAAAGTAACATTTTCTTTATAATCTAATTAGTAAAAAACTATTTCATAAAGTCTATTTAAAGTTATTTTAAGTATTCAAAAAGTAAATGTTTCCTTGTAAATTGTTTCTGATGTAACCTTCCACTACTTCCCTATACCTTCCTCATTCAAAATTACTTACGGTGTACTGTATCTGGAAGCAGATACAATTCTGTTTTTCTCTAGTCTGGCAACTGTTGAACATTACAAAGATACAGTAACTCAATCTTCTCTCAGGATGCAACCTATGTTTAAAAAGTCCTGCCAAGAAAACATCCCTGAGACCTGATTAATCTGCAACTCCCTATACTTCTCATCTTTAATGTTTGTTTACATGTAACTATATAACTAATTTACCCAGCATAACTAAGAAAGCACCTGTTTCAGAAAAGTCACAGAAAACAGTTTAACCTTTTAAGCACTAATACAACACTATTTTAGGCCATCTTGTTTAATGTGGCCTTTCCCTGTGGGATAATATAACCCACAATTTAACATCTGTCTTGAACGGTGTAATTGTTATCAGTTATGATGCTAAAAATAACATAGGACTTAGGTCCAGATATTGTCCCATAACTTGCTTCCTCCAAAATCACCTCTGGTGACAGCTTCCTTCTTCATTCATTTACATTTTTCTTATAAAGGTGTGGTAGAGGATATGCAGGTACAGGACTTCTAGGCCAGCATTAAAATAATCTACTTTCTTCAAAATAAATTGCTCAAAGGCCCAAATAGTCTTCTCCAAAACAGCCACATTACTCTCCAGAAAAAAAAAAACAAAAAAAAACTGTTCATTGTTACTAACAGCATACCACCTGGTCAAAAGGACTCAAATCACAGCCTAATAGAAGAAGAAGAAAAAACCAAAACAAACAATAAAAAGTCAAGTGCTTAATGTTGACCCCACCAAGTCTTTTACTCCTTCCTCTAAGTCCAAGACTGGATACCTTAAAAATGAAAAAGTCGAATCCAAGTTATCTAAAAATCCACATATTCTCACAGCTGCCATGATGGCAAATGTTAATATCCTGGAAAGTAATCAGGTAGATTTTATCAACTATTTGAACAGTTTGAATCAGTAATCTTTCATCTGATAAATTCCCAGGTTATAATCTAAAATATGGGAATACCCCAAAATATGGGAAAAACCACATGCATACACAGGTTCATCACAGTACAGCAACAATTTAAAAGGGAACTAGACGTAACCTAAATGTTTAACAAATAAGTATTTGCTAAATAAAATAATGGTCTATATGCTTGCTGGTCTATTACACAGACTTTAGACCATTCAAGGACTGCTACTACCTACTGAGGGAAAGATCACTGCTATTTAGCACTGAAGCAATCTCTCTTTTTTTTTAATGTTCGTTTATGGGGGGGGGGGGAGCCAGCGAGCGAGTAAGGGCAGGAGCAGGGGAGCGGCAGAGAGGGAGAGAAAAAAATCCCAAGCAGGCTCCACACTGTGTGTCAATGCAGAGTCATGCTGGGCTTGTTCTCACATTCTCATGAGATCATGACCTCAGCTGAAACGGAGTTGGATGCTTAACTGACTGAGGCACCCAGGCACCCCTGGGGCAATCATTTTTTAAAACTATTATTTTTATTCTTGAGTTAAGGCAAACAACAAACTGGGTTCATGTCTTTCTGGGAGCACAACAGAACCAGGGTTACTGAAAATAGCTGAAAGGCTCCACCATTCTTTTCCTACCCCCACAGTCCCATAAGTTACTCGGAAGAGGGTGGATGTACATGCAACTAAGGAGGTCTCTAACCATTACATCTTTTGAGAAGGCGTTCATAAAGGTTAGGGAAAATAAGAGTTACATTTTTTTTTTTGAGCTACATATTATTTTAAATAAAAGTTCTTTTCTGGGGTGTCTGGTGTCTCAGTCGGTTAAGCATCTGACTCTTGGTCTAGATTATCAGGTCATGATCTCACAGTTTGTGAGTTCGAGCTCTGTATCAAGCTCTGTGATGACAGTGCAGAACCTGCTTGGGATATTCTCTCCCTCTCTTTCTCCCCTTCCCCACTCACGTGAGTGTGTGCTCTCTCTAAATAAATAAATAAACTTTAAAAAAAAGTTATTTTCTTTTCCTTCCACATCCAGATTTGCCTGCCCAAGGATTATTCTCCCAGCAAGGAAGTACATCTAAAATAATTTTATTTAGGCTGGTAACCTCTTAGAGCACTGTTCTAAAGTACCTCTTCAAGATTTCTAAGAATTACATAGATTTGGAAAGTATCCAGACCATGACCAGTCCAAATCAATACAAAAAATTTATGTATGTAAATACATAACTATTTGAAAAAAAGTGTGTATAGGATCACTGTAATTCTTAAATAAAATTCATAATTAATTCAAATATTTATAGCAGGCCTACTATGAGCTACATGCTGTGAATACACGGGGAAAAATTATTCTTGCCCTCCAAGACTCAGTCTAGTGAGGGGCAATTCAAGAGGAACTAAATAGGGCCCTTCTAACATAGAGTGAAAAGGTGCTGACATCCTTAAAAAAGGAACATGAAGAGATACAGGATGTGAGGAAAAACTCACATCTCTTCCTCTTTTTGCTCAAATTCTCACTTGTTAATTTACTATACAGAATTGAAGCATTTGCTTGATCTCCTCCAGACAAGGTAGTCACTTCAAGAATTTAACATTTGCTGAATGAACTAGACCAAAACTACATTCAAATGTGTTTACAATCTTTATGCTCCCTCCAGAGAAAAATAAAGCTATGAGTTAACCAAAGTAAAACAGAAGTGAAAACACAGGTCTGATATATGTAGTTAAAAGGAAAATAACCAAAACTATTTAGTAGACCCTGACACTACCCACAAACCAGCACAGTGAATTACAAACTGAAGGTGGCTAAACAAAGCTGGGACTGGGACAGCACAAACAGAGAAATAGATGGAACAGACTGGAAGTAGAAGACAAAGATAATCTTGACCAATGAACTTTCCATACAGACCAATCATTTGAGATTTTTGAGAATTTCTCATCCATACTTCCCACCACAACCTTGAAATAAAGTAAAAATAAGCACAAATAGTCTGGTAATGTAACTAAAAGGTTCATCCAAAGCTGTTGGCAAAGAGACAATAGACCTACACTCCACATTATGATGCTAACAGATTCAGTTATGTCTAATTATGCCATCTTATATCCACCTTCCTCAAAAGTCAGGTCGCTCTAGTAAATTCTGAACATTTACTCAGATTAATACTTGCAACCTTCAGTTCAGCGATAAAAACAGAATGAGTATATAAACCTCGACAAGTACAGAAACAGAAATTACCTTCTAGAATCACAGAAGATATCAGAGGTGGAGGGACCATAGCCAACGTTTAAATCCAACTTTCATATTTTACAGATGAGGCCCTGGGGCCCACACGGCCAGTCTGTGGCGAAATTTTTTTAACTATAGCCTCTAAAGTCTACCAAATCTCTTAGAGATAAGTCTTACAGAAAAATTATAGAAATCAGCTTAAAACTGAACTCATGTAATGAAATGATTTAAGGTTTAGTATGCTTTCAAAAAGTGAAACATATTATGCCAATAAGTTTACAAACTAGCAAGAACTGGAGAAAGAAGAGTATGTGAAGAGATACAATTCTCATTTAAAAATCCAGTTAGTAATTTCATATTCCGACTGCAAGTATGTCCCAATATATAAATTATATACAAATATATTTATTTATATTTATATACTATATACATTTATATATATTTATAAAAAATATATATACAAAATTTGGTCTGTATTGTTACTTCTATATAAGTCCCATCTATTCGTATGGCCAGTGTTTTCTGAAGACAATTTTACTTTCATCCCAACTGTCCTTAGATTTTTATTAAGTTTTGATTATACAAACACGGAGAATGGACTGTTTTTTAATTGGAGCTCAGTTACCAGGGCTGCTTCCTATTTAAAGGAATTGAAATATTAACAATAGTACCTGTAATCAAGGCCAAACGAGGTCCCAAAAGGCTTGCAATTTTAAAGTAACAAACCAATTGTGTTTGAGTTGCATACACTTAAATTTTCAAAGTGTGCCACGTAAGAGAAGACAATTCATATGATGCCAGCAATGACATACGTTGAAGTGTTCATTTCTATTTATGGTGGAAGAATTAGCATACCCAACTTTTGTGGCACAAAGAAAAAGCTGTGTCTTTTACAAGTCCTACACAACGCAAACAAAAACTTTATTTTCTTTGGCCCTCGATAATTTGGAAAATTCCTGGTTCAAAACCAACCTCTCTCATTCTTCAGCCCTGAAAGAACTTCCATCCCCTGAGAACAAAACGCAGCCTGTCCAGAAACCCGCAGCGGCAGAAGGACGCGAAAGGACCCTTCCGAACGGGTTCCGCGTTCTCCTGGGTGACATCATTTCACCTGCGCCTCGGCAAAACGGGAGGGAGCGAGGCCATCTGCCAGGCGGCGGCGGGCCGGCGCTCCCGTTGGCTGCACCCACACCTCCTCGCCGCCGCCACGGGAACAAAGAGCGCCGGGCCGCCCGGCCGCGCCCGCCAAGCACCGGGCAACCACACCTCCTCCTGGTTGCCGGGAACGGCCCCGCAGGCTCCCTACGGCCTACGGCTCGGGCCCGGCCCGCCCTCACGCGGGAACCAACGGCCGGGCGGCCAGTACCTGCGAGGGGAAGCTCCGCCCTGCGGGGCTGCTCCCGCGGCTCCGCGCTGGGCCGCCGCCTCCTATTGTGACCGCTCGCCCAGCCAGAGGCCAGCTCGCCAGCTCCGCCGTCCCCGGGCCTCCTCACCCCCGGAACCCGGGATCCGACCGAGGCGCTGTCACGGCGCTTCCTTCCTCCCGGCACCATCACACGGGCCGCGCCAGGAAGCTGCTGAACGCTCGGAGCTGACAGAGTCGGCTAACGCCTCGGGGGCTCCATCCTCTCGGCCCCCGGGCCCTAATTGCCGGGGCCGCGACACCTTCCCGCCCGCCGCACCCCACCTCGGTGCTCACGAACACGGCGTGCCGCGCGCCGGCGCACTACCCTCCGCTGCGCGCGCAGGCGACGCCCCTCACCGCCAGGCCGCAGGATGCGCGAGCACGCGGCACTCCCACTTCTCTGGTTTGGGTCGCCGCCCTCCTCTCCACCCTGTCCCCTTACAGGAACGAACCTAGCGAGCCCAAAGCGCGAAACCGCCAGACGCTCCGCCCCTTTCCCCCACGGCTCGACTCCGCGCGCCGAGCCCCCTTTGTTTCCACCCCGCGGGGGAGGGGGCGGGGCAGCACTGCGCGCGTCCGGGCGCGCGACTGGGACTAGTTCCGGCAACAGAGCCCGTCGCACGGCGTCCCTGCGCAGCCCGGCCCAGCCCGCATCTCCAGCCGCGCGCTCAGCAAGGCCCAAGCTACCGAACGCGACCCTGGGGTCGGCCTTGTCTCTCAAAACGTACACATCTTCTCACTCTACAGTATGGCTGCTGGCCCCTGCCTCCTCCCTCCTCCAGAACTGAGCAAACAGTAACTGACCTCACTCAATTCGAAATATGTATTCATGTGACCCGAGAAGTGGAATTTTTACTGATGCAAAAGGAGGTGATTAGATCAAGGTATCTCACAAAGAAGCAAGCAGGTTGGAAACTTTAAACCTGACAGTTATTCAGACGCTGCTAAGGATGGGAAATGAAGAGGTACAAAGACCACAGCCGACATGGTGCTTGTCCTGATCACCTTCAGGATCTAAAAGGGAAGAAATATATTCCATAAAAGGACAATAAATTCAAGAAAAGGACAGTTAAGTAGTATTGGAGGCGAGGAGGGCTGTCAAGGGGACATCATGCAAGAAGTGGTCTTTAAGCAGATAGGAATTAGATGATGCCTTCAAGGATGGTGATCACATTTTAGGGTAGTCCAATCAGTAAAAAAAAAAAAACAAAAAAAAAACCAAAAAAAAAAACCACAAAAAAACAAAACTCAGGTTCTAGTTCTTCTAGCTTTACCCTACACCAGTCTCCTTCCTGCTCTGGGCCTCAGCTGCCTCTAGCAGAAAATTAAGGAATCAGACTAAACTGATGTTCCAGGATCCTCTGAATTTCTACCTATGATTAACACTATATGGTAATTATTTGTGTACATTTATCTCCCATGTCTGACTGAGCACTGGTTCTGTAACACCATGGTCCAAACCTACAGCCTGAAATACAACAGCCAAGTGCTTAGCAACTCTGAATTAAAGTTCCAGCAATAAATCACAAGCTTTTACAATTCCTGGACAAAGAGAAGCTAGAAGGATATAACAGGCTCCAATAAACACATCCCCTCCCGCAGCCCCATACCCCCATTATGTAGTCCTGTTACCTAGCTGACTCTTCCTCCCCAACACTGTCAGTCTTCCAAAGCAGGCAGTTTGGAAATGATTACATCCAAACTGTAAAGTTTTTTATTTTTTTCTTCATTTCATAACAAGAGTCATAAATCCCATCCACACCTTTAGATGCATCCAATGCAATCTGTTCCTAACTTGTGAGTCACTCACAATTCCCAGTCTACTGCTGTAGACTCATCTAGCATTACAGATCTTCCAGCAGAACCTTAGCTGCACAAGCTTCCTTACATAATCCAGACCCTCTTGAAACCACTTTTCTTGTATACTTGGATACTGGCTCCGTGATGATAGGAGGAAAAAAAGAAAAAAAATGGGAAAGGGAAGGGAAATTACCATTTGAGAACTCTCTAATCTTAAAAGCCAGATTCCTCAAGTGCTAAATTCCAGCAGCAAAAATCAATTACAGTCCTCCAGGGTTTCCACCCTTTAAAGCTCCTGTGAATCCCCCTGGGCCTCAGCCAATCCTTTGTGAGGCAAACTCCACAAGAAATCTTCTCATGGTTATGATCTTAGCTACCTGGGCTCCTAGGGCTTAACCCAAGAAGTCTGCCCAGATGTAAACAGTAATCCCACAACTCAAGGTTGGATAGTTTGATATTTGTACTATAACTTTTTCTCTAGTTTTCTTCACCAGAAAATCTAGTATCTTTCTAATAAACACCCAATCAGTGGGATAGGCTTTAAACTGGGCCACTTTTGACCTACTAATGTGGCAGGTGGTAAATTGTAAGAGAGCAATTGCTCAACCCCAGTCTTCCTAAAATTTTATTTGGTGTCTGTTCAAAAAGATACAAAGCCTTCTTGGAAGGGTGTCCAATACAACTTTCTGTGATAGATATGGCCAATATCTGCACCATCCAAAAGAAGGCCACATGTGGCTACTGAGCACTCAAAATGAGGCTAGTGTATCTAATGAATCGATCAGAATCAGTTTAAATAGCCACATGTGGCTAGGGATAGCACAGCACTTGTAGACAAAGTAATTGATTGCAGCAAGAGCTTTTTGAGACTTCTGACTCCAAAATTGCTCTTTAAAATCAACTTTTACAACATAGGAAAAAACTGAATGACTGCTAAAAACTTCTTCCTGAAGTACTCAAGTAATTTAAGTCCCCTCACTTTTAAAATAAAACTATACCGAGGCTCAGTCAGTTAAGCGTCTGACTTCAGCTCAGGTCATGATCTCACGGTTCATGGGTTCGAGTCCTAGGTAGGGCTCTGTGCTGATGACTCAGAACCTGGAGCCTGCTTCTAATTCTGTGGCTCCCTCTCTCTCTGTCCCTCCCCTGCTCGTGCTCTGTCTCTCAAAAATAAATAAACATTTTTTTAAAATAATAAAATATTTTCAATAATGCTTCATATTTTCTGTACAAGTCTTACATATTTTTGTTCTTTGATTTATTCCAGGTTTTGTATATAATTACTAATTCTAAAAATATGATATAATTATATACATGTATATTATATAATTATATAGCTATAATATATAATAACATATAATTAATTCTAATAGTTTAGCATAATCTTTTTTAATTTTCTATATATATATAATCCTGTTGGCAGAAAATAATGACCATTCAATTTCTTTTTTTCAAATACATTTTGCCTTTTGTCTTGTCTTACTGCACTGGCTAGGACCTCTAGTACAGTGCTAAATAGAAACAATGAGAATAGGCATTTTTATTTAATTCCCAAACTAGAAAACTTCCAACATTTCACCACTAAGTATGATGTTTGCAGTAGGTTTTTGCAGATCCCTATAGCAATTAAAAGAGTTCTCTTTTATTTCTAAATTGTTAAAAGTTTATTATAAAGGGATGTTTAATTTTATCAAAATTTCCTGCATGAGGTAATCATATAATTTTTCTGTTAATATGTGAATTACATTGGGGCACTTGGGTGGCTCAGCCGGTTAAGTGTCCGACTGCAGCTCAGGACATGATCTCATGATTAGTGAGATGGAGCCCCACATCGGGCTCTGTGCTGACCGCTCAGAGCCTGGAGCCTGCTTCAGATTCTGTATTTCCCTTTCTCTCTGCCCCTCCTCTGCTCACAGTCTCTCTCTCTCAAAAATAAACATTAAAAAAAATTTTTTTTTAATATATGAATTATATTCACTGATTTGTTTTGTTGTTGTTGTTGTAAAGATACATTTTTTGAAGTTTATTTTGAGAGAGAGAGAGAGTGAGCTGAGGAGGGCAGAGAAACAGAGACAGAGAGAGAGAGAATCCCAAGAGGCTCCACACTGCCAGTATGGAGAGTCCAGGGCTCGAACTCATGAACCTCGAGATCATGACCTGAGTCAAAGTCTAGAGTCAGGCACTTAACCTACTGAGCCACCCAGGTGCCCTGACACTGGTTTTGGATATTAAACCAATTTTGCATTCCTAATAAAATCCTGTCTTATTTATTACCCTTATTATATATTGTTGGATTTGTTTTGCTAACATGTTGATTAGGATTTTTACATCTATGTTTTGTTTTGTTCTGAGGGAGAGAGGGGGAGAGAAATGTTTTTAAAATTTTTTTAAATGTTTATTTGAGAGAGAGAGAGAGAGAGAGAGAGAGAGAGAGAGAATGCAAGCAGGGGAGGGGCAGAGGGAGAATCCCGAGCAGGCTCCTCCATCCGTGTAGAGCTTGATCCCATGACGGTGAGATCACGAACTGAGCCAAAATCAAGAGTCAGATGCTTAACAGACTAAGCCCCCAGGTGCCCCAACATCTGTGCTCTTAAATGAAATTAGCTGTTATTTTCCATTTTTATAATGTCCTCATCAAGTTTTTTTTACAAAGATTATGCTAGCCTTAGAAATTAATGGGGGGGGGGAGCAGGGGGGGGCACCAGGGTGGCTCAGCTGGTTAAGTGTCTGACTTTTGCTCAGGTCACAATCTCCTGGTTTATGACTTCAAGCCCCACACTAGGCTCTCTGCTGTCAGCACAGAGCCTATTTCAGATCCTCTGTCTCTCTCTCTCTCAGCCCCTCTCCTGCTTGTTCTCTCGATAAGATAAGATAAGATAAGATAAGATAAGATAAGATAAGATAAGATAAGATAAGATAAGATAAGATAAGATAAGATAGAAATTAATTGGGGATGGGATGCTTGGATGACTCAGTCAGTTAAGCACCCAACTCTGGGTCTCTGCTCAGGCCATGATCTCAAGGTTCACAGGACTGAGCCCTGGGGGTCAGACTCTGCTAGCAGCAGTGGAGCCTGCTTGAGATTCTCTCCCTCTTTCTCTCTCTCTCTCTCTGCCCTTCCCCTGCATGCACACGCTCTCTCTCTCAAATAAATAAAAACATTTTTTAAAAAAAGAAATGAATCGGGAATGTTTTCTCTTTACTCTGTAGTTTCTGTAAGACTGAGGTTACAGATTAATTCTTTAATTGTTTGGTAGAATTTGCTGGTTAGCCAACTGAACTTGGAATTAAATTTCTTGTCAGAGTTGCAGTCTTTCCCTTATTATTTTTTTAAAGATTTTATTTTGGGGGCACCTGGATGCCTCAGTCAGTTGGACGTTCAACTTCGGCTCAGGTCATGATGTCGTTGATCCTGATTTCAAGCCATGAGTCGGGCTCTGTGCTGTCAGCTCAGAGCCTGGAGCCTGTTTCGGATTATGTGTCTCTCTCCCTCTCTCTTCCTCCCTCTCCCTCTCCCTCTCCCTCTCCCTCTCCCTCCTTCTCTCTCTCTCTCTCTCTCTCTCTCTCTCTCTCTCTCCCGCTTCCCTGCTTGTGCTCTCTCTCTCAAAAATAAACATTAAAAAATTTTTTTAAATAAAGATTTTATTAACTAATCTCTACACCCAACATGGGGCTCAAACTCACAACCCTGAGATCAAGAGTCACATGCTCCACCAACTGAGCCAGCCAGGTGCCTGTCTTTTCCTTATTTTTTTTTTTTAAGTTTATTGATTTTGAGAGAGAGACACAGACAGAGAGGCAGAGGGAGGGAGGGAGGGAGGGAGAGAGGGAGAGGGAGAGAGAGGGAGAGGGAGAGAGAGGGAGAGAGAGGGAGAGAGAGGGAAAGAGAGAGAGAGAGAGAGAAAGAGAAAGAAAGAGAGAGAGAGAGAGAGAGAGAGAGAGAGAGAGAGAGAGAGAGAGAGAGAGAATCCCAAGCAGTCTCTGTGCTGTTAGCACAGAGCCCTACTCTAGGCTCGATCTCACAACCTGTTGAGATCATGGCCTGAACTGAAATCAAGAGTCGTCCGACACTTAACCAACCAAGTCAACCAGGCTCCCTTTTCCTTACTTTTTACAAAGGAGGAACAATATAATCTTAGGATACATGTAAGGAAGATCTCATACTGAAACTCACAAACTGCTTCTGGAAAACTAACTTCTAATCTTGTGACTATGAAGGGTTCTACTGCTGAAAATACACTTTCTAGCACACAGCATAAACAATAACCATAAATAAATTATACAAAAGTGACAAACAGTCTGCCAAACAGTAAATATAAAATTTCATTTGGTTCTAAATTTTGCATTTCTAAGACATCACAGACTTATCTAAACAAGATGATTATCTGAAGGACCTTTATAGGAGAGCTGACTCTGAGGCTATGGTCTTTCTTTGACACTTTTTTCACAATACCTTCCAGTATTTACTAAATGTCTGTTTCCCCCATGAAACTGTAAACTCCTCAAGAGCAGGTCCCATTTCTCTTTTGTTTGTTGTCACTGATGTCCATATTTGGAGAATGTTGACTAGTAGAGAACACACAAAAAAGGAAAGGAATCTCTTATTTTAAGGTGTTCAAACGCATGATTCAAGAGCTGCAGATTAAAAATCACTTGTCCAGATGCTGAAGAACCACTCACGTAGAGAAAAAATATCAGAGAAAAAAAAATGGTATACACTTTTGGGACCTGCCAAAGAAGGTGTTGGGTAGAGAATGGCCTTCCTGTTGGGAGTCCATGACCTTTATAATGAAGAGGCAGTTTCCCACTGTTAACACTGTCAGGAATCGGGTTGTGCTGTCATCACATCCACTGCCAAGTCTCCTGATTGTAACCTCACTCCAATCCCAACCACTACTGCTGAATTAGTGGCCTCTATTCTGTGCTCTAACATAGCATTAATCATTTGGCTATGCAAATATGTATTCATTTGAGTCTTCTGGGCATTCGACAGAGAACTCCTTGAAGCCAAGGACTAAGTCTCACTGACTCTGGCAAGGGTTCTAGCATATGGCAAGCACTCAGTAGGTTCCAAATTAATGATATGTGATATTTCATAGCAGTGGTAATTCCAATGTGTTTCTCAATAGGCAAATTCCCAAGAAGAAATGAGACACAAAAGCAGAATGGATAATAAAAGAGAAGAACAAGGAGACCAAAAAGAATTTCAAACTTTCCTCAAGGTAGCTCTGCTCACCCTCCTCCGTAAACGTTTCCCTCCCTCCATCAAAACCAGCTGAAAGGACCTAATAAGATGAAGCTACATAGTGGAAAGGTGTATTGGCCTAGCACTATTCAGGCTATACATTATCTATAACCTTGACAAGATGTGATCTAATGCAAAACATCAGAATAAGCACTTCCACCCACAAGTGTTACCACCTAACAGAGTGGAAAGGTTATTGATCAGCAGCTGCCAGCTATAGTTGCTAAAGACCAGAAAGGGGCAGCAAATGCACACCCAAACCCAATTCTACTGAAAGCCTCCCATAATGTAGCCAGCTTTAGGATGGAAGAGTAGGCAGACTGCTGTTCCCACGGTACAGGTGTGAGATGCCAGGGACTAAACCATGACAGTTCTTAAGGCAGTGAAGATGAGAAGTGCTTAAAGCAGAACCAGGTGAAAGGCCATCAGCCAGAAAGGAGTTCAAGATGGTTGAATAAAGAAACCCGAGTGGGTTGAATAAAGAAACCCAAGCTAGTCAGAAAGTGGAAAAAATAGAGACCCACATCAAATCAGAAATGGAGAGGCAAGGGTGCAAATAAAGCACACACTGCACATCATGGCATACTTAATCTCTGGAGCAGGACAAATGATAAAGAGCGGACTCCGAGGCATGACGTGCCTTAACGCACACCCTTTGAAGCAGAGATCTTAAAGGTACCTTGCTCATTCTGATCTGGTAAACAGGGAGCATCTTGGGAGCAATTCTAATTGCTATGACTCTCATTCTAAACGGCTCCAGTGGCTCAATCTCAGGGCAAATCATACGCCAATAAAATACTTTTAAAATATCCATTGGACAGGCAATGAAAAGAGTTAACCACATACAGATCTAGGTTGTTCAACAAAGCCTGTTAATCTTACTGTTAAGGATAAACCATCTCTTCTTTTTTTTCCTCTTTATTAAAGTTTGAGAGAAAGAGAGGGGGAGGTAGGGAGAGGGGGAATAAGCACAAGCAGGGCAGGGGCAGAGAAAGAGGGAGAAAGAGGATCCCAAGCAGACTCTGTGCTGTCAGTGTGGATTCTGACTCAGAACTGAACTCACTAATGGTGAGATCATGACATGAGCCACAATCAAGAGTTGGACACTTAACTGACTGAGCCACCCAGGCACCCCAGGGATGAACCATCTCTTATTTGTAACATTAAATACTACACTTGGGTTTTTTTTTCATTGTTTTGATATTATAAAGATAAAATGAATTCTCTCATACATACATATAGTTTGGGCTGCATTTGAAAATATCTCCTTAAGGGAGCCTGGGTGGCTCAATTTGTTAGACGTCCGACTTTGGCTCAGGTCATGATCTCATAGTTTATGGGCTTGAGCCCTATGTCGGGTTCTGTGCTGACAGCTCAGAGCCTGGAGCCTGCTTCAGATTCTGTGTCTCCCTCTCTCTCTGCCCCTCCCCCACTCATGCTGTCTGTCTCTGTCTCTCTCTCTCTCTCTCTCTCTCTCTCTCTCTCAAAAGTAAACATAAAAAAAAAAAAATTAGACACTAACATAAAATATGACCCAAAAAGCCAGTGAGCATGGGCTACACTTATATAAGTGCTTCAAGAAAATAAATGAATTATAGTATAAGCACTGGTTAAGAAACAGAAAAGCACAGACAGACAACTAGCTCCTTCACTTTGAGGAAGACAATGAAAAAGTAGTTGCTGAAAAGGGACATGAGAATGATTGAGATGCAAGAAACATGAGAATGTTTTCTACACACATCAGAACACAGGAATATCTTGTAATTTCCACCATATTTGATGGAAAACAGAATTTCCTGTAGGGAATTCCTGGTGAGTCTCATGTGACTGCATAGTTGATACCCTGCTCTGGATCATGCCCATGGCTGTAGACTTCTAACACCCCGCATTCAGGAGATGTGGCCAGCTCACTGAAAATGCCAATGTCCTCGTGGTCACTTCCACTGATGATATGCATTTTAGACACTGACTAACCTGGGTGGTTTTGCACAGATGTTGTGATAGATGGCACTTTGCTACAAACCCTGCACCCTCCTGCCCAAATCACATTCAACAGGCCTTTCCGAAACCTTAAATAAAAAAGTGTGTAACCTGACCAGATTCACACAAAACAGACATGATCACCTTAAATAAAAATCTTTAAGGCAGGACAACTTTATACAAGTATCAAATTTAAGCTCCCACAGTAAATTTATTGATCTCCTCTCTCCTTACTTCTTACTGTTACAAAAGTGTCTTATAAATAAAAACAAATTAAATTTAGAGGGCAATGACCTTCCAAAGGCCAAAACAAGAATGCCACATAACAGGGCACCTTGGTGGCTCAGTTGGTTAAGCATCTGACTCTTGATTTTGGCTCAAGTCATGATCCCAGGGTCATGGGATCAAAGCCTGCATTAAGATTCTCTCTCTCTCCCTCCACATCTCTGCCCTCCCCAAAATAAATTAAAAAAACAAAACAAAACAGAATGCCACAAAACAATAATCTCAAAATATCTATCATTACAATGTGGTTTTTTCCAAGGAGGCTTCACGTCCAGCACAGAGCCCAACACAGAGCCGAACTCACAACTCTGAGATCAAGCCCTGAGCTGAGAAAGAAAATGTAGGGAACCATCTGAATGGAAACAGATTTCCTAAAAATAAGAGCAATGAAATACATTTCAGAAAGGACTACACTGACAGATTTGCTCCCAAAATAATTTTAAATTTCTGAATGGGAAAAAATTCATTAAAAATTAAAAGCTGGGGGGGAGGGGGGGGTTGGGGGGGGGCTGGGTGGCACTGTTGGTTAAGCATCCGACTCTTGATTTCGGCTCAGGTCATGATCTCATGGTTTGTGAGTTTGAGCCTCACATGGGGCTCTGCACTGACATTGTGGAGCCTGCTTGAAATTCTCTCTCTGGCCCTCCCCCACTCTCTCTTTAAACATTAAAAACAATTTTCTAAAAAATTAAAAGCTGGGAAACTTTTTTCAAGTATAACAGATGATTAATGTTCCTATGCAAAGGGATGGGAAAAGGGGAATATCCCAAAAGAAAAGAAAATTATGCAAAAGACAAATCTTAAAAAAGCAGTGACTAACAAATGAACATATGAAATCTATACAACCTTGGTAGTAATCACAGAAATATTCATTGAAACAATTAGAAACCATTTCTCATCAAT
This sequence comes from Felis catus, assembly GCF_018350175.1. NCBI lineage: Eukaryota > Metazoa > Chordata > Mammalia > Carnivora > Felidae > Felis > Felis catus. The sequence goes on from NC_058380.1 coordinate 58,016,223, forward strand.
CATTCAGAAAGTAACTGGTATTATGAATGCTATTCAATGTGAAAAGGAAGTGAGACAGGCATTCTCATACGGAAGCATAAACTGATGCATATGAATGTGCAAAAAATATACAAAAAGAGACAAAGGCTGAAAAAAGTTCATATCCTTTGATTCAATTCTATTCTAATAATCTATGCTAAAGAAATACATCATTTGGAGGCACCTGGGTGGCTTGGTCGGTTAAGCATCTGACTTCGGCTCAGGTCATGATCTCACGGTCCGTGAGTTCGAGCCCCACCTTGTGCTCTGTGCTGACAGCTCAGAGCCTGGAGCCTGTTTCGGATACTGTGCCTCCCTCTCTCTCTGCCCCTCCCCTGTTAATGCTCTGTCTCTCTCTGTCTCAAAAATAAATAAACATTAAAAAAAATTTTTAATTAAAAAAAAGAAATACATCATTCAAAACTTATTACACAGCTACAATAATCAAAACACTGTAGTACTGGTATAAGGACAGATACATAGACCAACTGAACAGGATAGAGAGCCCAAGAATAAACCCTTACATATATGGTTCAAGTGACCCCAAAAGGGTCAAAGAGTTCCAAGACAATTCAATGAGAAAAGAACACTCTTCAACAACAGTGCTGGGAACTCGATATCCATATACAAAACAATGAAGAGAGACCCTTACACCTTACCCTATATACAAAAATTAACTCAAATGAGTCAAAGATCTGAACTTAAGAACTAAAACTAGAAAGTTTAGGAAAAAACACAGGGGAAAACCTTCATGAGATTGGATTGCAGCAATTTCTTGGGTATGACACCAAAAGGCAGATGAGAGAAAAATTAATTGGAATTCCTTCAAAGTAAGAATTTCTGTGCAAAGGTCACAACCAACAGAGTAAAAAGGCAGCCTCCAGAATGGGATAAAATATTTGCAAATCATCTGTCTGATAAGGGGTTAATACTGACACTACATAAAGAATTCCTACAACCAAACAAAAACCAAACCTGATTAACAAATGGGCAAAGGTCTTGAACAGACATTTCTCCAAAGTAGATAAACAAATGACCAACAAGCACATGAAAAGATGTTCAATATTACTAATGAGTAGGGCAATGAAAATCAAAACCACAATGAGATACTACCTCATATGCAACAGGATGGCTACCATTAAGAACAATAACAGAAAATAACAAGAGCTGGCAAGGATTTGGAATGTAAAATGGTGCAGCCACTTTGGAAAACAGTATAGCAGTTCCTCAAAACTCTAAAAGTATAAATGAACCAGCAATTTCACTTCTGGGTGTATACCCAAAAGAACCGAAAGCAGAGTCGCTAAGAGATATTTGTACACCCATGTTCCTAACAGCATTATTCACAATAGCCAAAACGTGGAAACAACCCAAGTGTCCCATCCATGGATGAATGAAAAGACAAAATGTGTTATATATACATACAACAGAATGTTATTCAGCCTTTAAAAAAATGGAAATTCCAACATTTATGCTACAACATGAACATACCTTGACAACGTTATATTAAATGAAATACGCCAGGCACAAAAAGACACATATATTATGATTCCATTTATATGAGGTACATAGAACACTCAATCATAGAGACAGCAAGTAGAATGGAAGCTGCCAGGGGCTCTGGGGAGAGATGAGGAGTTACTGTTTAATGGATACAGAGTTTTGCAAGATAAAAGAGCCCTGGAGATTGGTTGTACAATAATGTGAAAAGTATATTCACACTCAACACTACTGTACTGTACACTTAAAAATGATTAAGAAGGGGGCGCCTGGGTGGCTCAGCCAGTTAGGCGGCTGACTTTGGCTCAGGTCATGATCTCACAGCTCAAAGGCATGTGAATTTGAGCCCCACATAGGGCTCTCTGCTGACAGCTCAAAGCCTGGAGCCTGCTTCCAATTCTGTGTCTCCCTCTCTCTTTGCCCCTCTCCTGCTTGTGTTCTCTCTCCCTCTCTCTCAAATGTTAAAAAATATTTTTTTAATGATTAAGAAGGTAAATTATATGCTTAGGTGTATTTTACCAGTTAGAAAAACATTTCATCACAGCAGCAAAAGAGATGTTTAAAAATATAAACCAGATCATAGCATTCCTTTCCATAAAACCTTGCAAAGTCTTCCCACAACAGGAAGAATGAAATCTAAACTTTCCCTGGCTTATTACCAAGTTCACGATCTGCCCTGTGCCTACCCCTTCAACCTCATCTCTTACCACTTCTATCCTCATCCACCTGGCTTGTACACATCAGTCTTTCTTCTGTTTGTATGATCTTTCTAGCCTCAGGGCCTTTGCACTAACCCTTCCCTCTCCCTATGATGTTCTCCTCATGGCCCAGATTTTCACAATTTATTCCTTCCTCTCATTCAGATCTTAGCTTAAGTGTCACCATCTTAAAGGCCTTCCCTAACACCTAATCTAGAGTAGCCAACTGCCCAATTACATGTAGAGTGCTTATGAGCATCTGATTATTTGTTGGTTTACATGTACAGTTAATTTTCTGCCCCTTTCACAAAAAATAAGCACCAGAAGAACAAGGACCTTCCTTGGTAGCCTTTTCACCACTCTACCCTGGTGACTCAACAGTGCCTGGGACATAGTAGGCACTTAATAAATATTTGCTGTATGAATAAATGCATAATAGTTTTTAAAAATGACCTAAGGCTCCAAAATTAAAGACAGATTAAATAAATTACCATGTATCCTTATGGTAGAACATTATGCAGCCATTTTAACTGATGTTTCATGTATATACAATGCAGAAAAGATGACCATACATAGTAAGTTCTCCCATCCTTCATTCTCTTCTTCTTACGTTGACATTACTCCCTAGTGGGGAGATTGAGGCTCCCTCCTCTTGAATTTGGGCAGGCCCGTGACTATGCTGGGAAGTGATGCTTTGTGACTTCTGAAGTTAGGTCATAAAAGGCCATACGCATCTTCCCCTCTTGGGGGGGGGGGGGGGAATCAAGGTACAATGCTATGAGAAGCCCACACTACATTTTAGGCACTCAAGCCAAGGGGCTCAGTTGAAGTCCCAGCTGATAACCAGGATTAACCATTAGACATGTGAGTGAGGACTTCAAGATGACTCCAGCCTCAGCCACCATTTGATTATAACTGCATGAGGAAACTCCAAGCAAGAACCACCTAGCTGAACACAGGAAACCTCAGAACCAAGAAAGATACAAGTGCTCTGCACCAAATGAATTTTAGGGTAATTAATTACATACACAGCCATAGATAACCAGAGCAATTTAGTTTTATTTTAACCATGCAGATAATGCAAAGTGATGGAGTTTTTTTATGACAGTCTGTTGCTGTGTACTTCCCCAATTTTCTATAATGAGCACATGTAACTATGTAACTGGGTGCATGGTGAGATTTTTTTTTTTTTTGAGAGAGAGAGAGAGAGAGAGAAAGAGAGAGAGAGAGAGAGAGGTAGGTGAGGGCAGAGAGAGAGGGGAAGAAAATCCCAAGCAGTCTCCACACTGTCTGCACAGAGCCCAACGCAGGACTCAGTCTCATGAACCATGAGATCATGACCTGAGCCTAAATCAAGAGTCAGATGTTTGGGATGCCTGGGTGGCTCAGTCGGTTAAGCATCCAGCTTTGGTTCAGGTCATGATCTCATGGGCCATGAGTTCGAGCCCCAAATTGGGCTCTGTGCTGACAGCTCAGAGCCTGGAGCTGCTTCGGATTCTGTGTCTCCCTCTCTCTCTGCCCTCCTCTGCTCATGCTCTCTCTCAAAAATAAACATTTTTTAAAAATTAAAAAAAAAAAAAAAAAAAGAGTTCGTTGCTTAACCGAATGAGCCACCCAGGCGCCTGAGATTCTATTTTTTTTTTTTAAAGCACGGGAGCCAGAACAATTAAAGGGATATTTAACTTTTTTTATTTTATTTTATTTTTTTTAATTTACATCCAAATTAGTTAGCATATAGTGCAACCATGATTTCAAGAGTAGATTCCTTAATACCCCTTACCCATCTAGCCCATACCCCCTCCCACAATCCCTCCAGTAACCCTCTGTTTGTTCTCCATATTTAAGAGTTTTAACTGACTTTTTTTTTTAACGGACCATAGAAGATTTAGGAATGGCTTATAAGCATATAAAAAAATGCTCAGCATACTTAGGAAGTATGGGAGAAATGCAAATTAAAACAACAACTGAGATGTCCCACTACAGCTGCTATAATTTAAAAGACGACCGAAGTGTGGGACGTAAACATGTGGATGTGAAGAAACCAGGTCCCTCGTGCATTTGCTAGAATGTAAAATGGTGCAGCCACTCTGCAAAACAGTTTAGTAATTTCTCAAAATGTTAAAAATATATCATGTGACCAACTAAACAAAAACATACTTACATAAAAATGTTCCTAGCAGTGTTATTCATAATAACCAAAATATGGAAACATACCCATCAACTGGTGAATGGGTAAACAAAAGGCATTAGATGCACACCGTGGAATATTATTCACCCATAAAAAGGAATGGAATTCATGCTTCAAAATAGACAAACCTTGAGATAATCATGCTAAGTGAGAGAAGCCACACACAAAAGCCACATATTCTATGATTCTGTCTATACAAAATGTACAGAACAGACAAATCCATAAAGACAATGATTAGTGATTGTCAGGAGCTGGGGCAAGGGATAATGAAGAGTGACTGCTAATGGTTGTGGGTTTTTCAGTGAGGAATGTGAAGATTTTCCAAAATTAGATGGCGGAGATAGTCGTACAACTCTGGATATACTAATAACCACTATTTGCAAGCATACAAATATAACTAGTTAACCTTGTTAATACTAAATTCCAATTATTGCTTCTAGGTAGAAGGGTTAAAATTAGTGCTACATATCTTTTTAGAATCAAAGTGTAATTTTTTAAAAACCTAAAAAAATTAAAATATCAAGGTTACAATAAAGTATACAGTCCTGAAAGAAAAAAGTCACACATTTCCTACCTTCCCTAAAAGTGGTCTGCATGGCATTACACAAACCAGATTGGTACCTTCTTCTGTGACAAATGGAAGTTTTGTCCAGAAAAGACTTCTGCCCTGAGTAGCCATTCACACACATGCCAGTTTAGAAAGAATTCTCCCATTTCCTTCTCTCAAGTGACCAGCATTCTGGGAACTGTTCCAGGCCACTCTAGGAAAGTGTACCATTGAGGCTACAAATTAATTCATCTCACCCCCTGGTTCCATCCCCAGTCACATACAGATGAGTTAAAATTGAGGCAACTTTTAAGAAAAATCATGTTTTGTTCCCAAATCTGAGAAATGGACCATGCCTGAAAGTTAAGGGAGGACAATAAGCAAGGCATCAACATGTTTTCACAATCAGAATAGCTAAGCAATTATTTTGCATGACTTGTATAAGGGACAGAAGATCTGGTCTAGCTCCAGCACTGTAGGGTGACTCCTGAACAAGTCATTTCTCCCAGTGGGGTCACAGCTTCCAAGTTTGGTGTTTTGTTTTTTTTTTTTCAAATGTTTATTTTTGAGAGAGAGAGAGAGAGAGAGAGACAGAGCATGAGCAGGGGAGGAGCAGAGAGAGAAGGAGACACAGAATCCGAAGCAGGCTCCAGGCTCCGAGCTGTCAGCACAGAGCCCGACATGGGGCTGGAACCCACAAACCATGAGATCATGACCTGAGCCGAAGTCAGACGGTCAACCGACTGAGCTACCCAGGCACCCCTTCCAAGTTTATTTTAAAAAGAGGGTTGGAGGGGTGCCTGGGTGGCTCAGTCTGTTGAGCGTCCGACTTCGGCTCAGGTCATGATCTCATGGTTCATGGGTTTGAGCCCCGTGTTGGGCTCTGTGCTGACAGCTTGCTCAGAGCCTAGAGCCTACTTTGGATTCTGTGTCTCCTCCTCTCTCTGTCCCTCCCCTGCTCACACTCTGTCTCTCTCAAAAATAAATAAATGTGAAAAAATAAAATAAAAAGAGAGTTGAATTATCTGAGTCCCATAATCCCTTCAATTCTCAAAGTGAGAGAATACTTTGAGTGTTGTGTACTTGTGTGAGTATGTATGTGTATGCAAACACATCCAAGTGCTATGTGCTATGTGTCAGGTAGCAGGCTCAATTTGTTTCTGCTTTTACAAAACCAATATCCACTTGTTAAAGAAGTCAGAAGCTGTTGCAAACATAAAGATCTTAATTTTTAGACATGCTATCCACAGCCTTCCTCCCTAGAATAATGCCTGATGATCCTATTCAAAACTGCTATCCAACTCTTGGTGGTTCTCATCCCACTTATTCTGCTCTACATTTTCTTTAATTCACTGCACTTATTGTAACATATTATTTATGTATGGTGTTTATTTTTATTGGCTGCCTCCCCCCAGCAAGACTGTACACTCATGAAAAAACAGCAATCTTTGTTTTGTATCCTGATATATTTCGTAAGTGCCTAGACACATAGCTGCCAGTCAATAAATCTGACTGAATCAGTTGAATAAATTATAAATACACAGTCAAGAGGCTCTAATCCATTCTCTCCATTTCCCTCTGGGAAACAATCATAAGTATACAACACACAGCAGGCAGGACAAAGGGGAGAGCAGTTTCTCACAATTCTTTGATCTGTTGGTCAAATGACAAAATCCCTTAAAGTTCTCTTCCCTTCTCCCCGTGTATTTTAAGAAAAAAGTGCCATCTCCTAAAAGCACAAAATCAGTCATAGAAAGATGCAGAAATTAGGAGCAAAAATATTTCCAAGTAGATGGCAAGCATCTTGTGGAGGTAGAGAGAAATCTCATCTCCAGACTCTATCTGGAGACAGAACAGGGCACAGTTTGGCATCACCACTACGAATGAACAAATGGAGGAAAGCATATTATACTTAGCAGAGGGAAGAAAAACTTAACCCCAAAACATCTTCACAATTACAAAGCACAGTTGTAAGCAATATTACTGGCCTACAGTGATTCTGCCTTTCCCTCTATCATCACTTTTTTTTTTTTCCCAAATGCTCATTTCTAAAATCTCTGGTATACTGAATTTTACAGAGCTAACTGTATATAGTCTAGCAGTATCTTTCAGTGGCTTGCTACTAAAAAGTTAGAAGTTAAATCCATGCCTCTGGATTACTATAATAATAAAAGAGACTCTGGAATGCTAAAAGCATACCACTCTCTCTGTAAACAGGCTGAAATCTGTCTCAGCAAAGCTCACAAAGACAGGGAGATCAACACACAGAGCAAAGAAAACCATTTGGAAAATCCCAATGACCAACCAAACTTCTTGATCTAGCTCCAACAGGATGAGGGAGGAGGATCTTGATTAAAACAGCAGAGAAAAGGATCACTTGGATTGGTTTGCCTGGGAAAACTACCAAGGGAGTGATACATTGCTCCATGTAAGACACAGGAAATGGGAGGGAAGCCACTGGAAACTGATGATGGAAAAGACTAAATTTAAGTCCATCCAACATCAGCAGCCAGATGTTCCAAGCACCAAGCCCACATTAGTATCTACTTGCAAGGGCTGGGCCATCAACTGTGCTGATGAGTACTGGAAAGTCCCCAAGACCAGGCTGCTTGAGAGAAGGAGCAAAACACCAAAATGAAACAAAACCGCCAACAGTTCGGACCTGATTTAAAAACCAAACAAAAAATGAAACAAACAAAAAAAACCTCAGGCCCTAAGCAGGTTTCTTTTGCATGAATTAGACAGGTTCCATTCTTAATCCTCAACATTTCGATTGGGCTTTGGAAACAGAAAAAAAAAAAAAAGTAAGTACGAGAAAAAATGGTAATGCAACACAATCAACTAAAAAAAAAAAAAAACAAATCAAAGTGGCTAAGATATTTCAAACTAGAAACAGACACAAATTGCTGAGGGAATTAGCAGCTTTGGGAGCACCTGTTCATATATTAAGATAATCCACCCAGTCTGTGCAAGAAACGAGGAAGCAAAGTGACAGGAACAAGGATGAGCATTAAAAAAAAAAAAAAAAAAAAAAGAGGTTTTATTAAGAGACCAGCCCACTTCCTGAAAATTATCCTCAAGTGTTCTGGAGTGGTCTAATAATCTGACAAATACAGCAGCCAAGGCTTTCTGTATCTCAAAATCGTGCCTCCCCAGGCACACCCTCCTGGCCCCATGTCCACAGTTATGCAAGTAAATCCAACAATATAAGGGCAGCATGCATTTTCACCATGATAGACATCAACACAGACCTCACCTTGTCACTGTCATCATGACAAATGTGGTCGTGATGGATGGACTGGCACTGAAAAGAAGCACCAACACTACCTACAAGAGAAAGGGAGGAAAAGTTAAGATGCAGTAAGTCCTTACATTTAAGCTGTTTTTCCAATTAAAAGTGCTTTTCTATCATCCCATCTAATCTTCAACAATACTCAGAAGTAGGTAGGATAGAGATTGTATTATTCATTCAGCTTAAACAAAACAAAACACGGAGAGGCTGTCTTGCACAAAGTAGCAGTCAGTGAAGTGGTGTATCTGAAACTAGAATCTTGTTCAAACCCCTTATTCACCACTTTCTACTATACTGAGCAGTTAGCTTTCAAAGTATGGCCACCTAAGTAAGCACAACAGCCTTCAATAAGGCAAACGTATTTAAAAATATAGACATACCCTCTTCAGACTATATACACTTCCTTTGAGAAAAAAGCTGACACTATAAACTCTTAGCATATAGATAATACCATCTAATACACAATTATGGGGCACCTGGCTGGCACTCAGCTGGTGGAGCATGCAACTCTTGATCTTGGGGCTGTAGGTTTGAGCTCCATGTTGGGTATAGAGAGATTACTTAAAAATAAAATGTTTAGGGGCACTTGGTTGGCTCAGTCAGTTAAGCATCCAACTCTTGATTTCAGGATTGTGAGTTTGAGCCCCAAGCTGGGTGTAGAGATTACCTAATAAAACCTAAGGGGCACCTGGGTGACTCAGTTGGTTAAGCATCTGTCTCTTGATTTCAACTCAGGTCATGATCTCATGGTTCATGAGTTTGAGCCCTGCATCAGGCTCTGTGCTGACAGTGCAAGCCTGCTTGGGATTTTCTCTCTCCTCTTTCTGCCCTGCCCCATTTGCACATGCCCCTCTCTCTCAATAAATAAACTTTAAAAAAATAAAATCTTAAAAAATGTTTAAGGGGCACCTGGGTGGCTCAGGTGGCTGAGCATCTAACTCTTGGTTTTGGCTCGAGTCGTGACCTCATGGTTTGTGGGATTGAGCTCTTGAGTTGAGTTCTGTGCTAGCAGTGCAGAGCCTGCTTGGGATTCTCTCTCTCCCAATCTCTCTATGCCTCCCCCCACTTTGTGTGTGAGCGCACTCATGCACGCTCTCTTTTTCTCAAAATAAAAAACACTTGGGGCACCTGGGTGGCTCAGTCAGTTAAGCGTCAGACTTCGGCTCAGGTCACGATCTCGCGGTCCATGAGTTCGAGCCCCGCGTCGGGCTCTGTGCTGATGGCTCAGAGCCTGGAGCCTGTTTCAGATTCTGTGTCTCCCTCTCTCTCTGACCCTCCCCCGTTCGTGCTCTGTCTCTCTCTATCTCAAAAATAAATAAATGTTAAAAAAAATTTTTTTAAACACTTATTTTTATTTTATTTATTTATTTATTTATTTATTTATTTATTTATTTATTTATTTTTAATTTTTTTTTCAACGTTTATTTATTTTTGGGACAGAGAGAGACAGAGCATGAACGGGGGAGGGGCAGAGAGAGAGGGAGACACAGAATCGGAAACAGGCTCCAGGCTCTGAGCCATCAGCCCAGAGCCCGACGCGGGGCTCGAACTCACGGACCGCGAGATCGTGACCTGGCTGAAGTTGGACGCTTAACCGACTGCGCCACCCAGGCGCCCCTAAACACTTATCTTTAAAAAGTTTAAAATTTACAAAATTAAAGCATTTATATTTATTTTTTAATGTTTAATACACAATCATATAAGATTATAAATCAGTTGTTACTTTGAAAGTATACTTTTTTACTACACCTCTTTGTTAATTTGAAGAACTATCTCCTAATGACTGCTCTATAATAGTGACATTTCTAACCAATAGGAAAACAAATGATTATTCAATAAATGATTCAACAACTGATGAGCCATTTGAAAAAGTTTGGTTCCTACATCACACCATACAGAAAATGGTGGCTCAAAGATCTATATAAATGTAAAAACAATGAAATCAGTTTTAAAGGAAATGTAGACTTAAAAAATAATCTTGGGATAAGAGAAACTTTCTGAAAGATAGCTAAAACAAAAGGCATAAACAAAAAGTCAGCAGGCATGACTGCCTACCAAAGATGAGCAAAACCCCTTCTTCTTATGTATGAGAATTTGACCTTGGGTTAATCCCTCTTAAACTGATTAAAACAACATGCTACCTATATGTCGCTTGGCAACACTGCTTATTATATAAAGTTGCCAAACTAGTAAATTGCATCTGCATCTAGAAGTACAACGAACACTTAGTAGCAAGCCATGTTTTTGAGCTTCTCTGAGTCTAGTGACACGTAATTAGGCATGTCCCTTGCAGAGGATCCTTGAAACTATGCCTATGGATTTCTCTGTGGCACCCAAAGTGGTTATCATCTCTGAACCTGAGTTGTCAAAAGAACACTTTGGAAAGTATGAACTGTTACATGAACTTCCACAAGGACTCCCATTATCTTTTTTTTTTTAAAGATTTTATTATTTTTTTTAATGTTTATTTTTGAGAGAGACACAGACAGTGCGAGTGGGGAGGGGCAGAGAGAGGAAGACACAGAATCCGAAGCAGGCTCCAGGTTCTGAGCTGTCAGCACAGAGCCCGATGAGGGGCTCAAACCCTGCAAGATCATGACCTTAGCTGAAGTCGGACGCTCAATTGACTGAGCTAACAGGCGCCCCTAAGATTTTATTTTTAAGTAATCTCTACACCCAATGTGGGGTTTGAACTCACGATTAAGAGTCACATGCTCTACCAACTGAGCCAGGCAGGTGCCCCAGGACTCCCTCTATCTTATAGACAAGTTATAGTTATCATCCTATATCCTTCTGAATAAAGTGTTGCCAAGTGAGACCTATGGTCTTTTTATCATTCTGAATACATAAATGCTTAGTTGAACCTAAGACATCTGCCACCCCTGCAGACATTACATTGTATTTTGTAAAATTCACCACACCATCAATTCAGATGTCCAATTATTCCACATGCAACTGAGAAAGAATGCTGCCTACTTTGACACATTTTCTTAATATTAAACTTTTTAATTTCATACATATTGAAATAACTCTTTTAGACTTGTTTAAAGGTAGATTTTTACCCTATGTTACTCTTATGCATTGATAAAGAGAAAATACTGTGAGAATGGCTAAGATAAAAAACTCAAGAAATAACAAGTGTTGGTGGGATGTGGGAAAAAAAGGAACCCTCACACACTGCTGGTAGGAATGCAAATTGGTGCAGCCACTGTAGAAGAGAGTGTAGGGGCTTCTCAAAAAACTAAAAATAGAATTACCATATGACCTAGTAATTCCACTAATGGGCATTTACCCAGAGAAAACACTAATTCAAAACCATATATGTACCCCTATGTTTATTGCAGTGTTATTTATAATAGCTAACATATGGCAGAAACCCAAGTGTCTATCAACAGACAAATGGATAAAGATGTGGGGTGTGTGTGTGTTCAAATATTCCTGAGCCATAAAAAAGAATGCAATTTTGGGGCGCCTGGGTGGCGCAGTCGGTTAAGCGTCCGACTTCAGCCAGGTCACGATCTCGCGGTCCGTGAGTTCGAGCCCCGCATCAGGCTCTGGGCTGATGGCTCAGAGCCTGGAGCCTGTTTCCGATTCTGTGTCTCCCTCTCTCTCTGCCCCTTCCCCGTTCATGCTCTGTCTCTCTCTGTCCCAAAAATAAATAAAAGTTTAAAAAAAAAAATTAAAAAAAAAAAAAAAAGAATGCAATTTTGCCATTTTGCAATGACACGGATGAACTTTGAGCATATAATGCGAAGTGAAATCAGTCAGAGACCAATACCGTATGATTTCACTCGTGTAGAATTTAAGAAACAAAACAAAACAATGAAAAAGAGACCAACAAAAACCCTAGAGTCCTAAATACAGAGAACAGGTGGTTGCCGGAGGGGAGGTGGGTGGGGGTGAAACACATAAAGGGGACTAAGAGTACACTTACTGTGATGAGCACTGAGAAATGTATAGAATTGTTGAAATATACTGTACATCTGAAACTAACACTGTATGTCAATTATACTTGGAAGGAAGGAAGGAAGGAAGGAAGGAAGGAAGGAAGGAAGGAAGGAAGGAAGGAAGGAAGAGAAAATAATTACATTGGCAATAGCAGAGAAAATTTTTAAAAACTACAAAGAATAAAAAAAAAATTACCAGAAGGGTGCCTGGGTGGCTCAAGTAGTTAAGTGCCTGACTCTTGACTTTGGCCCAGATCATGATCTCATGGTTCAGTTTATGAACCCAAGCGGGCTCCACCCTCACAGCACTGAGCATGGGGGCTGGGGGCGGGGGATTCTCTCTCCACCCCTCCCCCACTGGTGCTCTCACATATTCATGTGCACTATCTCTGTCTCTCAAAATAAATAAACTTTAAAAAAACAAATTAATCTCAAACACAGAACTAAAAACACTAAATAAAACTGCAGCATACACAGTATGTATAGTACAGTGACAACACATGTAATATAATATGTCATCATAATCTACTCATGTTTACCTAAGAGAAGCCTGATTCCTTACATGAATTCAAAAAAAATAAAATTTATCAAGAAAGTATTAAGATAAAATTTATCAAGAAACAATGTCAAAAAGTTTGCTCTGAGATGCCTGGCTGACCAAATTGGTAAAGCATGCAACTCTTGATCTCAGGTTCATGAGTTTGAGCCTCACGTTGGGCATAGAGCTTACTTTAAAAGATAAATAAAATATGGGGTGCCTGGGTGGCTCAGCTGGTAAGTATCTGACTCAGTTTCAGCTCAGGTCATGATCTCATGGTTTCGTGGGTTCGAGCCCCGTGTTGGGCTCTGTGCTGACAGTGCAGAGCCTGCTTGGGATTCTCTCTCTCCCTTGCTCTCTACCCCTCCCCCACTCAGCTGTGTGTGTGTGTGTGTGTGTGTGTGTGTGTGTGTGTCTCTCTCTCTCTCTCTCTCAAAATAAATAAAACTTAAAAAATTAAAAAATATATAAATATTAAAAATTAAAAATAAAAGTTTGATCACATCAAAAGATGCTGAAAAGCATTTGATATTATCAATATCTATTTTTCAGAAATACACTTATGAATATACTTAACAAGTTTTTGACACTGGATGATAATTTCGGGGAGGATGCGGGGGAGAGACACAGTTGCCAAAAAGTACACTTATGGATAGAGTAATATAAACCACAATGTGCCCTCTGGTATTATTATCAGTTAACATCATTTAACATATTCCAAATCCATGATTTGGAAGAAAGAATTATACAATAATGTCCCAAATATTAAAATCTCCTGAGAAAGTAGAATGACAAATTAAATCATGACATCAACTATTGTGTCAAAAATATGGTAGATGTGTTTTAAAGAGGAGTTAGTAAAATTATATTTCCAGCCACTGTTAACCTAGTAATATTAAATATAACCATGTAATATTAAAGTTAGACTAGTGAAAGAAAACCCTAAGAATTGACGGTTATAAGTATACATTAGATACTTTCAAAGAGGTACCAAGACAGACATTATTTTACTCTTCCACAAAACCCTTGTATTTAACATATCGTGTCAGGGGCACCTGGGTGGCCAGTTGGTTAAACGTTGACTTCAGCTCAGGTCATGATCTCATGGTTCATGAGTTCGAGCCTGCGTCAGGCTCTGTGCTGACAGCTCAGAGCCTGGAGCCTGCTTTGGATTCTGTGTCTCCCTCTCTTTCTGCCCCTCCCCCACTCATCCTCTCTCTCTGTCTCTCTCTCAAAAATAAACATTAAAAAAATTTTAACATATCATGCATGTCATCTGTGTTTCTATTGAACACAGTTTAAGAAAGATGCAACTGTGCTGGAAACAGTTCACATCATATCATTTAATGACTGTGGGAGAGACCACCACTTGGGACCATCACCAAAAACTTGGGACTCCATGAAAGCTGGAGAGATAAAGACTGAGATACATTATTTAGCAACTTAAAAATCTCTTCTGAAAGAAAGTATTAAAAACAAATGAACAGGGGTGTCTGAGTAGCTCAGTCAGTTAAGCGTCCAACACTTGACTGGCTCAGGTCATGATCTCATGGTTCATGAGTTCAAGCCCCCCATCTGCACTATGAGTGCAGAGCCTGCAGGGGATTCTTTCTCTCCCTCTCTCTCTCTCTCTGCCCCTCCCCCCACTCTCTCGACAGCTCTCTCAAAATAAAACACTTTAAAAACAAAGAAACAAAAGAAAAGTCCCACAAATGAACAGACATCCACAAATAAAACAGAAACAAAAAACAAAAAACAAAAACCACCTAGACACTGACTTTACACCTTTTCACAAAAATTACTCTAAATGGGTCATGGACCTAAATGTAAAACATAAAACTATAAAACTTACAAAAGATAACAAAGGAGAAAATCTAAGAGACCTTGGGTTTGACAATGAGTTTTTAGATACAACACCAAAGCTTAATCCGTGAAAGAAAAATGTGCTAAGATAGACTTCTTTTAAATTAAAAATTTCTGCTCTGTGAAAGACATTTTGAGAATAAAAAACCAAAGCCACAAACGGCTGAAAATATTTGCAAAACGCGTATCTGATAAAGGACTGGTATCCAAAAATATTCTAAGAACTCAAAACTCAACAGTAAGAAAACATACAACCCAATGTTAAAATGGGCTGGGTTTCTCTGTGACCTTTTGCCCTGAATATCAGAGCTCACTCTTTTGCCATTAAGGGAAGGGCCTTTGGATAGAAAACAATGCAGAAGCACCCTAGAGATGAAAGAATACACAAAACCACCAGCTGCCCTCTCTATCCTTGTCCCATAAGACAAAGGATGTTGACAGACTAAAGCTGAATCCTGAAGAATAAAATACATGTCTTAAGGTAGCTTTGGACAAGCTAATCAGAAAAGAAGTACACAGCAGCAACATTAGAAACAAGAGGGCCAATTTTTGAAATGTGAAAGAATCTAGTAGAGAACAAGCTAAATAAACGCACATTAGACGGTGTTCACCATGAGTGTTCTTTCTTCAAATACATTTTATGAAGTTATCATTCCTGCTCAACGTCCCCTGGGGGCGCCTCGGTGGCTCCCTTGGTTAAGGGTCTGCCTTCAGCTCAGGTCATGATCTCAGCTCATGGTTAGAGCCCTACATGGGGCTCTGTGCTGACAACTCAGGACTGAGCCTGCTTCAGATTCTGGGTCTCTTTACTCTCTCTCTGCACCTCCCCTACTTGCCCTCTGTCTCTCTCTCTTAAAAATAAATAAACATTAAAAAAAATAAAAATAAATAAGAAAGAGCGTGCCCTGGCACTCACAGGCAGAGAAGGGGCCAGGGGGCCAAAGTGACAGCATGCTTCCATGCAGACAA
Source organism: Felis catus (assembly GCF_018350175.1). Lineage (NCBI taxonomy): Eukaryota > Metazoa > Chordata > Mammalia > Carnivora > Felidae > Felis > Felis catus. Next base: position 58,031,783 of record NC_058380.1, read on the forward strand.
GGCTGGTCCTCCCACCTGGTGGCCCATTCCATGGTCTGCTCACACCAGCATTACACTTCTCACTTGGCGTTCTTAACTTGGGACCCAAGACTTCCATGGAAACAAAATTTTATCTTTAGTATCATTAACTTAAAATGTAAAAATTCATTCTCTTGTGAATATAGCAACAAACCACATTAGTATGGACAGTATGTGACACTGTCACTATTAAAAACCATAAATATTTTCATACAATAGTTGTTACAGATATACTGAAATGTCATTTACACTTATCACTAGTTTGAATTTATGATAGCTATTAGGCACACTGCTAAAATATATTACTTAATGCATTTGTAAGATGCAAATGTATTTCTATTACAAATTAGTTTTTACTATTTTTATAACTACATCCCAGTCTAACTGATTTCCTTTGTAACCTCATGTATTTTACTTTATGCAATTAAAAATGTTCTCCTGGAAAGAGGCCTACTGAACTTCACCTGATTACCAAGAATCCATGAGACACACCAAAAATGGTTACAAATCCTACATTAGCTAGCAAAGGATGCTGGGCTCGGAGGAACAAATCACATCAGAAGCCTTGTAAGGGAAGAGACCTGCATCATCCTGGGAAAACTCAGAAAAATGTGCAAAACTGAGGAAAGAGAACAGAAATGAGGATTAAAGTGAGAGTGTGGAGCCCAAAGTTTAGAACTAAGGGAGGTAAAGAGGCCAAGGGTCAAAACAGTGGTGGGAAGTGACGTTTCAGAGCAACTGCCAAGAGGATCAGCGAGGATTCTAGTTAACAGGAGCAAGGTGGTGATGTAAAGCAGAGACACTATTTGCCATGTTCCCAGAGACCACTACGCTGCAAAATCCAACTGTCAATTCTGCGTCCTCATCTTTCGTGATCTATTTGCAGCATCTGACCCACTTGATGCCACTCTCCTTCTTGAAACCCTTTTCTTCACTTGGCCTCAGGGAAACTTCCCACATTACTGACTGCAACTTCTCAGTCCCATTTGGTAGAGTCTCTTCATCTCCCCAATTTCTAAAGGCTGAAACGTTCCAAAGATCAATCCTCCGACTTCTCTTTTCTGTCTATATTTACTCCTTTAGTGATCCTGACTAGTCCCATGGCTGATAGCTCCAAAATCGGTATCTCCAAACCCTGACGTCCTCACCTCCCACCACAAGAAAATTCACATTTCTATATACTGCTACCTACTCGGTATCACTTAGATGTCCAACTAGCATCTCACACATTACGTACCCAAAACTGAGCTCGTGATCTTCCCCTCCAAAACCACCCCTCTTCCAGTTTCAGTAAATGACAAAACTATTCACCAGCTGTTCACTACCACCGGCCAAAACCCTTGGCATCATCCTCAACTCCTCTCTTTCACTCACATCCCACATTTGATCAATTAGCAAATCCTGTTGGTTCTACTTTCAAAATATGCCTGAAATACAATGACTTCATATGTTCTCCATTGCCGCTACCCATGCCAAAGCCTGGACTAATGCAGCAGCTTCTTAACTGATCTCCTTAGTTCTACTCTTTCCCTGGGAACTTTCCTTATCTTCCCCCCTAGTCTCTTTTCCATATTGTAGCATGGAGGACCCTTTAAACTGTTCGGACAGATCACGTCACTCCTGCTCTGAAAACCTAGGTTCCTTCTCTCACTCATGATAAAATCCAAAGTCCTTACACCTTGGTCTACAAGGTCTTTCACATGACCTGGCTATCCTAGACCTTTCTGATCTTATCTCCTGCCACTTCTCCTTTCCTAAAAGGAAATTAAAACACAGTAAATACACATAGCAAATTGTCATGCTAGTATGTGATATACTTAAAACAGAACACTGTTCTATGTATGCCTCTTAGTCCCAGGCCCATTCAGAACTCATATTCCCCTGCTGACACACAGGATGATTTTCCAAATGACATGTTCTAACAAGGATAGTTGGAATGTAACTGAGACTCTTCTGCACATTGCTTTGAAAAAATAAAAGTACTGTGTTTATAAAATACAAACATACAATCTTCTTATATAAACATCTGCAGAAAAACATTGTTGAGACATATGTATATTCCTTGAAATCTGGGTATAAAAAAACAAGAGGCATTAAACCACAATACCAAACTAAAGACCTGGGTAAAGTGTGCACATATCTTTAAAGGTGGTTAACTCTTGACGGTGTGTGATAAAAACATGGCATTCTGAGTGCTGTGAGGATTATTCTTCATTGTGCACATCTGAGACAGGGGGTTGCATTATTTAATCTAGAATATGAAGTGGGCCCCTCTTAAGCACCTCCTGGACTCAATAGCTATTTGCCTATCACCTCAGAAACAAAGATTTGAGGGTTTTAAAATGAAGATTTTGATGTCACAGGGATGAAAGAGCACGAAGAATGTAGTTGGTAGTATTGTAATAGCATTGTATGGTACCAGATGGTAGCTCGACTTACGAGCACAGCATAGCTTACAGACTTCTTGAATCACTATGTTGCACGCCTGAACCTAACTTAACATTGTATGTCAACTATACTTCAATAAAAATATTAGTAAAATGTGTACCTGTTTATAGATTTTTATTCAAAAGTATTTTCCAGATCTAGCACTTTAGGTTGAAAGGAGTATTTTTTATTTTTTTTTTTAATTTTTTTTTTCAACGTTTTTTATTTATTTTTGGGACAGAGAGAGACAGAGCATGAACGGGGGAGGGGCAGAGAGAGGGGGAGACACAGAATTGGAAACAGGCTCCAGGCTCCGAGCCATCAGCCCAGAGCCTGATGTGGGGCTCGAACTCACGGACCGCGAGATCGTGACCTGGCTGAAGTCGGACGCTTAACTGACTGCGCCACCCAGGCGCCCCTGAAAGGAGTATTTTTTAAAACTACACTCTTGGGGTGCCTGAGTGGCTCAGTCAGTTAAGCATCCAACTTTGGCTCAGGTCATGATCTCACAGTTTGTGGGTTCGAGCCCCACATCGGGCTCTGTGCTGACAGCTCAGAGCCTGGAGCCTGCTTCAGATTCTGTGTCTCCCTCTCTCTCTGCCCCTCCCCTGCTCACACTCTGTCTCTCTGTGTCTCTCAAAAATAAATAAATGCAAAAAAAAAAAATTAAAAAAAAAACTACACTCCTGAATTTACTAATGTATTCATTTAACAACAAGGAACTGACCTGTGGTCAAACCCTAATAGTTTAAAATAAAAATATATATTTTTTATGTTTACTTAATTATTTTGAGAGAGAAGCGTGCATGTGTACAAGCAGGAGAGGGGCAGAGGGAGAGGGAGAAAGAAAAGACTCTCAAGAAGGCTCCATGCTCACAGTGCAGAGCCTGGCATGGGGCTCAATCTCACCAATCCTTAGATCACAACCTGAGCCAAAATCGAGTCGGACACTTAACTGACTGAACCATCCAGGTGCCCCAAGATATTTCTCTTTTAATAAATAAGTAAAATACACTTTCAAAATGGAACCAAAAAATAAATAAAATAAAAATGAAGATTTGAACGACAAAACTGGACAACGGGAAGAGCAATAGCATCCACATAAGCACCACATGCTTTCTGTGACCTATTCTAGGAGACAAAAAGCAGCAGCAAATACTGGCCAAAATTTTACCAATTTGAGCATTCAGAACAACAAAAAAAGACTATAGACACATTCACATCAATGAAAACCTGTGAGTCTCTAATAGTACTCAAAAAAAAAGGGAGAAAAGACTTCTCTTATCACTTCCGGAAGTGTCTATTAAAACAGCTTACTTCAAAAACTGGTAATTAAAACCAAAAAAACATGCATTTACCCTACCTTCTAGAGTAATCAAACAGCCTTAGTTCTATCGAGTTCTATATTACAGAAGAATGCCAGCTAATACATGTTGAAGGTATTTTTTCAGAATTAGGAAACATTGTTTTGCAAACCCCACAAAACTGTTGATTCAGGCAAGGGTCATCAATTAGGTTAAAATCATTAGGTGAAAAGCGGATGGAAATTTCTAAGTGCCCAAGTAACACTACACAGGTTACGGGTAGTTGCAGAGAGAACTACACAGTAAGGAGATCAACTCCTATCATCTTAATCCAGTGGCCAATCAGCATCATTAGCAGTGGGCCAACCAGATAATAAATTCTGAGGTGATACAATATGAGATTCAGACATGATGTCTGTTTGGCATTTGAGCAAAAAAATACTTCCCTTACATCCACCACACTACTGAATATGATTTCCAGCTTACAGGAAATACAGAAGACAGATGAACAAATGACATCGCAAAAAAGCAATCAGCTTACCCAAAGTCGTTCTGCAGAACAGATGGCTCAGGTTTTTAATAAGTCAGTGTTATTACTATTTTAAAAAGAAAATTTTAAGATAGGAACTATGCTAGATTAAAAAAAAGACCTGGGGGTGCCTGGCTGGCTCAGTCAGTAGAGCAGGAGACTCTTGATCTTGGGGTGGTGAGTTCAAGCCCCGTGTTGGGCATAGCGCCTACTTTATTAAAAAAAAAAAAAAAAGTGTTTAAGTTTATTTATTTTGAGAGAGACAGCAGAAGCAGGGGAGGGGCAGAGAGAGAGGGAAAGAGAGAGAATCCCAAGCAGGCTCTGCACTGTCAGCACAGAGCCCAATGTGGAACTCAAACTCACGAACTGTGAGATTGTGACTTGAGTCGAAACCAAGAGTCAGAGGCTTAACTGACTCAGCCACTCAGGTGCCCCTAAAAAAAATTTTTTTTAATTAAAAAAATAATTTAAAAAAATTTTAAAGGCTTAAGGAAAATAACCAGATATGCATACCAGGTTGTATACAAGTTTCAATAAACCAGATGAAAAAAATATTTGGGAAAGAACTGGAGAAATGTGAATATTATAAAATTAGATGAGATGAAAATTTACCAAAATGAAATAACTTAAAAAGCAGGGTATTGGCGTGCCTGGGTGGCTCAGTCAGCTGAGCACATGACTCTTGATCTCAGGGTTGTGAGTTCAAACCCCATGTTGGGCATGGAGCCTACTTTAAAAAAATAATAAAATTAAATTAAAATTAAAAAGCAGGGTAAAGAAAAATATGAAAAAAAAATTTTTAAAGACTACAAATAGCACGATTTCATGCTGGTTACATATACATGTACACAGATAATGCATAATAAAAATTCAGAATATTATGATACTAACAATGGTAATCCCTGAGTGATAGGAGGAAATATTTTTCTTATTTTTGCTCATCTATATTTTGATTTTCCATGATTCTTATGAAAAAAAAAGGGCCTAGCTCCAAGGCTAGCTCCCAGTATCCCTAGGAATATTGGACCAGATGGGACAACAGCCTCAAGAGACATAAACAGAGGACTCCAATAGCACCCTCATGACCATGAACAGCATTCTTGAAAGGAACTATCCATTTTCTTCTTTCTCCTGAGACCCTGTCCAGAGAATGATCTTGGTGACAACTGTTAAGATGGCCTGCTCTGCTAAGATACAGCTGTTAGCTTAAGTGTAGGGACAAATATTTTGACTCCATTCCTTCTGTTATAAAGTTCCAATCCAAATCTATCACGGCTTCGAGAAATGTACCTTGGAGAAAGCAGTCGAGACCAACCTCTAAGCAGTCTTACATGGCTTTTAGATCCTTTAAGACGCTGGAATAGGACCCTGCACATAGTAGATATTCTACATGTATTTAATGGATTGTTCTGAAATCTAGTCCTGTTTTCTAAAGGCATGAACAACCCTTCCAAATCAGTCTTCTGAAAACTTAATTAGCCTACCAGCCACCGCAATTCAAGGAATTGAAATAGATGCTAAAAAGCATCTGACCTCAATCAGCAAAATAAAAAAAGAAACTAGGGGTGCCTGGGTGGCTCAGTCAGGTTAAGCATCAGACTTTGGCTCAGGTCGTGATCTTGTGATTCATGGGCTCGAGGCCCGTGTCGGGCTCTGTGCTGACAGCTCAGAGCCTGGAGCCTGCTTCAGATTCTGTGTCTCCCTCTCTCTCTGCTCCTGCCCTGCTCATGCTGTCTCTCCCAATAAACACTAAAAACAAAATTAAAAAAGGACACTATACACTTACATTTTTGTCCATTCTACACTAAATGCAACAGGTAGACTTTTAAAAAAATCCAGTCCCAAGAATCCTGCTTGTACTGCTTTAAGTTTGTTTTATTTATTTATTTACTCACTTATCTATTTATAGTAATCTCTACACCAACGTGGAACTCAAACTCACGAGCTCAAGATCAAGACTTGCATGCTCTGCTGACTGAGCCAGCCAGGCACCCCTCCTGCTTGTACTTCTTATATAACTGTCACTACAATTACTGTCTGAAAGAGACATTCAGCACTTAAGTCTAATTTTTTGGTTCTGCTCCCATTTACTGTTCTTTCAGGGCTCTTTTCCTTTTCACTCTAACAGGATTTTTTTTTTTTTAAGTGCCTGATTTTATAGCAGGACATGAAAACATACTGAGCCGTATCCAATACTTGGCCGAGAGGCTGGTAAATTCTAGAATATGATCTCTCTGGGTTTTAATCACATCACTTGCAATAGCCTTCACAACTGCTACCAGGATACCAGAGTCTATGGCGCGGTTGCAGAGAAACGCACCTAGAGGGTTCAGAGTCTTAACAACCAACAAACAAGGTCTATATTTCTGCTCCAAAGATTGAAGTATTATCCAACTGGTTAAACCCAACTTTATTCATCAATTCTCAATGTTCTACACTTTCTCCAAATGAACTTAACAATAAAACAGACTACACTGTTTTTAGAAATCTTAAGGTTTATAAGCCAGACTACTGGCTCTATCAGATAATATACTTTAAGACATTATTGATGTTAGGTAAATAATGTGCAAGGGAAAATCTTACTCTGTGAGGATCAGCTGCCTATTTACTGTGACAATAAGATCTTATTGCTGCTTCTAGCTAAGTACAGCAGAAAAGTAGATTTCAATCTTGGGTTGTTTTAAACAACTTTATGGAGATACAATTCATATACCATAGAATTCATCCATTTAAAGTATAAAATTAATATTTTTAGTATATTTACAAAGCTATGCATCTATTATCACAATCAGTTTTAGAACAATTTTCTCACTCTAAAAAGCAACCCGAGACCATTAGCTCATTTTCCCCTTCTACACACACCTGACAACCACTCATCTAATTCCTGTATATGTCCAGTCTGGACATTTCTTATAAATGGAATCATAAAAATATGTGATCTTTGTAACTGACTTTCACCTAGCACAATGTTTGCAAGGTTCACCCATGTTACAGAATGCATCGATTCATTCCTTTTTATGACTAAATGATATTCCCGTGTATGGATAACCACATTTTGTTTATCCATTTATCAACTGAGGGACTTATGAGTTGTTTCCACTTCAGTAATATTAGGAATAATGCTATTAAGACATTCATAGTAAGTTTTTGTGTGGATGCTTGTTTTTCATTTCTCTGGAATAGAACTGCTGGATCATATGGTACCTCTATTGAACCTATTAAGGAACTGCCAAAGTGTATTCCAAAGTGGCCAGATCACTTTACAATTCTACCAGCAGTATATAAGGATTCCTCTGGTTGTTTTCGGAGTAGAATGAACCTTGAAGCCAGACCTAGATACAGTTCAGTCATTTACTGAATATGTCATCTTAAGCAAGTCATTGAACAAATCATAGGTCTTTTCTCCTCTATAAAATGGGAATAATAATGTCTACTTACATCTACTTCAGAGTTGTTCTGAGGGTTATTTTTTTAATTTATTTATTTATTTATTTATTTATTTATTTATTTATTTATTTGCTGGAGGGGGAGGGGGGGAGGGAGCGCGCGCGCAAGTGAGCAAAGGGCAGAGAGAGAAGGAGAGAGAGTGCGGAGCCCAGAGCAGGGCTCAAAATCACCAACCGTGAGATCATGACCTGAGCCAAAGTCAGATGCTTAACCGAGTGAGTTACCCATGTGCTCTTCTGAGAGTTATTACTAAGATTAAATGTATGAAAATGCTCACAGCACAGTGCCTGGCACATAGCAACTCAATAAATGGTATTATAATTAACACTTCTGTTCAAACAAGATGGCTGATTTGCCTGTGAGACACTGCCTAACTCCTTAACTTTTTTCTAGAACTCTCATCACACTCATCATACTGTAATTTTTTGGTTACATGTCTGTCTCTCCAACCAGACCATAAGCTTATCTTTTCGTATTCTAGCATGAAGTACATTTTCTAGATCATGACAGCCACTAAATAAACGCAGAGACAAAGGAAAGCTGAAAGGAACTACAAGAATGAAAAAGAAAAGGGGAGAAAAAAGGAGGGGGGGTGAAGAAAGGCAAAAAAAGCTTTCCTCTCTCTTCTCTGGTCTATACTTCCATCAGTTCCTCTACCCTCCCAGCCTCAGTGAGATTTAATTACGTCTTCCTCCTTTCTCCCACACAAGCTGCTTACACCTCATAACATGTCTTGTATATAACAGTTAAATACAGATAAATTCAATCTCCCCTGCTGGACTACATTTTCCGTGGAATTGGAGATTTACCCTTATTCATCTTTATTACCTCTGTAGAGCCTAATGCCAGTCTTGTTCACAGCAGGCCCTACTAAAAAGTTTTACTGAATACATAAAGACTTTGTGCAGTTGAGGAACTCTGATTTTATGCCTAACAAAAAGGAATCAACCTTGGGATGCAAGGAGTATACTACAACTGAATAGGACCTACAAGACACAGTTAGGGGGAGTACACTTTCTTCTTACACTTAGGGCTGTAATGCTTGAATGGTCCATTCTAAAGAGAGCCCTGAGCATTTCTAAGTACCCACGCTGTACCAGACACCTGTGTGCAAGACAATGCAAAAAGCAAGCAAGCTCCTTGCTCTTTGGCACTTACAGCTCAGTAGAGAGTACTTGCCTTCTATCCTGAAGGTTCTAATCTCATTCCTACTCCAGAAATTTCATCAGTGCAATGGCTTCATTCACTTAATATTTATCAAACCCCCATTATGTGTCAGGTCTATCCCAGGCACCAGGGACATGAAAATAAATAAGACAAAATCTCTGCCCTTTCATTTATCTTATATTTTAACCTATTCTATGAAGATGCATTTCTCAGTCAATAACTCTGTGAAATACCAGCATGTAATAATAACACATAGACATAAGTTTAAAAAGTAAAACAGAATGAAATGGTTTATGATGAAAAAAGAACTCCATTACTCTAATTCCCATCATTCCTTCCCAGAGGCAAGTATCCTCAAATCTTCTAGGCATTTCCACTAGCACTGATCTCAACTTTTCTAAATAATATGTTTATGACTATTTCCTAGCTATCAATTTTATGAATTTATCAGATTTCTGCCATACAATTATTAGAAGATTAAATGCTTCCATCCCTCCTATTCTACTTCCCCTCTCATCCAGTCCTCCAACAGAATTATAGAACATTTTGTATCTATATCAAAATGACTGGTGAAATTTCAGAAAGGGGTAAGATCTCTTGAGAAGTTGTAGCCAAAGAAAAGCAAATAGCCGAGAGGTAAAAGGTTTTGAATAGTGAAATGTATAGGAAGCAGTGAGGAATAGTAGTTAAGAAAGGAGACAAAGAAAGAGAAGGAGACAGAAGAAAATAAAAACAAGGCAATAGTGTTGGGGACTGTGGCAGGAGCAAAGAGAAGGAGACTGATTTGATCAGTTTTCTTAAGTTTTAACAAGAGGGTAAGTGGTAAAGGGAATGGCTCCACTTTTTACTTTTCTTTATTTGAATGGAAATATGAGGACTTTAGATAGGAGGGAGTAAAATTCAATTTCCAGAGCATCTCTTTATTCTTTGTAAGGGGACATAGAGAGAATGCAGAAATTGTGAATCCGAACAAAAATATGGCCTGAATGCAATCCATTTCTCACACTATAAAATAAGTAATCTCACTGGTGTTTCTAGGCATTCTCACTGAGCTTTAAATTAATCCAAGTATTGGGGAGCCCGGCTGGCTCAGTTGGTGGAACATGCTACTCTTGACCTTGGGGTTGCAAGTTTGAGTCTCACATTGGGTGTAGAGAATACTTAAAAGTAAAAAATAAAAATATTAAAATTAATTAATGAATTAATTAATCCAACTCTTGACTTTCTTATCTATTCATTACCTTCCATTTTACTAGGGATAAAGGTGAACTTCAACAAATCGTATCAGACACTGAGTAGAAAATGCCATGTACGCATATGCTAAGCATGGATGATCACCTAACTACTATTTATGATGAGCAAATGCAGTAACATAATATACTTCCTTTATACTTCAGTTCTTATAAATTCAAATCTTCAGCCTAAAGTCGAAACCTTTAACCCTCTAACACCTTTCCTAAATGAAAAGTTAAATTACTGCTATGATTTTTAGCACAGGCACAATGTTCATATTCACATATAACATTATATTCAACAATATGAAAGGGCTTGATGAGAAAAACTCCTCACTTTTCCAGGGTCATAAATAAAGTATGCAGTAACTTATAAAGAGCAGTAAATAAGGCATAAATAAAGAGCAGGAACTTACAAAGAACCTCTAAAAATGAGAATATACAAATAGTAAGCCTTTCTGAAAAGAAACATGCAAATGAGCATTGTACTGACATATCTTTCTTACTCATCAGATTGATAAAGATCAAAAAGTTTGATAACACACTGTGCTGGAAAAGACATGAAAAAACAGGCATTCAAACACTGCTTGTAGGACAGATGTAAACCAGTACATCTTCTAAAAAGAGCAATTTGGCAGTTAACTACCTCCAATGGAAAAAGCATGTATGCTTTATTATTTTTTTTAATGTTTGTTTATTTTTGAGAGAGAGAGACCGAGTGCGAGCTGGGGAGGTGCAGAGAGAGCAGGCGACACAGAATCTGAAGCAGGCTCCAGGCTCTGAGTTGTCAGCACAGAGCCTGACGCGGGGCTCAAACCCATGACTAGTGAGATCATGACCTGAGCTGAAGTCGGATGTTTAACTGACTGAACCACCCAGGCACCCCAAAACACATATCCTTTAAACCAGATATTCCAATTCTAAGAGTTCATTTTACAAATATACTGACACTCAGGCAAATTGATATATATATACAAATTATGCGTCATAGTTTATTACATGTCTCCCAAGATTAGAACTGGCTACATGGGGGCAGGAAATTCCCTCTGCTTTTTACATTGCCATCCTAAGCGCAAAGGAGAGTGCCGAGAGCACAGCAGGTGCTCAATAAGTATTTGGTCAGTGGAAATAGTAAAAGCCAAGATTTTAAAAATCTAAATGCCCATTAATAAAGGAACACTCTAAAACTGTAAGGAAGTGAAGGGAGAAAGTTCTTTATGTACTGATAAAGAATGAGCTCCACTATATACTGTTAAAGAGAAAAAAAGCAATGTGCGGAACATCATAGTAGGCCACTGCTGTGTAAAAAAGATGGGGCAGTACAGATGTATAGACAGTGATGACACCAACTGTCTCTAAGTCTAGGAAGAACTAGGAGGTTGGAAAACAGGTGTCAAAGAAAGTCTATTCACTGTATGCTTTTCTCTATTTTTTGAATTTTTGACCCATGTGAACACAGTGTCTGTTCTAAAGAATAAATTTTAGGGGCACCTGGGTGCTCAGTCATTAAGCATCCAACTCCTGATTTTGGCTCACGTCATGATCTCTCAGTTCGTGAGATCAATCCCCACATTGGGCTTTGGGCTGACAGTGCAGAACCTGCTTGGGGTTCTCTCTCTTCTCTCCCTCTCTCTGCCCCTTCCCTGCTCACACTCTTTCTCTAAATTAATAAACTATAAATAAATAAATAAATAAATAAATAAATAAATAAATAAATAAATAAATAAATTTTAGAGAAGAGATCAGCCCTACTCTAAATTACACTGGTTGTAAAATGAAGCAGATTTTTTTTTTAAAGTTTATTTATTTTTTGAGAGAGAGAGAGAGAGAGACACAGTGAGGGAGGGAGGGGCAGGGAGAGACAGAGAAGGAGACAGAGAATCCCAAGCAGGCTCCACACTACCAGTGCACAAACCGTGAGATTATGACCTGAGGCAAAAACCAAAATTCAGGCCTTTAATTGACTGAGCCACCCAGGCACCCCTAAAATAAAGCAGATTCTTAAACACACTTGAGGTTAGCAAGTTGAAAATGTGAGGCAAACACCACAGTCATAATTTTTCAGAGACATGACTTGTACCTAAGGATTATTTACCTTCCAAAACCAAAGTAGAAAGTAGGTGGAATGAAATTACATTAATAATTTATATTATTCTGTGAAATCTACATAGTTGCTATTTGAGTAACAGACCATCATTTAGAGGGAGAAACTGAATTTGAAAAATAAGCAATAGGTAATGTTCAGTTGTGATTCTTAAATGTTCAGAGACCACTGTTGATGCTGTGGCCTTCTTGAGTGGTTTAATAAATAGCAAATATAATCTAGTGCTTTGCAATTCTGTGTTTTCTTATTTACCAAAACTTGTAGGTTTTTATTTCCTAAATACCAATATCACCAGTTTCAAAATGGCAAAACAATTCATTTAAATGTTTATTTTAGGGGCGCCTGGGTAGCTCAGCAGGTTAGGCATCCGACTTCAGCTCAGGATGATCTAGCAGTTCGTGAGTTTTGAGCCCCACATGGGGCTCTGTGCTGACAGCTCAAAGCCTGAAGCCTGCTTCAGATTCTGCGTCTCCCTCTCTCTCTGCCCCTCCCCCACTCACGCTCTGTTTCTCTCTGTCTCAAAAATAAATAAAAACGTGAAAAAAATTAAAAAAAAAAAAAAGAAAGGGCATCATAAAGTACCTGGGGAAGCCAAATCACCTCAATGGGAAGGTTGATATTAACTGATAATCCAAATGAAAAGAGACCTAAATTCAGTTTGGAATTTAGATCCCACTCAGTTCCTTTTCTGAAAGATGTCCCCTATTACTACAATAGTAATGATGGGGTATCTGGGTGGCTCAGTTGATTAAGCATCTGACTCCTGATTTCAGCTCAGGTAGTGAGTGATTAATTTATGATCAGAAGATCAAGCCTCCGAGTCAGGCTCTGTGATGGCAGTATGAAGCCTGCTTGGGATTCTCTCCCTCTCTCTCTGCCTCTTCCCCCCCACATCCCCTCATGTGCATGCGCACACACCCTCTCCCTCTGTCTTAATATACATTAAAGAAAATAGCAATGACAGACATATAGCATATTCTAAATTATCGTATTAGATTCATTTACATCCATTTTTTACTTCTATTATATGCGGAAAATATTTTAACTTATAGAAGCATAATCAACAGCAGGAAACAGTCATAATAAGATTAGCATTAAAGAACAGGCACATAGGGGCACCTGGGTGGTTCAGTTGATTCAGCATTCGACTCTTGATTTAGACTCAGGTCAAGATCTCACGGCTTCATGGATTCGAGCCGCACAATGGGCTCTGTACTGGCAGTGGGGAGCCTGCTTGGGATTCATTCTCTCTGTCATTCTCTCTCTCTCTCGCTCTCTGCCTCTCCCCCACTCACACTGTATCTGTCTCTTCAAAAATAAACAAACTTAAAAAAATTTTTAATTGAAGAATAGGAACATAAAAAATAGGAAAATAAGCCATACCTAGGAAAATAACACCAGCATTCTTCACAGAGCTAGAACGAACAATCCTAAAATTTGTATGGAACCAGAAAAGACCCTAAATAGCCAAAGCAATCTTGAAAAAGAAAACCGAAGCTGGAGTCACCACAATCCCAATCTTCAAGCTGTATTACAAAGCTGTAATCGTCAAGACACTATGGTACTGGCACAAAAACACTCACTCAAATCAGTGGAACCCAGAATCAAGAGAACCCAGAAACGGACCCACAAACATATGACCAACTAATCTTTGACAAAGCAGGAAAGAATATCCAATGGAATAAAGACTGTTTCTTCAACAAATGGTGCTGGAAAAATTGGACAGTGACATGCATAAAAATGAACCTGGACCACTTTCTTACAACATACACAAAAATAAACTCAAAATAGATGAAAGACTTAAACATAAGACAGGAAACTATCAAAATCCTAGAGGAGAAAGCAGGCAAAAACTTCTTTGACCTTGGCCACAGCAACTTCTTATTCAACATGTCTCCAGAGGCAGGGAAAACAAAAGCAAAAATGAACTATTGGGACTTCATCAAGATAAAAAGCTTCTGCACAGCAAAGGAAACAATCAGCAAAACTAAAAGGCAACTGTTGGAATGGGAGAAGATATTTGCAAGTGACATATCAGATAAAGGGTTAGCATCCAAAATCTATAAAGAACTTATCAAACTCAACACCCAAAAAATGAATAATCCAGTGAAGAAATGGGCAAAAGACATGAATAAACACTCTCCAAAGAAGACATCCAGATGGCCAACCGACACATGAAAAATCCTCAACATTACTCATCATCAGGGAAGTATAAATCAAAACCACAATGAGATACCACCTCACACCTGTCAGAATGGCTAACATTAACAACTCAGGCAACAACGGATGTTGGTAAGGATGTGGAGAAAGAGGATCTCTTTTGCACTGTTAGTGGGAATGCAAACTTGGGCAGCCACTCTGGAAAACAGTATGGAGGTTCCTCAAAAAATTAAAAATAGAAATACCCTACAACCCAGCAATTATACTATGAGGTATATATCCAAGGGATACAGGTGAGCAGTTTCAAAGGGGCACACGCACCCCAATGTTTATAGCAGCACTATCAACAATAGCCAAAGTATGGAAAGAGCCCAAATGTCTATCAACAGATGAATGGATAAAGATGTGGTGTGTGTGTGTGTGTGTGTAATGATTTATTACTCGGCAATCAAAAAGAATGAAATCTTGCCATTTGCAACTATGTGGATAGAACTAGATGGTATTCTGCTAAGTGAAATTAGTCAGAGAAAGACAAATATCATATGACTTCACTCATATGAGGAATTTAAGATACAAAACAGATGAACATAAGGGAAGGCTAGCAAAAATAATATAAAAACAAGGAGAGAGACAAAACATAAGAGACTCTCAAATATACAGAACAAAGAGAAGGTTGCTGGAGGGGCTGTGGGAGGTGGGATGGGCTAAATGGGTAAGGGACTTAAGGAAATTACTCCTGAAATCATTGTTGCACTACATGCTAACTAATTTTGATGTCAATTTTTTAAAAAAGGAAAATAAAGGGGCGCCTGGGTGGCGCAGTCAGTTGGGCGTCCGACTTCAGCCAGGTCACGATCTCGCCGTCCGTGAGTTCGAGCCCCGCGTCGGGCTCTGGGTTGATGGCTCAGAGCCTGGAGCCTGTTTCCGATTCTGTGTCTCCCTCTCTCTCTGCCTCTCCCCCGTTCATGCTCTGTCTCTCTCTGTCCCAAAAATAAATAAACGTTAAAAAAGGAAAATAAAAATAAATAATACAAAATGGATAATCATCCATCTTCTAGCCTTGCCATGGCAACCTGAGCCATTAATCTTTGAAGTGTGTATCCTGACTTGCTGGTTCTGAGAAAAAGCAGTTTTCTGCCAGCAGAGAAGCAAATGGTCCCTCTTTGCTGCCCCTATGCAGATAAACACCGAGGAAATAAGTAGGATACCAGTGACCACTTGACAAGGTCACACAGGCTACAGTGGCAGGCAGCCAGCCCTGCATTCCCTCTCCTGGCATTTGAGCAGAGCAGAGCAGGGCAGGTATAGTGAGAGAATTCATGTGTCAATCTTACTATCAAAGATGCTACTTCTCACTCATCATCAGTTGAGTCACATGTACACTATATGCTTTTTTCCTTCAACAAATCTTGCAATTAAAATATCTTCTCATATCAACTCTTGGTTATCTGTGGTGATGCAAGTGAGTCCAAATATAAATCCCAGTAAATAAAACCAACACACAGGAAAATATCCCCAAGCCTAGCCAGTTATACTGTTACTGGTATCTTTAACATTATCCACACACCCTTGGGTTGTGAAATGTTTATCCCCCATCTGGGAACTAATCCTTTTCACCTGAGCTCACAGCATTCTAAGGGCAACACTCTAAAAAACGGTGTTCACTCATCATCTGATGAGTGATAAGCCAATCAATGCTACTCGTTGATAGCCTGAATTTGGCACCGGAAGGAAAAAGGCAGCAGAAACCTGGATCCATCTTCAGGCAGCTTTCAATCTCAGAAGGGAAACACGTCCTAAATTATCATCAGAGAACCCTAAAATACCTTGTCAAGATGGTTTACTTCAGACTGTAAATACAAAAACAATCCAGGTGAGTGGTTTTTAACAGATCCTCACAGTAGTCCAGGATTCTCAAATAGTCAGAATTCACTACTCTAAAACAAAGTGTTCCAGATTCCTCCCTCCATCCCTCACTCCAATACACACAAACAGGAAGAGCTTCAGTCCAGAGTAGAGCTTTCACGGAGCTGAGCAAAAGTCCTAAAGGTTGGAAAGCTCACTCATTCTCCAAAACAATTACTTCCACAAAAACCAAAGAGGTACGGGATGAGGGAATTGTCAAGGCCATTCCTCACTGGAAGAAAACAAAAAAAACCTCCCTCAAACCTAGCCTGCTAGGTAAGAGGACTGGCATCTTCCTTTGCTTGGGCAGAGATGCCCTCTCTCCTGCTCTCACTACCTTAGAGGGCCATTGGCCTGGGGGAGGGCAAAGCAACACACAGGTAAAGTTTCACAACACAGACATTAAAAGCAAAGAATTACTGTTAGATTCTGCAACAAAAACTAGAAGAAACAGGAGGTAAAATGAGCCACTGAGGCCACTTCCCAGTTCACATCTGTGTGCAGAGAGAACTATGCATGAAGACCAACAGCGGTGGGGGCGGGGGGGGGGGTTGTCTACAGAACTACAAATACACAGAAGCCAATTTTTATACATAAAACATTAAAATTATATTCAAGCCAATTCTAACATCACTGCCAAAAAAACCCATTGTACTTGCTAATAACATATTTAGATCTAAAAATGAGAAGTGAAAAAGAAACAAGATTTTGTAATGAGACCAGCTTGGATTTTAATCCTTGTTCTGCCATTCTTAAGCTGTGAGACTTTGGGCAAGTGAACTTTGATTTTTTTCCTCACCTGGAAAAGCATGTAACATCTATGACACAGGCTGATGCAAAGTTTATACGATATATATAAAGAACTTAGTAAGGTGCCCCGGCACAAAAAGGGTTAATAAGAGGCTATTCTTATAACAGATCAATAGAAAAAGTTATCAGCACCGAACTCCTTTCTCCAGACTTCCAAAACTTGTCTGGCACAGTCTATAACTAGGAAAATCTTATCAGTATCCATCCATAGGAAAGTGGTTAAATTATTATTATTTCTTCCTATGATCTACTTAACATACAGCTCTCCTAAAAGTTACTAACATGGAAAGGCCACCAAGATCTATTAAGTGAAAAAAAGCAAGCTGCAGACCAATAAATAAATATAATAAGGTGTAGTTTATCTGAAAATATATACAAAAGGATAATGGGACTGGGGGTACATTATATATTTTTTATTGTTTGCATCCTCTACAATTACAAGCACTACTTGTACAATTAAAAACTAATAACAAAGAGAAAAAAGTATTATTTGTGTAATTAATGTGACAATTACTCATACAAGCACTTATATAACCTCGGGCGCTGAATTAATCTTTTTTATCTACAACTTTATTTTTCCTGAAGTAGCTCATGGTCTGACAGTTGTAAATCCCACAAGCTGACTTATTTTGGTTTCCACCTGCCAGCCAATCTAACATATCAAGGCAAAGCTGGATGTGGCTCCTTTAACCATGATGGTAACTAGGGGGTCAGGGAATGGCATGTTGGTATGGACAGAGACAAAGATGGTAGAAGAAATGATGAAAAAGGAAAAACTAAATGGAAAAAAATCAGTCTTCTCTATTCTATACTGGAGTGCTGATGTTACAAAATGGTCTTTGCCCATGCTGGGGGGCACCTGTTGGGACATCTGTGTGCAACACAGCCAATCTCTCCATGAATGTCAGCTGATAAGCAAAGATATAATTTATATAATTTCATTTTTCAGGCTTTTTACCTGTTCAGAGTTACTAAATTGCTCTGCCAAATCTTTCTTAATATTGAATTACATCACAAGGATGGATTCCAAAGCTGCTTCTCTTATTTTATTTTACCAGACAGCACAAAAGTCTAACATACATTCATAAACACATTCTTCAATAAAAAACTTGTACACCTCCTTCAGAAAGGCTTGCTCTGGGAAATTAATGCGCAAGGATGACTTCAAGTCCATCTAAATTAGCCTGCAAAGCAGCCTTCTATTAAAAAAAAAAAAATCACAGCTATTTAAGGAATGACCACTTTTAAGAAAAATCATTTCCTAGTATATCAAATCATTAGTATTTCCAAACTGATTTACAGAGAACATTAGATTGTAGCCTATTAGCTGTTACCACTGGATAGTAGCCTGTTCTTAGATAGTAATGAGAACATACTCTTTTACATATTATATTAAAACTCAATTCATAAAACTCCTTTTTAATACATTCCTTTAGCATTATCATTTCCCTACACAGGAAATGTCTATTTGTTTTCCGCTACTTTTAAGATTAAAAAAGCCAGGGGTGCCTGGGTGGCTCAGTCGGTTGAGCGTCCAACTTCAGGTCATGATCTTGCAGTTCGTGAGTTCGAGCCCTGCATTGGGTTCTGTGCTGACAGCTCAGAGCCTGGAGCCTGCTTCAGATTCTGTGTCTCGCTCTCTCTGCCCCTTCCCTGCTCATGCTCTGTTTCTCTCTAGCAAAAATGAATAAACGTTAAAAAAAAAAAAAGAAGATTAAAAAAGCCAAATTTGTCAATCAGGCATTCAAAGTTCCATACAATTGCTCTGGCCAATCTTCCCAGTCTCACCACTACCAACATCATACCAAAGGCTTTGCTCAAGCCAGCTATCAACTTCTATTTCTTAGAACTCACCTTTGAAGACATTCTGATGGCTAATAGACACATGAAAAAATGTTCAACGTCACTCATCATCAGGGAAATACAAATCAAAACCACCATGAGATACCACCTCACACCTGTCAGAATGGCTAACATTAACAACTCAGGCAACAACAGATGTTGGTGAGGATGCGGAGAAAGAGGATCTCTTTTGCATTGTTAGTGGGACTGCAAGCTAGTGCAGCCACTCTGGAAAACAGTATGGAGGTTCCTCAAAAAATTAAAAATAGAACTACCCTACAACCCAGCAATTGCACTACTAGGTATATATCCAAGGGATACAGGTGAGCTGTTTCAAGGGGGCACATGCACCCCAATGTTTATAGCAGCGTTAACAACAAAGTATGAAAAGAGTCCAAATGTCCATCGATGGATGAATGGATAAAGAATATGTGGTATATATATACAATGGAGTATTACTCGGCAATCAAAAAAAATGAAATCTTGCCATTTACAACTACATGGATGGAACTAGAGGATATTATGCTAAGCAAAATTAGAGAAAAACAAATATCATATGACTTCACTCATATGAGGAACTTAAGATACAAAACAGATGAACATAAGAGAAACAAAAATAATATAAAAACAGGGAGTGGGACAAAGCATAAGAGACTCTTATATACAAAGAACAAACTGAGGGTTACTGGAGGGGCTGTGGGTCAGAGGGTGGGCTAAATGGGTAAGAGGCATTAAGGAAGACACTTGTTGGAATAAGCACTGGGTGTTATACACAGGGGATGAATCACTGGAATCTACTCTTGAAATCATTATTGCACTATATGCTACCTTGGATGGAAAGAAAGAAAGAAAAGAAAAGAAAAGAAAAGAAAAGAAAAGAAAAGAAAAGAAAAGAAAAGAAAAGAAAAGAAAACAAAAGAAAAGAAAAGAAAAGAAAAGAAAAGAAAAGAAAAGAAAAGAAAAGAAAAGAAAAGAAAAGAAAAAAGAAAAGAAAAGAAAAGAAAAGAAAGGAAAAGAAAGGAAAAGAAAGGAAAAGAAAGGAAAAGAAAGGAAAAGAAAGGAAAAGAAAGGAAAAGAAAGGAAAAGAAAGGAAAAGAAAGGAAAAGAAAGGAAAAGAAAGGAAAAGAAAGGAAAAGAAAGGAAAAGAAAAGAAAAGAAAAGAAAAGAAAAGAAAAGAAAAGAAAAGAAAAGGAAAGAAAGAAAGAGAAAAGACAAGACTCACCTTTATCTGCCTGCATTTTCTCAAGTCAAAAACTCAAACCTCAAAAAAACTAGAAAAGATCATCTCCCTTATGAACATTTTAGCAATATTACTACTGGAGTTTAGGGGATCATTAAATGAAAATCCCTTCTACCCACTTTTGGAATAATTGAGAAATAAAATTAAAAAGGCAAATGGATGAAGATGAAACTGTTGGCTTTGTTATAGATTAAGCCCATATTTAAAAAAAATTTATGTTTACTTTTGAGAGAGAGAGACAGAGCATGAGCAGAGGGGAGGGGCAGAAGAGAGAGGGAGACACCGAATCTAGAGCAGGCTCCAGGCTCTGAGCTGTCAGCACAGAGCCCGATGTGGGGCTCGTACCCACAAACCACGAGATCATGACCTAAGTGGAAGTCAGCTGCTCAACCGACTGTGTCACCCAGATGCCCCCAGCCAACATTTTTTAAATGTAACTTAAAGGCATAGCAACAGTGTCCTTCCTAAAACTGCACCCCAGAAATGAGCCATTTCATTCACCCAATCACAGTCACAGCTGGAAAACCACAGGTTTCCACACACACAGGTCTGTTTCTAAAGAAAACATGCAGCTTAGAGCCTATTTCTAGAAAACAGGCTATAGGTGGCTGCCTCCTCAGGTAAGGGAAAGAGGAAAGGGACTGAGAGCTAGGCCTAACTAATTCCTTACCCAAATTCTCCTAAGATCAGTCACTTCTCTCCCGGGACAAAGAGAAGCCAAGGAAATTACACGAAGTAATGTTGCCTCCACATAGAAACATGAATCTAGGCTAAAAGAAGGTCCAAGGGTCCCACCCTTTAAATAATTGCTTGTATAATGTGATTAAGAATTTATCAAACATAGGCCTATGTATGGCACTTCCTCTATAGATGCCTTAAAATGTTACTTTTTAAAGTCCTTAACTGTTTTTACTGTTGTTTGTTATCTCCAAGTAGATTTTAAACTCCTAGAGGGTGGCACGTTAAATGGACTGTCCACAGGTATAGCGGTGGTAAGACTGAGTGGTAGGGGTGCCTGGGTGGCTCAGTCAGTTGGGCGTCCGACTACAGCTCAGGTCACGATCTCGAGGTCTGTGAGTTCAAGCCCCGTGTCCGGCTCTGAGCTGATGGCTCAGAGCCTAGAGCCTGCTTCGGATTCTGTGTCTCCCTCTCTCTCTGCCCCTCCCCCGTTCATGCTCTGTCTCTGTCTCAAAAATAAATAAACTTTAAAAAAAAAAAAAAAAAAGACTGAGTGGTAAGTGAGGACAGAAACACTATGAACCAGATGATCAAATCTCTCATGAACTGAGATGAGCAGGATGCCAGAAATGTCTGTGCCAAGTTTTAGTAGATGAACACAAACAAAGAGGCTATGGATATAAAAGGCAGTTGGGTATAAACGTCAAAGACAGGTTTCTACATAAAGGTGTTAAAGCGAAAGTGTGAAAGATTCAAGAGTGAGGAAACTGCCACCATATATTTACATAAAAAAATAAACACAAAGCAATTCAATCTTTATATTTTTTATTTTGCACAATACAACACTTGGTGGGGCACAGAAGACTCAAATGAAAATTAGGAGTCACTAGAAGCAGATAAAAAGTCTTAATTAACATACATTCCTGGAAAATTATTTCAAACTCTCAAACCTTATAGACCAGAAAGCAACAAAAAGAATTAAAATGCAAAGAAGAAATGAATTCAAACATTAAAGGCAAGATAACCACTGAACTGAAAAAAAAAAAAAAATGACTTAAGATGGCAAACAGACTCATCCATCTGGTTTTTGTGACTGATGGGGGCAGAGGCACTCAGGGAGAGCATGTGGAGAGAAAAAAAGAGATCCCAGGTAAGAACCTGGTGAATATAACAGGGAAGACAAAGGTTGCAAACTCAAATAGGTGATTAATAAATGAGTGAAGTGTTCTGGGTAGCGCCAAGTCAACCAGAGCGAGGATGCACCTCCCCCAGACTAGCAGCTCTGAAGATCACTGCCACGGGGAAACGGCCACCCAGTGCAGCCAGCTCCTTTCCCTCTCAAAAAAGCCATACATTCAGATTTTGAACAATATATTAATGGCAACTACTATACAAATTTTCAAAGCACTTTGAGGATCAAATAAAACATGTCCACAAACCAGATCTGACACACAGATTGCCAATGTGCCATTGCTGATTTGATACATGAAAACAGCAAAGCAACCAAAGCACCTGAAAAGGAATACTAAAAAGGGACAGCGAATGCTCAGTGCAGAACAGTTCACTGCAGCCAATGGAGAAGGATTTCAAGAACAGTGATAAACAGGAAGTTCAACTAGAAATCAAGACTGAAAAGTGTCCAAAGAATCTGATTCACTAGAAATCCACTGATGGAATAAAAGGCCTAAAGGGACAGTAAGCAGGCAGCTACTTTGTAGCAAAATACTTCAGTTAACTGTCATTTTTGAGAACTCAAGGGGCCTACAGTCCAGAAAATCTTGCTAAACTAACAAAATTATCTATATATCCCTGGTTAAAATCAAACAGACCCTGGCTTTACAAATACTACAACCACAGGTTAGCTCTTCAGAAGAAAAATAAAGAATAAAATTAGAATAAAGAAATACTCTCACCCAAAATGCTGTTGGTACTCTTTTATTAATCTGAAAATTTAGCGTAATTTCATACTACAGCTTTAAGAGCCATTCTCCTTCCTCTTTAAAGCCATCTCTGGAAATCATTTATGATACACTTTAGTTAATCCATTATCCCCACCCCACCTCCACCCCCAACAAATTCTGCATAGCCCATAAAGGCTCAAATCTCCTAGGCTACACTACCTGACCCAGGGCACACAGTGCCCCACTAGGGTTCAGCATCCACAAGAGTGGACCACCTCACTCTTTCTGTTACCATGGGAGATCAAGCACAATATGATATGATGCTTCCACCCTAGAATGACAGGCAGAGTATACACAAATAATGTGATTTAGGAACACTTAAAGACAGCTTATCAATAAGAAACATCAAGTATTAGAAGTAAAGAACAGAAAAAAATCCAGGTGGAATGAAGTTAATCATGAAATGCTTTCTGAGAAAATCTGAACATGGAGAGAAACTGAACATGGTCAGGGAAACAGAAAAATAAACACAGGAAGTAGATTGCATGGCCATGTGTCCCAAATTTTGAGAGAATATGATTTCATGTAATTTTTTTTCCTTTTTAATAATGGTTATTTGTTGGGGCACCTGGGTGGCTCAGTTGGTTAAACATCCGACTTCGGCTCAGGTCATGATCTCATGGTTTGTGAGTTCGAGCCCCAGGTCAGGCTCTATGCTGACAGCTCAGAGCCTGGATCCTGCTTTGGATTCTGTGTCTCCCTCTTTCTGCCCCTTACCCACTCACACTGTCTCTCTCTCGAAAATAAATAAACATTTAAAAAAAATTTTTTTAATAAAAAAATAATGGTTATTTGTTAACTGCATAATTAAATAGACTCAATTATCATTTGCTCCATTCTTTTCCTTTGTCAGACTTTATACACAACTTGAGATTGGATAACCAGTTGCCATATCTATCTAAGCAATGGAACCTACAACACTGTACAAAGATGCTTGAGAATAAGGAGTTGGTATAAGACGCAGTGTAAGCAGACAGCCCATGCTAAGACAAGAGGGCCAAACCATAAACCAGGAAGATCTGGGGAGGGTGAGGGAGGGAACCAGCTAGTGAAAGATTCTCCTTAAGCAAGGAGGCACATGTCTCTCTGAAAGCCAGGCTACAACTCCTTAATCCAGGTTTCCAGTTTTGTACGTCAGAGTGTCAGCTGATCTCAAAGAGTATCACAAAACAGCAAAACACCAGCAGTGAATACTTTCCTTTACAAAAGCAACTCACAGCTTCAACATGTCACCTGAAATGACAGCCCAGGAAAAGATATATTGAAATTCTTCTCCCTTTCAACTCTCATCCAGGCTTGAACACTTCATCCTGAGATGGAACATGAGAGCCAGTCCTACTTACTGCAATATTTAGGAATTGAATTGTCTGGTTCTCCCACACTCTCTCTGCTCTAATCTAGTCCTCATCTTCCTTCTGCCCCTTCCGCCAAAGTTTTGGCTCTTGCACAGAAAATCCTACCAAGCTCTGTGATGTGCTAAAAACTCTCATACTGCTCTGTGAGGTCCACATGCACAACTGGACCTTCTACTCATGTTAGGGGGTTTCTTTGTGAGTTAGCCCTGCCAAAGTCCTAACTATGTTAAAAGCCTCCAGGCTGGACTTCTGGCCCTTCAAGTACAGACCCTGGCAATGTTACGTTGATTTTTAACCACATGGAAAGTAATTTTCTGTTCTTAGAGTTTGAGGGCAAGGAGTTAATACACAGAGCTCATATACACAGTGAGGATTTTCCTGACAATCTCTAAGAACTGATGACAATATGAACTCAGTACAAGTTTACATGAAATGTTTTTTTTCTCCCCCATGTTTCTTAAGAAAATTTTTAGAATAAGGACATGGTTTGAAAGCAACTATTTTTCCTTGTATTAAAATAAAAACATAATCTAAAACCTACTCACTAAGTTTAAATACACATCAAGTTAGATAGGTTAAGCTCCTGTGATTGAGGGTGGCTAGAAATTCTGACTCCAGAGTCTCATCACTGTACTGAATAGCATGATTTACAAACTCCTGTGCTGCCACAGACCTTTACATAACACATCACAAAACATCACAATGCTTTGCTTCTCCTTCTAGACATGAGCTGCTTGACAGCAGAAGCCATACCTTACATGTTTTGATATAGTGAGCCCAGCATATCGCTGGGCACATAGTAGGTATTAAATAAATACTTCCGAACGGAAAGACATGATACTCTTTATGAATTCAGGAGACCCATTTCTAACTAAAATTCTGCTATCTCTGAAGGATTCAAATTAGCAGTAAATAGCTACCTACCTCGAGCTCTAGATGTGTAGGCATTTGGTAATGTGATGCTGCTAAAGATAGATAATATATATAACCAAGGAGAGGAATAAGTCCCGAAAGAAACAAAGAAAATACAAGTTTTCAACAGACTGAATTCTTGAGCCCTCTGAGCATACTTAGTATTCAAAATAACTATTGAATAAGTAACAGAAACGTAAACACAAAAAGGAAATAAATGGTCTTGCCAACTATCATTTGCTTTCTATTTTCTTTTCAAACCCAATGACCTCCGGACCAGGCCCAGAGGAAGCTTGAGATTTCAACACTCCAAAAATTTATTAACTGCATTAAGAGATCTAAATAAAAATTCACTCATGAGCTCTGCAATTGGGTTTGTTTTCACTTATGTGCATAACTACTGTCATGGGCAACCAAGTACCCTGTGAATTCTAACTAAAAGCATGGAAGAGGATGATTCTTCACTGCAATACTGAAACCTACATACAGCTCAACAGCTCTGAATGGCTGGAAAGAGCCTTTAAAGCTCATCAAATCTACCTCTACCAGTTTACACTAAGGAAAAAACTAACACCGTCTGTGGGGAAGTGACTTGCCCCAGGCTTGCAAAAAATTAATGACAGAACAGGGCAGAAGATCTTAATGTTGTGGCCAGTGATCTGCTACCCCAAACCATCTCCCTGCAGCTACTAGACTTGTGTTCATTGTGATAAACTATATCAAAGTATTATGCAAGTACAAATGCAAACTGAAATGATCAAATATAGCAAAACCTTCCTAAGCAGACTTCCCAGAAGAACTGCATATTCTAGTTGACTTAATTTTCTGGTTACCATAGGTTGGTTTTGATAACTGAACCTCACAATTATCAGGAAAAAGAACATGAGAAAAGGGAAAAATCGAAATGTATACTGGTCCTATCTCCAGACATATGAAGAGAGCTATTTTCTTTCTGATATACTTTTGCTATAAAGTAGTGGTGGTACAACACAAAGCCCTACTGCTGACTAGCTGTGCGGCATTGTTCAAGCCAGTCTCTCTCAAACTCAGTTTTCACATCTTTAAAAAGAACAGGATGAACTAAATAATGCAAGACCACTTCCAACTCTGAAACTCAGAACATCTAGAACACTAAGCATGCTTTCTTACAATTTACAATGTTCTCCGGAAGTACCTACATTTCCCCCCTACAAAAAAAGCTCAACCCGTTTCTCAGGTTGAAACAGACCTAACAATAAACCAGTTATAACACCCACTGATACCTAGGTCTCCTCTACAAATACTCATAACTCCGACGAATACTGGCTTTTTGGTTTATGAGGAACTGCTCAGGGATCTCCCATGGTTTAAAACACTTAGGGGCCCTACAATGTGGGAGTAGGAGGGTTGCTCAACTAGATGGAAGCTTTCCAGACCTCTATCTGAGCAGCTCCAATTAATGTTTTATTTATCACGGTTTTGCTGCCCAAAGTAATTTTGGAAGCTCACTGATTTAAAGGCTGGTCTAGGTCTTTCTCCCCAAAAAGGCAACAGTAAAATAAAAATGTATTAGTTCTTTTCACAAGAACCAAACTACTAAATCTCCTCGTGCTATCAAATACTGTCATGAAGTTGTCCCCCGCCTTTTTTTTTTACTGTGACACATTATGCAACATAAAACTTACCATCCTAACCATTTTTAAGTGTGTAATTCGATGGCATTAATTATATTCACAATGTTGTGCAACCATAGCCACTAATCTTTTTCCAAAACTTTTTCGTTACCCCTAACAGAAACCTTGTAACCATTAAGCAAGAACTCCCCATCCCCTGTCCTTTACGCTTTAGAATTATAGTCCCAAAAGACTTATTTTCAAATTATGGTATACTGCCATCAGGTGGCTAGAGACTGTAATGGCTGCCCAAGATTGGAACTTGTTTCAAAATAATTCAAGATAGACAGACATAGGGGAAATTGTCATAATCCAGTAACTGTTGAACCTGTCTGAAAGGTACACAGGGGCTGATTGTACTAATCTCTGAACATGTGTGTGTGATTTTCTATAACAAATATTCTATCAAAACCATATTTCTATAACAAATACTGTGTGCCTACGATTATTACAAATACACAGATTTCATACATTTTAAAAACCTAGAAAACAAAATATACCTCAATTTCATAGATCAATATTGCAAAATACTGTATTTATCAGGTATTTTTAATGTTTTTTAAAAATTTTTTTTTTTAATGTTTATTTATTTTTGAGACAGAGCATGAACAGGGGAGGGTCAGAGAGAGAGGGAGACACAGAATCGGAAGCAGGCTCCAGGCTCCGAGCTGTCAGCACAGAGCCCGACGCGGGGCTCGAACTCACAGATGGTGAGATCATGACCTGAGCCGAAGTCGGACACTTACCCGACTGAGCCACCCAGGCGCCCCATTTTTAATGTTTATTGATTTTGAGAGAGAGAGAGAAAGAGGGAGCAAGCATGCGCACAGGAGGTGGGGGGAGGGAGGGCAGAGAGAGAGGAGAGAGAATCCGACGGGGGCTCAATCTCATGAACTGTGAGATCATGACCTGAGCCAAAATCAAGAGTCAGATGCTTAGCCGACTGAGCTACCCACATGACCCTCTTCAGGTATCATTTTAAATCTGAATAAATGTTATGTCTAATAGAAGTATCAATTATATATTAGTTTTTTAGTTTCTAATTTTTAATTTTTTACGTAATCACTACACCCGACATGGGTGTAGTGACCCCCAAAATCAAGAGACACATGCTCTTCTAACTGAGCCAGCCAGGCTCCCCCAAGGCACAGATTCTCAAAATGGAGTCCACAAGGGGCACCAGGGTGGCTCAGTCGGGGTGGTTCAGCGACCGATTTCAACTCAAGTCATGATCTCGCAGTTCGTGGGTTCGAGCCCTGCATCCAGCTCTGTGCTGACAGCTCGGAGTTTGGAGCCTGCTTCAGATTCTGTGTCTCCCTCTCTCTCGCCCCTCCTCCATCCACATTCTATCTTTCTCTCTCAACAAAAAATAAACATTAAAAAAATTTTTTAAAAAATGGAGTCTATGGGCCCTTAAAAAGTGTATCAGTGGAGTTCAGGAGGTTCATGAATTCCCTAAAACTGTACATAAAATTCTTCATAGATGTGCATACATGCATGTGTTAGGAGAGAAGATCTATAGCTTTATCCGTTCAGAATCACTGCTTTCAGTAAAACAAAGTCTTCAGGCTGTGGAGGCAAGACAGCTCTCTGCCGGCTGCAGAATGCTCAACACCAAAGGTCACACACAGGTCTGCTCTCTTCATAGGTACCAACCATTCTGGAATGCAGAAACTCAATATAGTGGTAACTCCTGAGAGACCAGGAGGTAACTTCCTGGTGGCAAGACTAGGAGACGAGTCTAGCATATACACTAAGTCCACTAGATCTTCCAGGTGGCATATTAGCACATTTGGTCTCTTAGCCACAGAGCCTCAAAAGACATTAGGGGCTCCTGGCTGGCTCAGTCGGTGCAGCATGTGACTCTTGATCTCAGGGCTGTAGATTTGAGCCCCAGGTTGGGTGTAGAGATTACTCAAAAATAAAGTCTTTAAAAAAAAAAAAGAGGGGCGCCTGGGTGGTTTAGTCAGTTGAATGTCTGACCCTTGACTTCGTCTCAGGTCATGGTCCCAGGGTTGCAGGATCGAGCCCCACGTTAGACTCCACACTGAACATGGAGCCTGCTGGGATTCTCTGTCTCTCTCCTTCTGCCCCTCTCCCATGCTCATGAGCGCGCTTGCTCGCTCTCTCTTAAAAAAAAAAAAAAAAAGTATTCTGTAAGAAAGTAAGATCGCCCTCCATGGCCACACAATGAAAAGATAGGGGAAGGGGTGAAAATGTGAGATGTGAGAGGGGAGTCCCTTAGGTAAAGTGCCTTCTAGCATACATGATCTAACCCTCCCTGAAAATAACTTTTTTAAGTTCGGGGGACTTTTTTAAAATTATTATTGGAAGTATAGTTGACATACAATGTTTAGTTTCAGGTGTACAGTATAGTGATTTGACAATTCTGTACATTAGTTAACACTCACCGCAGTAAGTATGGTTACCATCTGTCACCATACAACTTTATCACAGTATTATTGACTATATTCCCTATGCTGTACTTTTCAACTTACTTATTTTGTAACCGGAGGTTTGTACCTCTTAACCTCCTTCACCTATTCTGCTCATCCCCCCACAATCCTCCCCTCTAGCAACCACCAGTTTAGTTTGTTCTCCATATTTAAGAGTCTGTTTAGGGGCGCCTGGGTGGCTCAGTCGGTTAAACGTCCAACTTCGGCTCAGGTTATGATCTCACAGTTTGTGAGTTCAAGCCCTGCCTCGGGTTCTGTGCTGAAAGCTCTGAGCCTGGAGCCTGCTTCAGATTCTGTGTCTCCCCCTCTCTGTTCCTCCCCAGCTTGTACTGTCTCTGTCTCTCTCAAAAATAAATAAATGTTTAAAAAGGGGAGGGGGAGGAGGGGCTGCTTTGGTTTTTAGATTCCACATGTAAGTGAAATCATATGGTATATGTCTTCCTCTGTCTAGCTTATTTCACTTAGCATAATAGCCCCTAGGTCTTTCCATGTTGTCACAATGGCAAGATTTTTTTTTTTTCCCACAGCTGAGTATATTCCATTGTGTATTTACTACCTCTTCTTAATCCATTCGGCTATGGATGGACATTTGGGTTCCTTCCACATCTTGGCTATTGTAAATAATGCTGCAATAAACATTAAGGGTGCATATATCTTTCAAATTAGTATTTTCCTATTCTTTGGGTAATACCCAATAGTGGAATTAGAGGACCACATGGTAATTCTATTTTTAATTTTTGGAGGAACCTTTGTACTGTCTTCAGTATGCATCAATTTACATTCCTTCCAACAGTGCATGTGGGTTCCCTTACCCCACATTCTTACCAACACTTGTTATTTCTTGTCTTTTTTTTTTTTTTAATGTTTATTGATTCTTGAGAGAGACAGAGTGTGAGCAAGGGTGGGGCAGAGAGAGAGGGAGACACAGAATCCAATGCAGGCTCCATGCTCTGAGCTGCCAGCACAGAGCCCAACACAGGGCTCGAACCCATGAACCATGAGATCATGACCTGAGCCAAAGTCAGATGCTTAACTGACTGTGCCACCCCACCCCGGAGCCCCTTCTTCTTGTCTTTTTGATACTAGCCATTCTGACTGGGAGCCATGAAATTACTCTTAGTCTATGTTAAAGTATTAACTCCTTTTATTTGTCCAAAAAGAAAACATCTCTGTCAAAATCAGGAATGGAATACTGCCCTCATTTTGTTGAGTATTTAATATTTTGAGAATAAATCCATTACCATGGTTTTATAACCTTTGACTACAAATCCCCCTAGTGTTTTCTAAGACTGAAGAATTCATTTTTTTTTTTAATGTTTGTTTATATTTTAGAGAGAGACAGAACGCAAGTCGGGGAGGGGCAGAGAGAGAGGGAGTCACAGGCTCCAGGTTATGAGCTATCAGTATACAACCCCACATGGGGCTCGAACTCATGAGCCGTGAGCTCATGACCTGAGCTAAAGTTGGACGTTTAACTGAGCCACCCAGGAGCCCCAAGAATTCATTTAAATTTGACACCCTGGATGCAGGAGAGAGACAGAACTTACTTCATACTCCACTCCATCACATACAGACCACATAAAATATTAACTCTAAATACTGTATGCTGCTTACAGAGAGATTTTTCTTTCTTCCCACCACCACTAAATACTATTAATTGTTCACTTCAGAGGTTTGTGGTTTTAAAAAATTTATCTTCATATTTATCTTTTACTACCACATACAAAGCCAAGAATGAGTTTTACCTGATTGCAGTGTTCTTCCAAAAGAAAATGAAGGAAGGATTAGTCAGGAAGTCTTTGAACACAAGACTCTACATAGTACTTGGTAACATCCGCACAAATGCTGTTTTATACCTACGTATTTTTAGGCTATTGCTACCTAACATTTTAGGGGGAAATATTTTAACTCCATGCAAAAAAAGAAAAAAAAATTGTTTTTAACTTAAAAGGCAAAAACTTGGGGTTTTTGCACCAGGGTCTGTGCTGATAGCTCAGAGCCTGGAGCCTGACTCAGATTCTGTCTCCCTCTCTCTGCCCCTCCCCTGCTCGTGCTCTACCTGTCTCTCAAATATAAATAAAAATATTAAAGATAAAATAAAAGGAAAGGAAAAAAACTTAAGTCCTTTCACCAAAACCATATCTCTTAATATCTGAAAACTATACTCAGGGCCAAAATAAGTGCTTCCAATTAGAGACCACAAATGTAATTTTAAAACTTTTTTCTTGTGGTTCCTTACGATGATGATCAACTGCCTAGAAGACAATGTTAAGGATTAAAAACAGTAATGACTGGGGCGCCTGGGTGGCTCAGTCCGTTAAGCGTCTGACTTCAGCTCAGATCATGATCTCACGGTCTGGTCCGCGAGTTCAAGCCCCGCATCGGGCTCTGTGCTGACCGCTCAGAGCCTGGAGCCTGTTTCAGATTCTGTGTCTCCCTCTCTCTGACCCTCCCCCATTCATGCTCTGTCTCTCTCTGTCTCAAAAATAAATAAATGTTAAAAAAAAAAACCAGTAATGATCAATAACTATACCAGAAATTCCAATTCTTCCAGCATAATTGTTTCATATAAGCACAAAGAGTTAATTATCCACACACCTTCCTCAGAACTCCATATGGGTGTCTAGCAAAGAAGGTAGTGGAGAGTATTATAAAAAGAGATTCTCAGTTTGCAAAACTTATGGTTTACTTCTCTAGTATAAGTGACCAAAAAAAAAAAAAACTACAACTGCCCAACCCCCCAAGAACAGGGTTGATTAGGAAAGTGAAGCAAATCAAAACACAGTGGTAGGAAATGAGCTTTTACTAGGCCCACAAACACTTCATGGACTAGGAGAAGCAACCAACTTAAATCAGTGACACCTACACATACAGAGAAACAAAGGGCCCCCTGAAGGTGGCAAACAGCAACCAAAAAAAACAGGTTCTGAAACCAAACTCTGGTCATGTCTAGCTCGGGAGAGACAGTTGAGGGGAGCAGGAG
Source organism: Felis catus (assembly GCF_018350175.1). NCBI lineage: Eukaryota > Metazoa > Chordata > Mammalia > Carnivora > Felidae > Felis > Felis catus. The sequence goes on from NC_058380.1 coordinate 58,063,965, forward strand.
GGAACACACAAATATTCTGGATACCAGAGGTATCAACTGCTGAGAGGAAGAGATTTTTCAACTCTCCCCTCCTGTCGTCACTTAGATGAAATTCTCACAAGATGAGCTCCCTGCTTTTGTTCCACTTCCATTCTGTGGATGTGTACAGAGCAGCCACTAAGTGCCAAGCACCATATAAACACTGGGTACATCGTGATAGTGAACATCAGAGACAGATTTGTCTCCTCATGCCAGTGGCAGTCTAGTAGGGAAGACAATATAAAGTGGGAGCAAGCAGGACAAGGGAACCCCAGTTCCCTTCATTCCCTCTATTTTTCCCAATGCCAAACTCCTGGTCAACAGGAGGTACATTAGGTTGACATATCAAAGTTGATTAGGAGAGATGGCCACATAAGAGAGGTCTGGTCTGTCGTATAAATGTTTGGGTGTGAAGAACATGAGACCCAAAACCACCTTACTGGATAGAGCCATGAACAAGTCACCTCAGGCTTCAACACAAGCTGTCAAAGACCTTCCCTGACTTGGGCAAAAGGAAGGTTATGAGAATAGAAAGGGAAGGGGTAAAGAAAAGCAAAGAAGAAGGAACATCAAAAGAGAATGGGCTTCTGGGAATTGACCCAAGACAAAGTAAAAAATTATTTGCAGCCTCTTCTGAATTCACTTTCTTTGGTATCAGTTACAATTAAGACCAAACTCTTCTGCTAAAGTACAATTCGTCTATCTTTGCCAGACCTAGAGGGAGAAGTGTCTGGGCCACATATGTAACTCCATTAATGAGTAATTATAGACTGTGTCAAGTGCTTCAAAGGGGGGGGGAAACAGGGTGCAATGAGAGAGCAGAGGGTCAGAACCTCCTTTCAGACAGGGCAGTCAAGAAAAACCTCACAGAAAAGCTGAGAGCTAAGGAAATATTGGGTAAGTTCAAGTGCAGCAGCGAGCCAATGAATGATTTTAAGTAGCTACATGACCCCTTGTTTTAAAAGCTCTCTGGGGGTGCCTGGCCAGCTTAGTCGGAGGAGCATGTGACTCTCGATCTCGGGGTTGTGAGTTTGAGCCCCACGTTGGGTGTAGAGCTTACTTACATAAATAAAACTTTAAAAAATAATAAAAATTAAAAAAAAATAAATAAAAGCAGGGCACCTGGGTGGCTCAGTTGGTTAAGCATCCAACTTTGACTCAGGTCATAATATTGTGGTTTGCAATATTGTGGTTTGCGAGTCCGACAGCTCGGTGCCTGGAGCTGGCTTCAGATTCTGTGCCTCCCTCTCTCTGCCCCTCCCCCGCTCACGCTCTGTCTCTCAAAAATAAATAAACGTTTAAAAAAAATGAAAAAAAGAAAAACAAAAACTCTCCGATTGCTGCACAGAGAAAATGGCAGGGGAAGCCAGAGAAGCGTGAAGACCAACTAAAACTCTATAAGCGACAGTTCCAAGGGAGAGACAAGATGGTTTCAATGGAAAGAAATGAAAGGATACAAGATACATTTTGGAGAGAAGCTGAAAAGGACTTGGTGAAGGATGGGGTAAAGGGGCATGACAGGAAAAACAAAAATGCCAAAAATCACTCCTTGGTTCCCAGTTTAAGCAAATGACGGTACCATGATTGATGGGGAAAAAAACCCGCGAAGGTGGAAAGGCAGGTCCCCTCAGTTTGGGCTGGGTAATAATTTTAGTTTTTGACAGGTAAAATATGAGCTCCCTATAAAATGTAAATTTGGGAATTCTCAGCATATAAATGATATTTAAATCCTTGGGAACAAACAGTATCAAGAAAGAGAACACAGGAAAAAAACAAGGGTACAAGGCCAAGCTGTGAACAACTCAAGCCTGTAGTGATTGGGGGGAGGGAGCTAACAAAAAAAGTACACACACATGTGAGACGAAATTAGCACTGTGAGCTTACAGAAGCCAAGACACAGGGATTCAAGAAAGAGTGACTTCTATGATTCCGGGAAGATGTACGAGTGAGATGTGGCCTGAGTGTCCACTGGTTTGTAACTCACCATCATCGATGATCTTGGCAAGGGCAGTCAGTTTCAGAAAGGAGAAGAAAGGGTCAAGTTGACAAGGGCTGACAGGTGACGGACTGTACACCAGGCAGCCTGTTTCTGACTTAGCCCACACTTCCTGGCCACAACCAAGAAGCTGGTAAATCACTTCATCTCCTGTTCTACCAAAACTGCCTCCTAATGGCTTTTCCAACTCCAACCCCTCCCCTTCCCCAGAGCCCATCCTTAAGCACTGCAGCCAGAGTGATGGTGCTAAAAGGGAAGTCATGTCCTAACATCACTTCCCTGCTCAGTAATCTCATCTCAGAACAAAAGTCAGAAAGTCTTTTTAATGGTCTAGGAGGTTACCACCCTACTTCCTGCCACTCTGCTCCTCCTGTCTAGCCACTCAGAATTCCCTCCTGCTCCTTGAAGACAGTAAGCACACTTCTGCTTCAGGGCTTTTGCATTGGCATTGTTTGACTCCTCACTTCCTTTGGGTCTCAGCTCAAGGATCACCATACCACAGAGGTCTACTTTGGCCAACGAATTTAAATAATACCCTCTCTTTCACACTTTGCTCATCTTTCTTTACCCTACTCTATTTATCTTCTTAGCACTCACCATCTTTACAACATATTATTTATTTATTAGTTATGGTCTGTCTCACATCATCAGAATATAATCTTCGTAAGAGCAGAGGTTTTACCTGTTTTTCTTCACTACTGCATACACAGTGAGTAGGCCTAGTACAAAGTAGACACATATTTAGTTGTTGAATTTAAATCATTTGAAAGATCATTTCACATTATAAATAAACTGGTATTTTCAGTTTGGATAAAAAAATTTTTTTATTTATTTTGAGAGAGTGTGAGTGGGGGAGGTGCAGACAAAGAATCCCAAACAGGCTCTGCACTGTCAGCACAGAGCCCAATGTGGGGCTTGAACCCACAAACCATGAGATCATGATCCCAGCCGAAGTCAGACGCTCAACCAACTGGGCTACCCAGGCGCCCTGGATAAAAGTTTTCTGTTGTATAGACAGTATGAGCCTGATCACCTGTAGACATGCAGGAAAAGCCCAGTTTCTGGGCCAATGCAATTGAATACTAGCTCCTAGGCCTTGGAAAATTCATATTAATATCACACTGTGGTTCATCTCCTACAGACTCCTTAAGAAATATTTCCATTCAGGGGCACGTGGATGGCTCAGTTGGTTAAGTGTCTGACTTCGGCTCAGGTCATGATCTCATGGTTCATGGGTTAAAGCCCCGCATCGGGCTCTGTGCTGACAGCTCAGAACCTGGAGCCTGCTTCAGATTCTGTATCTCCCTCTCTCTCTGTCCCTCCCTTGCTTATGCTCTGTCTCTCTCTCTCTCCTTCAAAAATAAACAAATGTAACAAGAAAAAAAAAGTATTTTCATTCAGATTTCAATATGACCTGTTTACCTTTTGGGTAAAGCAAAGACACTACAAAAATTATCTGTAATAGCGCAAAGGCTCATAGGAAAACCAGTGGTACTGATAAATCACACAAATATGAAGATATGTACACATTAGATTTGAAAAAGGCAGTAGGCACAATGCTCCAGGATTAGGTGATTCTTCCAAATAATAGAACTATGCACTCCAGTCTATCCATCTAGTTTCCTTATTCCCCTCTCTGATCACCAAGAAAGACTACATCATTTCTCTCTACAAACTCCCAACCTCAGGCGGTTCTTCCTGGAAGGGTAACTAACTGAAAAATATTACCTTGAAACTCCTGATGAGTTGAGAGCAAACAAAGCTCTGGATTAGGTCAATGAAAATCAAACCTTAATCATACCTTTGAAATGTCCACACAGATCTACTCACGTACTATAAAAAGTATGGCTGGAGGCGGGAGGGGGGCGTCTGGGTGGCTTGGTCGGTTGAGTGTTGCACTCTTATTTCAGCTCAGGCCATGATCCCAGGGTCATGGGATCGAGCCCCATGTTGGATTCCACAAAGTGTGAAGGCTGCTTAGGATTCTCTCTCTCCCCCTTTTCTTCTAGCCCCCACTTGCACACACTCTTAAATAAATAAATAAATAAATAAATAAATAAATAAATAAAGAGTATGTAAGCATGGATCCTGGAAACTGTAGTCCTCGCCCAACAAATGAACAGATTTACATTTACTGCATAGCTAAGAATGGAAGGCAACAGCAAACAACTTAAAATACAGATAAATCTAAATAACTGTTGTAAATCTCACTATATAATTGCATGAAAACATTTTAAAAAATCATTCTCAAAAGAAAATATGTAATATATAAAAATAACATAAATGCCAGATTATATCTACAAAAAAAAAAAAAAAAAAAGCCGAGTCGAGAAGCACAAATGTACTGAAATGCTTGAAATTATAAAGACACAGGGGCTCCTGGGTAGCCCAGTGGGTTAAGCATCTGACTCTTGATTTCGGCTCAGGTCATGGTCTCATGATTGTGAGCTCAGGCTCTGTGCTGACAGCGCAAAGCCTGTTTGGGATTGTCTCTCTCCTCTCTCTGCCCATCCCCTGCTACTCTCTCTCCCTCTCTCTCAAAATAACCTTTAAAGAATAAATAAAAGTTATAAAGACACAAAAGATACTATTTAGTTTTGCCTCTGACAATTAGGGAAAATTTTAAAACCTTAAAAAACCCAGGATTTCCACTCTTAGGGGTGTGCCTATGTATCTAAGAGAAACGTAAATATTATGTCCACACAAAATCTAGCACACAAATGCTCATAGCAGCTTTATTCATAATAGTTCAAAAGTGGTTCAACCCAAATGTCCATTGATTGAGGAATGGATAAATAAAACATAGTATATCCATACAACGATTATTTGGCCATTAAAAGGAATGAAATGCTGACATATGTTACAATATGGATGAACCTGAAAACATTATGATAAGAGAAAGAAGCCGGTCATAAAAGACCATACAATGCATGATTCCACTGATATAAAAGGTCTAGTATGGAAAAAATCTATAGAGACAGAAAATAGTTCAGTCGTTGCCTACCAATGAGATAGGAAGAAATGGAGAGTGACTGCCAATGGGTACAGGGTTTCTCTCTGGGGTGATGAAAAGATTCTAGAATTTGATAGTGGTAATGGTTGCACAATTGCGAATATACCAAAATACCAAATGCAATGAATTTTACACTTCATATGGGCGAATTGTATGATATGTGAGTTATATCTTAATGAAGCTGCTAAATCTTAAAAAATAACAAGATAGGGAACACACAGGGAAGCTTCTGGAGTACTTGTCATATTTTACTTCTTGACCTGACTATTGGTCACAAGTGTGTTCACATTGTGAGGATTCACTGAGGAGCAAACTCAGAAGATGTCAATGTTGCCAGACGTATATTGTTCGTCAAATAAAGGTTTTATTTATTTATTTTTTTAGTTATTCATTTTGAAATAGCGTGAGCAAACACACAGTAGAGGGGCAGAGAGAGAGGGAGACACAGAATCTGAAGCAGGCTTTGGGCTCTGAGCTGTCAGCACAGAGCCCAACACGGGGCTCAATTCCAGGAACTGTGAGATCATGACCTGAGCTGATCAAATCAGACACCTGACTGACTGAGCTGCGCAGGCATCCCTGTCAAATAAAGGTTTTAAAAAACAAAAACCAGGGGCGCCTGGGTGGCTCAGTTGGTTAAGCGTCCGACTTCGGCTCAGGTCATGATCTCACGGTCTGCAAGGTTCAAGCCCCGCTCAGGCTCTGTGCTGACAGCTCAGAGCCTGGAGCCTGTTTCAGATTCTTTGTCTCTCTCTTCCTCTGACCCTCCCCTGTTCATGCTCTCCTCTCTCTCTCTGTCTCAAAAATAAATAAATGTTAAAAAAAAAATTTTTTTTAAAAACAAAAACCAGATCTATAAATTCTAACTTGGAAAGAGATCCAAGATATAAAGTAGGAAAAAGCAAGTTGCAAAACAGTATGTATCGTCCCATTTTTTATAACTTTATACAGATACACTTACATGTAAGTGTATAATAAAAACAAAAACACATATGTATATAGACACCAACCTTGATCTCTCAAGAATTTGAAGAGACTTATTTTCTGATATCTATTTCTGTAATGTTTGAATTTTTTGCCATGTGCATTTTTGTAATCAGAAGACGATAAATGTATAAATTTCTTAAAAACTTGTAAGGCATACAGAAAGTTTTAATAAAGATGAGAACCGAAATTCCTGAATCAGAATACAAAAATATAGAAACAATAAATTAAAAGTACAAAAATAATAAAAGGCAATCATTTTTTTTTAGTAGCGACCATCATTTGATTGCTTACTATGTAGTAAGATACATACATTAGCTCACTTTCATTATACCTATTTTACAGATGGATAAATAGGCAGAGACAGATTTTAATCTAATCAAAAAGAACAAAATACAAATTAAGATTAAGAAAGCTGATAAAATCATATTTACAGAGGAAATTTTAAGATTTATTTATTTTTGCAAGAGAGAGTGCAAGTGGGGAAGGGGCAAAGACAGAGAGGGGGACAGAAGATCCAAAGCGGGCTCTGCACTGACAGCAGCAAGCTCCATGAGGGGCTGGAACTCACAAGCCATTGAGCCGAAGTTGGACACTCAACTGACTAAGCCACCCAGGTGCCCCATACAGAGGAAATTTTGAAAGGTAAGAGAACATATATGAACTCACTCGTATTTTTTTTTAAAGCTGGAAAAGGAATTTAATTTTCTAAAAATAATATCTAACTTACCAAAATTGACTACTTGCCCCCCACCTCACTCCCAACACACAAAAAATAGGAAAACTGAATGGAATAAACTAAAAAACAAAATAGAAATGGTTACTGCTCTTTCAACCCAAACACTATTTTTCCATGCTATCAAAATCTTCATGTCAAGAATGGCACAAGGAAGGAAAATTACAGGCCATTCCCCTTGTGCATATATACCAAAATCCTAAATACTAAAATCAATCTAGTACTATGAGATTTGTTCCAGAAATTTAGTAATAATTCCATACTGAAAATTGATTAACTCAGCACAAGTTGAAAGAAACAATCTCCAAGGGTAGATAACTGAGTTGAACAGCATCTGACAAATTTATCCTTTCTGAGAAAAAAAACACTTAACAAATAAAAATACTCCTTTAACTTGTCAGGTTTCAGTCCCACAGTCAGCTCCACAATGAACAGTGAAGCATACCTGAGGCAGCCTCATTAAGTCACATATATGACATTTTTCTGGATGTTATAGTCTAGCCAATAAAATAAGAATAAAGGGGGGGGATACTGAAAAGGAGTCTAAATTAGCAATATTTATCAGTAAAGTCATCCAACTGGAATATCCAAGAAAAATCTATGAAAAAACTATTAAAATAACTAAGAAACCTCAGGAAATAGGCAGGTTTAAAAAAATTTTTTCTAATGTTTCCTTATTTTTGAGAGAGAGAGAGAGAGAACATGAGCAGGGGAGGGGCAGAGAGAGAGAGGGAGACACAGAATCTGGCTCTGAGCTGTCACTGCAGAGCCAGATGCAGGGCTCGAATTCATGAACCATGAGATCATGACCTGAGCTGAAGCTGGACACTTAACGAACTGAGCCACCCAGGTGCCCCAGAAATAGGCAGGTTTTTAAATAAATATCCAAAAATCCACCGCTTTTCCTAACATCAGCAAAACTCAAAAAACATGATGAAAATGCCCTACTGTGTAAAATACATTGACAAATGTGAATTAAACTATAAAACTTCACTAATGCCTTTCCAATCAATGTATCAATGACTATTGTAGGAATCCTAACAAATACTTTTAAAAGTTATATCTGGAAGGGAAAAAAGTACATGATGAAAGCCCAAAGTCTTCTCCAAAATAAAAATAACTACCAGGATTTGCCCTGCCAAGAATTTATCTGTATAAAACTACAATAAGCAAAATGTGTAATATTGGTGCCAGAATAGAGACAGAACAATAGAATAGAATGCAGAAACAGATCTAATTATTAATGAAAATTCAGTATATGATTAAAATTATCATGTTAAATTGGAGGAGCTTTGGGTGGCTCAGTAGGTTGAGCACCCAACTTCAGTTCAGGTCATGATCTCATGGTTCAGGAGTTCAAGCCTCGTGTCTGGCTTTGTGCTGTCAGCTTGGAGCCTGGAGCCTGCTTGGGATTCTGTGTCTCCCTCTCTCTCTCTGCCCTTCCCCTGTTCATGCTCGGTCTCTCTCTCTCTCTCAAAAATAAATAAAAACATTAAAAATTTTTTTACAAAAGTATCATGTTAAATATATAAGGAACTGGTTAAGTTGTGGTATGTCCATATCAAATACAATGGATAGTATATTTAGCTGTAGCTATTAAGAATAAGGCAGATTTGGGGTGCCTGGGTAGCTCAGTTGGTTGGGCGTCTGACTCTTGATCTCAGCGTGGGTCATGGTCTCATGGGTTCATGAGTTCAAGCCCCCCCATTGGGCTCCACACTGGCCATGCAGAGCCTGCTTGGGATTCTCTCTCTCTCTCCGCCCCTCCCCACACATGTGCTCCTCTCTCAAAATAAATAAGCTTATAAAATTTTTTAAAAAGAAGTAGATTATACTGATGTAAAAAATGGTCACAATGTAGTATGATGTGAGAAAAACTCATACAATTGCAAGTACAATAGGATTCCTTTTGTGTTAAATATGTACATTTATTTTAGGGCCATGTTATGTATAGAAATGTCTGGAAGTTACACATACCAAAATAGTACTGTCACTACCTCTGAGATGGGATTATAGTAGAGAGAAGAACAGGACTAGAGGGTCCATCAGTCAGGGTCCCAACAGTAAAGGGATGACAAACTCAGAATAATCTGAAAGGGGTCTATCTGTAAAAGGAATAATTACTAAATTAGTTGAGGCCTACAGAAATCACAGGGGATAGAACAGGAACCAGAACTAGCAATAACTGAACAATTATTGCTCTGGTCCCCAAAAAAGACAAGAGACAGAGTTTCCTAGAACCCAGGTAATAAAATGCAGGCTACCGTGAGAAGAGAATAAATATTCTGACTTCATCCTCCTTCCCTTCAATTTCTTCTCAAGGCTAAACCGTTACATTAAGAAGCCAGAGGATCTGGGAGCTCTTTCCTTAGGGCAGAGAGCCAGGTGGAACAGGGTGGAGGACGGATCTAGAGAAGTAAACGGGAGGCAATCTAGCCCAGTTTTCGTATGCCTTTTTATAAAATTAATTACATAAATAGAAGTACAATCTTTTCAGTAAAAATTAAAACCTTACAAAAGAAAGCTAAAACCCCACCCTCCATAATCCTGGATCCTTCTCCAGAAAGAATAATCTTTATTACCACCAGTATGGTGTGAGTCTGTTGTTGATGTTTTCTAGACACAGACATATACTCACCATACAATAAAACACACAAAATTGTTTAATGACGTGTTATTTGCCTAACCTAAACAGTAATTTTTTTAAGTTTTCATTTAGATTCCAGTTAGTTAACTTGCAGCATAATATTAGTTTCAGGTGTACAATACAATGATTCAACACTTCCACAGAACACCTGGTGGTCATCACAAGTGCACTCCTTAATTCCCATCACTTATTTAACCATGAACAGTATTAATTATGACTTTCAGCAACCTTTCCTTCACCATTTTCAGTTACAAAATAATGCTCAAGAAGCCAAGACAGATGGTTTGATTCTCCTCTATAGTCTTTATATTCTACCTCAGTGGATCTCAAAATACACATACACACACACACACCCCACAATACCATCACCTAGAAATTTTTTGTGTGTGTGCAAAATATTAGGCCCTACCCCCTGGTAAAGTGATTCAAAAGCTTGGAAGGTGGTGTCACCTAGTACTCTTCCTTTTAACCAGCCCTGCAGATGACTATTACACAGTTTGAGAGCCACTACTCCACTCCTTGGCTACTCAAACCACTTCACTATCATCAGTAACCTTGCTAGAAATCTTCATTTTCATAAGATTCCCAGGTGATGCATAAATCAAGTGTGAGAGGTGTTGGCCTACCTCAGAGCCATAAACCCAATCCTCATCCATATTACTCACACCCATCCACACACAGAGCATCTGTGAATGGTTTCTGGGGATAGAAGAAGGGAGACCAGCAGAAAGAGCACAGGTTTTTAATCTCTGAATTTGAACCTATCACTCCTGTGGGAAAAACATTAGCACTGCATGCCCTAGTTAGGCAGAGCATGTTAGCACTGTCATCTTTTATGCATGACAGATAGCATATAACTACCATTTAACCACACTGGAAATTTAATGCTCTTTTAAGTGTCAATGTTATATCCTAAATTCTCATTTTTCTTTTAAAATAAGTGAATTTCACTTTTAACCCTAGGCAAAATAAAATTATGTAAGACGTGCTAACCTTTGTATGGCTAAGATTGTAATGAGAATCTATCATTTTAAGACAAACCACAGTGATATACCTTTTCTGTTCTAACAAGGATACCTTTACCAACATCCATTAGTCTACTTATCCTCCACTGCCTCGGCTCAGGCTCCACCTCCAGACAGCTTGGGCTGGAGAGGAGGGGGTGGATATGTTCCCAGAATTCCACCTTTAACTTCCTGCTGTCTCTCAAAGGCTCAGAAATTTTCTTTCAAAAACTGCACCCTAAGACCCCTGCCTCGGCCTCTCCTTTGGCCCTTCTCTCATCTTCCGCCATTGGGTCTAAGGTCGGTCCTGAGTCAACTGCAAACATGTTGACTTAATCAGGAAATCTACGAGGGCACTACATACACATTTGCGCTTGAGAAACAGTCACTGCTCAACCCAGCCTGACTCAGACTAATACAACAATCTGCTTTTTTTTTTTCTTTTTTAAAAAAGGCACTTCCAGTTTCACTTCTAGTTCCTACCAGGTTAATGCCCCGCCCTCCTACAACACAGCCCCCCTCTCTAAGCTTTTCTGACCCAGGAAGTAGCACAGACAATTCTGTGGAGCTCATACCCAATTTGACTTGCCTCTCCCTTCTTTTTTTTTTTTCTTTTTTTTTTTTTTGCCTCTCCCTTCTTAAAAGCAATCTTGGAATCAGTATTTCTAAAGCCCCTTTGCAATTTGGTAATTTTTCTTCCACAGAAACAAAGTTTGAATCAAACCTTAAAATAAATTGAGGCAGTTTTAATTACACAGCACCAGGAAAAATAAATAATATTCTATCAAACAACTATACTTCAAAAGGAAACATGTATATCTCCAATGTTCTAAAGAAAGATTTTGCTATGGCAAAACTATATTTCTACTATTTCCAACTATTTATGTTAAATTAAAATCACTTACGTCAATTGAGACAGAGTTCATTTTTTTTTGAAGATTTTGTTCTACCAAAAGTTAGACTCAAAGTATATACAGTATTATCTAAACATTCTAGAATCAAATTCTGACTCTTGTTTTGACCTTAACATACAATTTAATAACGTCATGAGTTGCACACAAATTCATTTTAAGGCAGATCTTTTACTTGTTGCCCTTCTTGGTTTTTTGGTTTTGTTTTTTGTTTTTTTAGCACACAATGGTAGCTTTTAAAGTTCAAAAATATCATAGAATAGTAATAATTTGTTTTCAACAATATATGTACAATTTTTAAATAGAAACATTGGATAATTAGATCACAAGAGTTCATGACTCATTCTTGACATACAGCAAAAGCAGTCAACAATGATTTCCATTAGAGCCCCCAAACATAACTCTAGAGTTGTTCTGAAGGTAAGATTCTTAAACTCCAAAAAGTAAATAGGTGGAAATGCCTCAATTATCTGAATTAATCAGTCTTTGCCCTGGCTGAATAGAAAGAATATCTTCCTCCGATGAACTAATTCCATATCACTTAGGAAGCTGAAAAGCAAACAATTCATTTTTCCTTTCTAGGTATCCATAAGCAAAGTAGGAGAAAAAGATTGTTGGCAGTGCTCCACTCAAAAAACAGGCCACGTTCCAAAAGTCTGTAAGTACTGTACCTGGTTTTGACCTTAGAATCTCATTTTCTCACAGCACATCTTCTAAAAGGATGGCTCACCAATGCCTATTAAGCCTACAATATAGATGAAATGTTAGAAACACCATCCATAACTGTTTATGAGAAAATTTACTCAATCTCAGATTCCAACTTAGCAGTTTTGAAGTAGCTCACTTGGTAACCACAATGCTGTATTATTTTCCTCAAATAATCCACTGTCTCAGACAGCATCAACCCCACACCAGGCTCTGCAACTAACACCTGAAATGTTCATATTCTATGCTACTGGATTAAGAGATATGCTTATGCTTTAGCTTGTGACAAACCAATTTATTATGGAAATTAAGTAGGCTAAAAAGAAAAGGCTAAAATGAAGTCTAACATCCATTCTTGGATGGATGATATTTGGGGGAAGGGCACCCATATCCACAAAAAAGATGAAATTCCTCTGAGTAGGGTCAAATTTTTCCGATAATTTTTTTTATCTGCGTAAGTGCCCAAACAAGCCCTCAGTTAAGACCCTACTGTTCAGGATTACAGAATATGAGAGATTTTCTAAGAAGTAATTTAAATATGCCTGTTCTAATGTAAATCCACCCACCCCAGTGCAGGTACTCCTACTCTTTATGTAAAAAAGTAATGAATGACTTTTAAATATCAATTAAATAATCTTAATGCAGTAATTCAGAACTTTAAGAAAAGAGATTTCTCAGGAGCAAAGGTAAAACTAAAGACTGCAAATTCCTTTCAGTGGCTAAAGCAGTGATCACCTTTGCTTACATTCAACCTTTTGTTACCAAAACTAACTCCTAAGTCTGCTGGAAAAAAAAAAAAAAAGAGAGAGAGAGAGAGAGAGAGAAAGAGAGAGATGTAGTAAAGCATGATGGCTAAAAATATAGACTCTGGAACTAGACAGCTTCAGTTCATATCCCAATAACACTCTTAATAGCTGCATCCTCTCTAGCAAGTTATTTAACCTCTCTCTGTTCCAGTTTCTTCATCTGCACATTAAGGATAATAATAGCATCAACCTTAGAGGTCTATAGTGCAAATTAAATGAATTAATCCACGTAAAGCACTTGGAACAGAGCTTTGCACACAATAAGTGACAATTACCATCTAGACATTTAAAAAGTGGGCTTTGGAAAATCTAAAAGCCCTTAAAGCTAAAAAAATCAAAGCAAAAAAGATGAAAAAGTGATGGACATATAGACAACAGGGTATCCTATTTCCTTGGAGAATAATATTCATGAGGAAGAATAGTAGAGATTGAAATAATGAAGACCTAATTATGCTTGTCTTGAATACCAGACCAAAATAATTTTTTTTTATTTTTTAACGTTTATTCATTTTTGAGAGACAGAAAGAGACAGAACATGAGCGGGGAAGGGGCAGAGAGAGAGGGAGACACAGAATCCAAAGTGGACTCCAGGCTCTGAGCTGTCAGCACAGAGCCTGACGCGGGGCTCAAACTCACAACTGCGAGATCATGACCTAAGCCGAAGTCGGACGCTCAACCGACTGAGCCACCCAGGAGCCCCTAAAAATTTTTTTAATGTCTATTTATTTTGATCGAGAAAAAGAGAGAGAGAGAGAGAGAGAGAGAGAGAAAGAATTCCAAGTAGTCTCCACACTATCAGCACAGAGCCTGATGTAGGGTTCAATCTCAAAAACTGTGTGGGATCATGACATGAGCCAAAATCAAGAGTTGGATGCTTAACCGACTGAGCCACCCAGGTGTCCTGAAAAAATATTTCTTTTACTTAGAAAATAACCACTCAAATTTTTTATCTGGTTAGGTCTGTGCTTTAGCAACATTATCATGGTTATATATCACCACTATTAATGAAATTTTGATGTTCTCTGCCCTCTTATTAACAATTTGCAGATCCAAAAATGCATTTGTTCTGCTACCATACTGTCAGAATCTATCAGTGAACTGTTGCATATCTGAATTTTACCCGAAATCCTCACTGTGCCTGGTACAAAGTAGGCATTCAATAAATGTTTTATCACTTAGTGGCCACCAGAGAGCAGTAAAGTAAGAGTCAGAGGTTAATCTCCAAAGGAAATGTGTATTATAAATGACACGAAGTAGACAAATAACAGTTTACAATTAAGCTAAAATAAAGTCACTGATAAGCACTATATTTGCCTAAAACATTGGCGAGGTTGGCTGGGGGCAGGGGGCGGTAATCAACCTTACTTCTCATTAAAAGCAGATAAAATGGAGCCTTGTGTACTTTTAAATCTCATAACCTTTAGCTGTCAAATTGGTAGTCCTTTCTAAGGATTATATGGGCAATATCTTTGTAACAGACTACCCCGTAGCCTTATAGGAAGATAAATTTAAGGTAGATTTCTTCAAGATATCTGCATTCCCATGTTCCTTGCAGCATTATTCAAAACAGCTAAGATAGGGACCTATGTGTCTGATGATTGGATGAAGGAAGATGTGGTATATATGTACAATGGAATATTATTCAGCCATTAGAAAGAAGGAAATCCTGCCATTTGCAACATCCAACAAATGGATGAACATGGAGGACATAATGTTAAGTGAAACAAGCCAAACAGAGAAAGACAAATACTATACAATCTCACATGTGGGCTCTAAAATAATAAATAAATAAATAAATAAATAAATAAATAAATAAATAAATAAATAAATAAATTTGTTTTTAATTTAAAAAGTCAAACTCATAGAAACAGAGTAGAATATGGTTACCCGAGTCTGGAAATTAGGGAAAATGGGGAGATGTTGGTCAAAGGGCACAAGCCTTCAATTATAAGATAAGTTCTGAAAATCTATGTATATCATGGTGACTACAGTTAATAATACTGTATTGTATACTTGAAATTTGCTAAGAGAATAGATATGAAACATTCTCTCTCACACACACAGATAACTATGTGAGGTGATGTATATATTAATAAACCTGATTGTGATTATCATTTCAAAATGTATTCATATGTCAAATCATCACATTGCACACTTTTGTCAGGGGCCATGCTTTTAGAGGAAGGGCCAGCTGACAGTAGCTAAAGGTTTCCATATATAGTACACGTGATCACCCTGATTGCTTCACTCACCACAGAAGTCAGTGCTAAGCTTAACAACAAAAAGGGTCTTTTCCCTTCACCTTGCATAAAGGACAACTGGAATCCACTATCCTAAAGTCTACTGACCTCTGCAATTGTTTGGTGCACTTCGTTTTAAAGAAGCCATGTGACTTTTTTTTTAAATTTTTTTTTAATGTTTATTTATTATTGAGAGACAGACACAGAGCATGAGCAGGGGAGGGGCCGCGAGATGGAGACACAGAATCTGAAGCAGGCTGTCAGCACAGAGCCCGATGCGGGGCTCGAACTCACAGACCGTGAGATCATGACCTGAGCCGATGTCGGACACTCAACTGACTGAGCCACCCAGGCGCCCCTGGTGCACTTCATTTTAAAAACACAAAAAAGTTTGTTTGAGACACTAGTCAGAGTAATATATGAATAGTTAACATACTAAGAAGAAAGTTTTCATTAAAAGATTGCCAACACAGCTTGGAAGCACATGACATAGATGGTTGATATAAAAGTTTATTAAGCACATATCCCCACACTAATTTTTTTTTTCTCATGGTGGTAGGGGGAAATTACCTTCCCAAAAATGTCAGTCAGAGCTTACTTTTAGAAACAAGCAAAAAAAGTAATAAGTTATGTATTTGGAGCACCCCTAGTAATAAGTTATGTATTTGGCTTTCTTGGGCAATCAATCATTCTGGCAACAGAAACATAAAGCAAAGTAGACTGGGATTTCTACATACCTTCTTCTAAAGTAGTTTTCGGTTACAATTTTAGACTTAAAAAAAAAAAAAAAAAGACCTAAAAAAAAGTTCCGGCTGTCTTATGCTTTTTAAAGCTTCAAGTATCTCGCAAGTATTAGAATGTAAAAATCTGAAATGCATTCACTTAAATACATTCCCATCAGCATTACCAACAACACTCCATTATCCATTTTGGTACTGACTCCAGATGATTTTTAATCCCGGCTGACTTCTCCCTACCAACAAGAACTTGGATACCATCTTTACCCTGCCTGCCCCCATTACTTGGTTGTGCTTGGGGAATTATAATTACAGTGATCCCGCCTTTAGAACATCCTCAGAGCACAAAGCCTCTTTGTATGATTGGGGGTGAGGGGGGCGACTTCCAGGCTCCACAGCAAAGGGTGGGTGGTGTCAACACAGGCAACAGAGAAGGAAGAGGAACTGGAGCCACTATGATGGCCCTCAGGTCTGGCTCAATATTGTTGGAGGGGTTTTACTTGAAGGTGCCCGGCCGAATGGTTCTGTAAAGCCTCTGTGCCCCTCACATGGGGAGAGGAGGGGCAGGGCTGACCTGACAGATGGGTAGATCACCACCAAACCCAGAAGACCAGGGAGCAGAAGGAAGCGTGACAAAAGAAAGAAAGAACTAGCTGAAGCCCACAGCCTTTGTGCCGTTCTCAGTACCTCAGGTAATGAAGTCTCTGACAATGAAGGCTATCACCCCAAGGTTATCTATACCCCAAAGTATAGGTAGTGGTATTATGACACCCAGTAGGTACTCAAATATGTATTGAGGCACAGATAGGAAGACAAATTCATTAAAACAATTTTTAAATAAGATAGCCTAAAAGCCAAATGAAAAATACTTTTGTTAATTATGAGACTCCCAACTCCTATTTACAAAGCAGTTACAAAACGGATATACTTGTTTTTACTTTCAGCCTACCCTACTACCTCAGTCTAGTCTTCAAAACTACTCACTTTCCAGTTCCATGACGGTAAAACAGATTTCAACCAAAGATCAGTAAGCACTATATTCAGACACTGAAATCAAAGGTGCTGAAGCAGAACGGATACAGACAGGTACCTTTCAACTCAAGGAACATCCCAAAAGTACTATGAAATGTACTGCTACTTAATTGCTTGCTACTGTCTTCCAAGCATGTACTTCTTCCTCTTACCACTTCTTCCCTCTGCTTTTTCTTTCAACAGGGTCAAATTATTATACATATCAAAACTCACAATCTCGCCCTTATTTCTACACATACTTTAACACAAAAAAGCAGACAATACAGTGATAGCTTTCCATATCACGACTGGAGGAACTACTGATAAACCCCAGTATAATCCGATCATTCTCCTCCTCCACCTGCCCTACGTCACTCCAGTTAAGTGTTCTAAGCAGTCCCTAAAATAGTACCAATACCCATTTAAACAGAACTGGAAAAAATTCAAACTGCTTTGGGTAAGGCCTAAAGGTGAGAACTGTTTGTTTTTCTCGTGTGAGCCTAAGACTATTTTTGTTAAACATTTTTGGCGTTAAGTATATTTTCTTCAAAAAACCTCCTCCAAAACAGCAGCAAAAGCACAATGGAACTCTGTAACCATCACCCTCAATCATGTTTAAAAATAATAATAAAGACAAGAGAAACCACTTCAAATGTACCTCTCCCTTGAGCCCACAGAACAGCACTCTTCCATGACAACTGTTCTGAAAAACACACTGCCATTATTTGCAAAAGCAGTAGGAAGTCCAGTCTTGTCCTTGGTTGAGCACTACCCCCTCCCCTCTCTCCAAGAAAAAATAAAACAGCAGGAAGCGTAAACAACCACTTAATGGAAAATACAAATGGGTAAATATTTTCAAAATTGGCTAAAAAGCCTCAGGTCTTCAGAAATTCAGGAATACTAGCGTAGGGGGGAATAGGAAGAGAAAAATACCATCGTATTTCCCCCTCAAAGTGAGCACTGCAAGAATGCAAGAGCAAATGGGGTGGGGTGCATAGCTACTTTCTCTTCTTCAAGTACCAGATGCTGTTGTCTTTTTAATATTTCTCTCTCATTCCGTCTTTTCATAAATAATGGTATTTACAAAAAGGGGCATATTTCTCTAGCTCCATAACAAATTTTTACAATTTTAAGCTGAAAGGCTGGTACAACTGAGCATGGTGATGAAAAGCCAGGGGCGGGTCCCTTCCCTTGAAAAGTTCACGTGGGGAAAACGCTTGGAACTCAAGGCCCAAAACTGACATGCCCTCTTCACAGGGTCCACAACTATAGACGGCACAGTTATACACAGACCAACAAAGCTGCAAGGCAGCCACTTCACGAAGCACCTTGGTGAGAATCTGAAAAGGGTGCCCCCTCTTCTGAGAGGACACACGTCCACGCGAATTGCTCATTTTGAGAAGTGGAGCACAAATGAATTTGCACTCCCACTTGTCACCCAAAACAGGAAACTTCGGGTTGGGCACAATCTATATAACCTCACACAGCAGCCCTGCAAAAATATGGGGTCACCAAAACCTGGGGACACACTGCCCTTTCAAGGTAGGTTTCCAGAAAGAAGAACCTTACCAAAGACAAACAAGCATTTTACACATTTCATTACCAGAAATCCTCATATTTTTTAATATAAATTAATTCCTAAACATATTAGGACTAGAGCAAAAAGGGTCTGGCAGAGAAGTAAAACTAGCAAATTTGGGAGAAAGGAAACTTCCATCTTGAGGTGATAATCAGTTGTTATTTAAGACCCTAATCTTTGACTATAGGTTCAAATAGCTGAAATTCAAATGCATGTCAGTCATAAGCTAAGGCACTAAAAGAATCTCTACCATCTGTAGAGAAAGGCTGGATCACATACATTTACTATTGGGGATTTCCTTTCTCCAAATCTGCTGGTTTTCCTTCTCTGTTAGTGCACCCCCCCCCTTTGTTTTTGTTTTTTGTTTGTTTGGGGTTTTTTTGCTCCTATCTTAACTATAAAACCCCATAGAGTGAGCGACACAAGTGGTTAAAGTTTGTAAAACCTGATAAATAGCCCTGGTGGATAATGGGCCCCTTAGCTACCTGCATGAAAATAAGAGGAAGAGATGACCAGATTATGAATGCCTTCACATTCAACAGCTTTCAACCCCATCACTCTTTTATGCCCTATAAAAGAGCTAAGTATCACATGGGTCCAAATTAGTCCCAGTTAGGCAGGAGAGGCAAGAGAAGGCAGCCTAGGGCAAAGCTAAAATGGAGTACAGCCCAGAGTCAGGAGCCTAAGGCAGTGGTTCTCAAATTTTAGCGGTCATCAGAATCTACTGGGGAACTTTGTCAGAATCAGATGTCTGGGTCCCTCCCTGCAACAGATAAGTTAGAACGTCCTGGAGCACTTATATTTTGACAAAGCTCAAACTGCTGACCTAGGTCCACCAGAAAGTTTAGAAACACTGGGAAATCCTCCATGCCTATCAGCAGTTCCAAAATAAAAGTCACCCATCGCAATACCAGGCTTTGCAGGTCAGAAAGGGGTGAGAAAAGGATCACCAGCCTGCAAGTCTAACAGGCTGTGCTGGACTGGAGTCTGTGGCAGAAGTTTCATTTTTATGGGACAAAAATCCTGCACTCGATAAATAAGAAAATGCTCTGCATGTGAGAAATATTTCAAACATCTGAAAAATATTTAAAATAATGTATTGAATATCTCTGACCCAACACCCAAAATAAGCAAATCCTAATTTGCAATTATCTGATTCAGGTTTCTTGGTAATAGAATATTAGATATAATTAAAGCCCTTGGTGTACCCCTGTCCAATCCCATTCTTCATCTTTTCTTCCCAGAGATAATTTCTACTCTGAATTTGGTGTTAGTTGTTACCATGCATGTTTTTATACTTTTACGACACAGGTACATAGCCCCCAAACCATATTATTTTGCATGTTTTCAGATTTTATACAAGTGCAAACATTTTGTAAGAAATCTGTAACTTGTTCCCCCACCCCATATTATGTTTGTGAGATTCATTCATTTTAAAGCATGAGGCTGTGGTTTATTTTTCACAGTGCTGTAAGACTCAATTGTGTGGGACTATCTAACAATTTATGCATTCCCCTTGTTGGTAGACATTTGAGCTGCAATGAGCATGCTTATAGTTTTTCTTACTTATTTTCCTGGACGACCATATTACTTCTTAGACGCAGAAATAGACATTTTGGGTAAATAGGTATGTTAGCCCTCCAACAAGACATCGCTACACTACTGACCAAGGTAGTTGTATCCATTTACGTTCCCACTAGCGGTAAATAAAAGTTGATTTCCCCACAACCTCACTAACACTTGATTACCACAGCATTTAATTTTTGCCACTCTGATGGGTGTGAAACAGCACCTCCTTATTGTTTCAATTTGCATTTCACTAATTAAAATCTTTGACCAGTGAATTTTCATGCTTTTATACATATTTGTCAAATATATGTCTCAATTTTTTAAGAAAAATTTATCCTGTCTAAATCAGGGCAGTTCTTCCAGAGCACGTCCCCATCCCCCAAACACCCACCACAGCTGGAAAGCCGAAGTGCAGGAGGGCAGCAAGAAATCGGCTGACTTAAACAAGGAATCATTTCGGACAAAGGGCCCTAATTAATGCATTTGCTAATTAGTCTTCCCCTTCCCTCTTTTGTCAAGCCTTACTTCCAAGACAATACTATGGGCCGACAGCCTTAGACCAGGAAAGAGAATGCGGGTGGGGAGTGCAAAAGCCAAAACATTTATATAAAAGTACTACAAATGTCTTTACTGGAAGAAAATGAAGTGATTGCAGACCAGTACCTATTACTCAACCTTGTAAGATACCATCCACCTCTAACAGACTCCTTTCAAACCCCTGGCTCCCTCTTTGAAACATCCCAAGTTTTCTCTAGACTAGACACGGCCCCCCTCCCCTCAGCAACCCTTTTATCTCCCTTCCCCCACAATGACTAAATACCCTCTTCTTTTTCCCCATTCTACAGCTTTCTGAGCTCCACAGGACACTCTCCATTGCCCTCCCTCTCTCCTCTAGCACTCCCAAGTCCTCTCCTTCCCTTTCCAAGATATATCCACTACAGTAAAAACCACCCACCCCAAAGAAAAATGGGAGTCCCTGCAGCACATGGCCCCAACATGCCAGGCTGGAGGGTGACTTGTCCCAATCATCCCTGCTTCCTTCCCCTTCACGCCTCCGATAGCTGTTCTCCAGGGGTCCTCCATGTGTGACAGATCCAGACCACCTGGAAAAAGACTCATTCGGCCTTCTGTAGCAGAAATGCTTTTACTAGGGCCTTATACGCACTTCTGTTTTGGGGCACGAACGAAACTCGTGCCATTTCATGAAAACAAACACCTTATAGGTGTCTCCACAAAAGCGGGAAGGCCTCCCTATTAATCTCAGCTAGATTGGTTTAGTCCGGGCAGTGGTGGGCAATGTGGCCTGGCAGAAACCAAACAGTCCCCATGATGAGAAGTTTCCGAAGCTCTGCCCCATTCACTCAAGAAAGCCCTCCCCCAAGAGGCACACCCCCCATCCGAATCTCTCCCCTCTGAGGCTCCCCAAATCGGCTCCCCAGAGTACCCCCCAAGCCCTCAAAGGGGCCCCTGCTCCTTCTCTCCACCGCGCAAGAGATCTTATCCCCGAAGCCTACCTAAAAAGCATTGGGTGGGCGTGCCTAGGACCAGGGCCTAGAGCCCCCTCCTCCGGATCAATGTCTCTCGGGTCCCGGGGGCTAGGAGTTCCTCCTCTTTCCAGCCCCCCGTCCCCGACTCGGGGCCCGCGCCGGCCCAGGGTGGCACTGGGTCCCAGCCAGGCTACGGCTCTCACCGGCTACGTGACCTTGGGCAAGTCACTTCCCCCAGTAAGCCTTGGTTTCCTCCTCCGCCAAGCGGAGACCTAGAGAGGTCCTGCCCTGCCCACCCTAGGGGAGGGGGCTACCCACCGGGTAGGAAAACGCTTTGTGAGCCGCTCGGCGCGGCGGGGACGCAGAGCTCACAGGGTATCCGGGGCCGGACAAAGCTGACCCCAGACAACGCTCCACCCCCTCCGCGGGGCCGGAAGGCTGGACCACACGCCTTTGGGCCCCCCACCCCCGAAACCAACCCACGCCCCTCCCCGCCCGGCCCGCTCCGGGACCCCGTACCTGCTCCCGGCGCTCGGCCGCAGGCGCCGCCACCCTGGGAGCCCGCCCGGAGAGGCCCGTGGCCCGGAGGGCTGAGGCGGCCGGCAGCGGCTGGCTCGGGCCGGGGCGGCTGCGGCGGGGGGCGCGGGCGGCGCAGGGGCCCTAGCTCGGCGGCGCCCGGCCTGGGAGACGACGACTGAGGCTGGAAGTGCGCGGCGGCCGCAGCTGCTGAGGCGGCGGCGGCGACCGCGGCGGCGGCGCTTCCGCTCATGGCGGGGGCCGCGGAAAGCGGCTCCGACTGCGACTCGACTCCGGCGGGCGGGCGCTGGCTGGGCCCGGGCCGGCGGCAGCAGCAGCGGTGGCGGCGACGGAGGCGGCTCCCGGAGGGGGAGGAGGCGGAGCCGGGAAGCGGCAGCGGCAGCGGCGGCGGCGGCGGCAGCGGCGGCGGTGGCGGCGGCGGCGGCGGCGGCGGAGGGGGGGCGGGGACGCGGAGGGGGCGGAGACGCCGCGCCGCCGCGACCAATGGGCGGCCGGCTCCTCAGCCGCCTCTCCGGGGCCGGGCGGGCGGCGCCGTAGGGCATCCTCTGCTGCGGCGGCTCGCGGAGGCGGGGAGGCAAAGGGCCGCCCGCGGGAGAGCCCTGCCCCGGGGACTGCCCCGCCCCCGGTCCGCCTCCGGGGCACAGACGCTGGCCTCCCGGGCCGGGCCTCGCGCCACCCAGGCCCGGCTGCGCCTGAGGCTCAGCTGCGCGGCTGCCTCGGGCGCCGGTGTTTGAGCCAGTGAGTTTGCCAGGGGCTCGGCCCGGCTTGCTGCGGCTCGCCGGCGCGCCCGCCCGCCGGCCACCCATTCTACGGCGAGTGCAGCCTCGGCCTCCCTCCTCCTCTCCCTCACACTATATCCAGTCTCCTCTCCCTCCCTCTTTTGGCTGTTTCCTCAAAGTTTTTCTTTTCCAGACACTTAGAAAAGAAACTCTCTCCCCTTCTTGGGCTATGTCTCAGTGCTAAATCAGCGGACTCAGAGGGGACAGCAGAAGCAGAAACGAAAGAGATGGAGATGCGCTGCCTTCTCTGAATTTAAAGACCCATCTTGAATTGAACAGAAGCCAGCCTCCCTCTGCCCTGGCCCCTCGCCCCTTTCTCCTACTTTCTCTTCCTCTTTCTTTAAACGGCGTTGTTGTTAAAAAGCTTACAGGAAACCATCTAACCCAGCCGGGCCTAGTCTCAAAAGAGAGGCTGGGAGGTGAGGAAAGGTTTTTGAGCTGTGCTGACAGTGTTCTAAGAGAAGAATTCTGCAGATTCGCGATCCCCTTGGACGCCCTCTTCTCCTTAGATGGGATATTATTGGTCACTGAACCCATTTCCTTTTCATATTTTTCTGACTTTCATATCAAAGACTCAACCACGTGCACTCCGTGCTAGGAGTGCCGTTAAGTACAGCCGTGTGGGTGAGGGTGCAGCTACACTGCCGACTAGATCATTTCCACAAAGTGTTATCCTCAGCCTTTACCCACATGCAGCCACCAACAGGGAGCCGAGTAGAGAGAGAGCAAACTACAAGTTGACAAAGCACCGTGCTACGGTGGTAGGCTAACCCCATGAGAGACAAGTGTGGATGAATCTGTGGCAACTGACGTTTTAAATTCCACCTTGACATTTACTAGGTACATGATCTTTCATCATGCAATGCTAGGCACTGGGGATACAATGATTAAGATACAGTCCCAGGCTTCAAAGAGTTTACATGTCTAGGGGTACCTGGGTGGCTCAGTCGTTTGAGTGACTTCAGCTCAGCTGATGATACCACGATTCATGAGTTCTAGACCATATCAGGCTTTGCGCTGACAGCACCTAGCCTTCTTTGAATTCTCTGCCTCTCTCTCTCTCTCTCGCTCTCTCGCTCTCTCTCGCTCTCTCTCGCTCTCTCTCGCTCTCTCCCTCTCGCTCTCCCTCTCTCCCCCCTCCCCCCACTCCCACCGGCGTGCTCTCTCAAAAGTAAATAAACATTAAAAAAAAAGTTTACATGTCTCCTTGGAGGATGGTGAGATAAATTCTTAGAAGTTAAGAGCTTAAGGGTGACTAGAAGTTTACCAGGCGAAACAGGCTGGGGAAAGTGGACTGGGAAGACATTAAAAATATAATTGGGGGGCGCCTGGGGTGGCTCAGTGGGTCAAGCGTCCTACTTCGGCTCAGGTAGTGATCTTGCAGTCTGTGAGTTCGAGCCCCGCATGGGGCTCTGTGCTGACAGCTCAGAGCCTGGAGCCTGCTTTAGATTCTGCGTCTCCCTCTCTCTCTCTGCACCTCCCCCACTCACACTCTGTCTCACTCTCTTTCTCTCTCAAAAATAAAATAAACATTAAAAAATTATATATATATATATATATATATATATATATATATATATATATATATATATATAATTGGCCAGGGGCTCCTAGGTGGCTCAGTCAGTTAAGCTTCCCACTTTTGATTTCCACTCAGGTCATGATTTTAGGGTTTGTGAGGTAGAGCCCTGCATGGGCTCCTCGCTCACAGCTTGGAACCTGTTTGGTATTCTCTCTCTTCTCCCTGTCTCTTTCTGCCCTGCCCTGCTCGCATTTACTTGCTCACTCTCAAAATAAATAAACATTAAATATATATATATATGTATGTATGTATATGTATATATATATATGTGTATATATATGTATGTGTATATTTTTATATATATATGTATGTGTGTGTGTGTATATATATATATATATATATATATATATATATATATGTATGTATATAATTGGCTAGGGACGCCTGGGTGGCTCAGTCAATTAAGTGTCCAACTTCGGCTCAGGGCATGATCTCATAGTTCTTGAGTTCGAGCCCTGCATCGGGCTCTGTGCTGACAGCTCAGAGCCTGGGGCCTGCTTCGGATTCTGTGTCTCCCTCTCTCTCTACCCCTCCCCTACTTGTGCTCTGTCTCTCTTTCGTTCTCTCAAAAAATAAATAAACATTAAAAAATTAAAACACAAAAAAGAGAATATGATTGGCCAAAGGATCTAGTATTTCCTGAATCCCATCCTTCACTTTCTGGTGGCAGATACATATTACTACTTAGGGTTTCAGTCCTAATGCGTACTGTAGAATGCCCATAAACTATGGCATTCTTTCTTTTGATAGGTCTCGGTAGCCTATCAAATTTGAAAGCCCAAATCCCAGTTTCAACTCTTACAACTCAATTTGGTCAAATGCCTTTCCCACCAGTCCTAGAAAATAAGGGACAGGCAAGCAGTTTAATCCAGTAACCAAAGGACCCCACTGAGGCTGCCTTGCCGACCAGGAGGAAGCAAGGGAGAGGGCCAGGTTAGGCCCTGGGCCACCTCGCCTTGCCAGTTAAAGGGTTCAAAAGAAAGAATGGAACACATTCATGTGTGTTGTAACATTTATCTCTGAAAATGTCCATCCTTCAGCAATGATCAGGAAGAGAGATGAGCATGATGTGTTTAGGGAACCACAAGTTTAATAAGACTGGGGCACAGCCTGGGTGATAAGTGGGAAGAAGAGACCAGACTGGAGAGCTAGGAGGGTACCAAAAGACCTTGAAGAGTCTTGAGTATCATGTTGAGGCATTTGAACTTAAGTAACGAAAGGGAACTATTAAAAGATTTAGTGGGAGAAGAAAATAATCAGATTGGATTTGGGAGACTGGCTGCTGTATAGAAAATAGATTGGAGGGGAACAAGAAGAGAAGCAATAAAACTGGCTAAGAAGCTATTAGGCAAGGGACCAAGCCGACCCAAACTGAGGCAGACATGGTAAGATTACAAGTGTATTAAGGTATTATAATCACCAAGATACAGCTGTCAAGGAAGATGGGAGAGCGTCAAGGATGAGAAAGATATATTTGGCTTGGGCAACAGGATGATAGTAATGCCATTCTTGAAGATAGGGGCTACCTGGTGAGGAACAGAGAACAATGATCCTGGTTATATCAGTTCATTTCTAGGACCCTCACTTTCCTCATACACATAAGGCAGAAGGGTCACTGCTAGACGATTACTAATGTCTTTCTGAGATTGGCATCTAGAGATTTGCAAAAGAGAAGCAAGATAACAGAATTGCCCTTTTCATTTTTTGTTTCTATTTTTTTTATTGTGGCAAAACACGCATAATAGAATTTTACCATTTTAACCATTTTCAAGTATACAATTCAGTGGCATTAACTACTGTCTTAGCTTGGGCTGCTATAACAAAACATTACAGGCTGGTGGCTTCAACCACAGAACTATATTTTCTCACAGTTCTGGAGGCTATAAGGCCAAGATCAAGATGTCATCATGGTCAGTTTCTGGTAAGAGCTCTCTTGCTGGCTTATAGATGGCTGATTTCTCACTGTGTCCTCTCATGGTGGGGAGACAGATATAGAGCAAATTCTCTGGTGTCTCTTCTTTTTTTTAAAGCTTTTTATTTATTTTGAGGAGGTGGGGGCGGGGGCAGAGGATCTGAAGCTACCTCTGTGCCGACAGCAGAGAGCCTGATGGGGGGCTCCAACTGAGCCGAAATCGGACGCTTAACTGAGTCACCCAGACGCCCCCCACCCCCCCCGCCGGGATCTCTTCTTATAAGGGCACTAATTTTAAAGGCCCCATCTCCAAATATTATCACATTGAGGGTTAGGACTTAAACATATGAATTTGAGGGGAACATAATTCAATCTATAGCAACTACATTCACAGTGTTATTCAACCATCACCATTATCCATTGCCAGAACTTTTTCGTCATCCCAAACAGAAACTCGGTACTTATTAATCAATAACCTTCCCATTCTCCTCCTCCCCAGCCCCTGATTCCTCTATTCTACTTTCTGTCTCTATAAATTTGCCTTTTCCAGGTACCTCACACAAATGGAATTATATGATATTGGTCCTTTTGTGTCAGCTTATTTCCCTTAGCATACTGTTTTCAAGGTTCAAGTTTCAACCATGTTGTAGCATGTATCAGAATTTCATTCCTTTTTAAAGCTGAGTAACATTCCATTATATATATGTATATATATGTTGATATATATCTCTAAATATATATGTATATTTATGTATATGTATACATATATATGTATGCATATATCTATTTATATATCTATTACCTATATATAATCACATGTTGTTTATCCATTCATTCATCAATGGACATTTATGTTGCTTCCATCTTCTGACTGCTGTGAATAATATTACTATGAACATTGGCATACAAGTATCTGAGTCCCTGCTTTCAGTTCTTTTGAATTCCACCCAGGAGTAGAATTGCTGCATTATATGGTAATTCTATACTTAACTTTTTGAGGAACCCACCAAACTGGTTTCCATTGTGGCTGCACCATTTTACATTCCTACCAGCAATTTCTCCACAACCAATTTCCAATTTTTCCACATCTTCATCAACACTTGTTATTTTCCATATGTATATATATATATACATATATATATACATATGTATATATATACACATATGTGTATATATGTGTATGTATATACATATGTATATATACATGTATATGCATATGTATATACACACATATGTATATAAACATGTATGTGCATATGTATATATACACACATATGTATATATACATGTGTATGCATATGTATATATATGTATATATATGCCATCTAATGGATGTAAAGTGGTATCTCGTAGTGATTTTGATTCGCATTTTCCATTTCATTTTCACATCCAGCACATATATTACTTGTATTTGTCTTCCAGTATGGTTTGCAAATGTTGTTTCTTGTTTTGTCTTTTGGGTTTTTGTTGTTGTTGCTGTTGTTTTTTGGAGGGGGAGGGAGTAGAGGAGGGGGATTACAAGAAAACAAAGAGTTACATCCAGAAAAATTATAACACAACAATAAACATCTAATAGTATGTAAAACCAAAAGAAGAGCGAGATAGTCTTGGCTACACCACAGAATAACACTCTGCAGCCTTAGCAACTGAAGGACTCCAGGTAAGGTAGAACTCAATGATAGTTGTAACCATGCCCAGCAAAGACAGAGGAAATAGGAACACCAAATGGAAGGAGCTGGAGCAGGAAATGATGAATTTAACCCGCAATATCACGTGACTATACTCCTTCACCAGCACACACAAACACCTGTGAAACACCTCTAAGGCCTCCCTGAAACACCTAGGGGTGTGTACCTCAGGGTGTGTTTGAGAGCAATAGAACGCATGCTGCTCTTTTTTCTTACTGTTACAATGCTAATAAGCATAAGGTTCTATTTCCTTAGGCTAGATTCCTAAAAGAATTGCTATGTCTGGGCACCTGGGTGGCTCAGTCGGTTAAGCCTCCGACTTCAGCTCAAGTCATGATCTTTGTGGGTTCAAGCCCCACCTCGGGCTCTGTGCTGACAGCTCAGAGCCTGGGGCCTGCTTCAAGTTTTGTGTCTCCCTCTCTCCCTCTGCCCCTCCTTGCTCATACGTGCTTTCTCTCTCTCTCTCAAAAATAAATAAAAATAAACATTAAAAAAAGCCAGAGTTGCTAGGTCAATGTTTTTAAAGGTTTTACTTTCCGAAAACTATCACAATTTATTTATTTAATCACTTATTTATTTTTACCTAAATATAGGGGATTGACTTGATCCTCTTCCTCACTCGCAAAACTTCTCACATTGACTTTATTTATTATTCTCTTTTATCCGTATTCTCCAATCTCATTCCCCTTTTCCACCATAGGAAATCATTCTAGTATGTTAAGTATATATCTTTTTGTTTGTAGATGTTTATTTAAAATGTGTATTATTGGGGCGCCTGGGTGGTGCAGTCGGTTGGGCGTCCGACTTCAGCCAGGTCACGATCTCGTGGTCTGGGAGTTCGAGCCCCACATCAGGCTCTGGGCTGATGGCTCGGAGCCTGGAGCCTGTTTCAGATTCTGTGTCTCCCTCTCTCTCTCCCCCTCCCCCGTTCATGCTCTGTCTCTCTCTGTCCCAAAAATAAATAAATGTTGAAAAAAAAATTAAAAAAAAAATAAAATGTGTATTATTGTTTTAGATTCATGTATTTTTTTCCTTAAGTAAATAGTACTGTAAGATAGATTTTTTTTCTTTGTGTTCTTCCTTGCAGTAACATTTTTTTTTTAAGTTTATTTATTTTGAGAGAGAGAGAGTGCACACGAGCAGGGGAGGGACAGAGAGAAAATGAGAGGGAGAATCCCAAGCACACTCTGTGCTCAGTGCAGAGCCCAATGCAGAGCTCGATCTCAGGACTGAGAGACTG
Organism: Felis catus; assembly: GCF_018350175.1. Taxonomy (NCBI): domain Eukaryota; kingdom Metazoa; phylum Chordata; class Mammalia; order Carnivora; family Felidae; genus Felis; species Felis catus. The sequence continues at coordinate 58,093,146 of NC_058380.1, forward strand.
AGACCTGAGCCACTATCAAGAGTCTGACACTTAACCAACTGAGCCATCCAGGGACCCCTGGAGTAATATCTTTTTAAGATCGAGTCCACTGCTTCTAACTATTGACTAATACTCCACTCACCACATTTTGCTTAAGGACTTCTTCAGTTATGGACACACAAATTGCTTCTCACAACCAAAAACAACACTGTGAACACTTCATGTGTGGCCCTTATGAGAACGATGAGAGAATTTCTCTGGGTTATATATCCAGTAGCAGAATTGGATATTTTACAGTTTTTTTTCCTCTTTTATGTCATTTGATTTTCATTTTTTGATCACTGATACGAATGCGTGTGTGTGGTGTATTTCTTTAACCACTGTATTCTTCCAGGAATTTTCTGATCACATCCTCAGCCCTATCCTCCATTGATTCTTTAAAGACTAATTTAGCCGGTAATTGATTGTAACACATTGAAAAAATGTGATACATGAGTCCACACATGAATCCACAATGATACTTGAAGAGAAAGAGAGAGAAGAAAAGGAGGAAAAACTCATTTACCACCAATGGAAACACTATGACACTAACTCCTTTGTCAGAAAATTGGTAATTAAAGAAAAAGAATGAAGCATTTAATGTGTCATTTTAGGAAGAAATTAGGTTCATCCCCAATTGATGAGGGAAAACTCTTCTTTGCAGAAGAATGTCAGCTAATAAATGTGGGACTGATAGAAATTCGTCATTTTGCGATCTCCAATGAGATAATTGATTCAGGTAAGAATCATCAGTGAATGTTAAACTGTTAAAAATAAAGAAAGAAAAAGGACAAATTTATCCTCGTATCTATATCCTACCACTCACTTGCACCAGGAACACGTCCATTTTGCCTTTGCTCCCACCACTCTATTGAAACTACAATGCTTGAAGGACAATACTGACTTCTCAATTGTGAAATACAAGGATCCTTTCTCATCCTCCATGACCTCTTTATGGTATTTGACATTAGTGGCCACCTCCCTTTTCTTGCAATTTTCTCCTTTCATCCACAAGAGACTGCTTATCTATTGCTGTGTAACAAACCAACTTCATATAAAATGGCTTAAGACAAAAAAAAAGTGTTATTTCTTGTGGTTCTGCTGGCAGACTGGGCTCAGTTAGGTGGTTCTCACAAAGAATCTATTACAAGGTGGAGTGCTGGATGTTAGGATGTCCTTGGAACCACAGTAGAGGGGACGGCCATCTTGCCAGCGCAACCCAATGAAAAGCCCCTAGTAGTGTGCCAGAATGAATTGGAGGTCAACCAATCACCAAGTGACAGCACGACCTGACGTGAAAAAGGGCCACCCGGACCTAAACCCGGAACCGCTGCAGCTTAAAAACCCCACCCCACCACACCTGGGTGCGACTTCCCTGACTCCTCTCTCTCCCTGAGTCGTGGAACCTTGCCTGAGACCTTAGCTCCCAAATAAAGCCTTTGACTGCTAAAATTTTTTAGCCTCTGACTCCTATCTTTACCCTGCCTCACGCCTGACCCTAACACTGGAATCATCTGAAAAGTCAACTGGGCTAGATATCCAAGATGCCTTTCTCACTCATTTGTCTGGTACCTGGCTAGAAGCCCTGGGGGTTAGCAGGGCATCTCTCTCTCAATGCTGCTAGCTTGGGCTTCCTAACAGTATGGTGGTCTCAGGATAGGTAGACTTCTTACCTAGTGCCTGGCTTCCCCTAGAACAAATGTTCCAATTGTCCCAGGTGGAAGCTACCAAGCTTTTTATGAGACAGCTAATGGTCTCTTTCACACCCATATGCATCATCCATTATTTCCAGCAACGGTTTCTTTTTTTTTAATAGTTTCATTTTTTTTAAGTTTATTTATTTGAGAGAAAGAGAGAGAGCATGAGTGGAGGAGGGGCAGAGAGAGAATGAGAGAGAGAGAATCCCAAGCAGGATCCACACGGTCAGCATGGAGCCCAATGCAGAGCTCAGACTTAGGACTCCATGACCAGAGCCGTGAGATCATGACCTGAGCCCAAATCAAGAGTCAGACACTTAACTGACTGAGCCACCCAGGTGCCCCCAACACCCCCAGCATTGGTCTTTAGAGGAGAAAAAGAACGTGAAGACGCTTCAAAAGTTGAGTATAAAACCCATCCATGTTTTTATTGTTTCATTTTTAAATACGTATGTATCCATATCTAACCCCAAAGCAATTTTTAAACACTCACTTTTTACCCAGGTTTTGAAAACATTTAACTTAATTTTCATAGAACCGGGAACTGTCTTTCCTTTTGCACTTGTATTTCTGCAGCTTACTTAATATTTAATTAAATAACGTAATTTCAGAAATAAATACAACTAACATAAACAAGTTTGGGGCCATGTACCAGAAAGCAGCGTATTGGCTGTGAATGTTCAAGCACACAGAGGCATAAATTGGTATACTGTACACATAGGGGATGGAAAGCATTAGTTAATCAGTTAAAGGAGTTCCTAATCTATCTTTTATTGAATCTTTTGAGTTGGAAGCAACATAAACCACCTCAAGAAACTTAGAATTTATTGGCTCTTATACTCTGAAGTCTGGGATAGATCTCACATGACTTGATTCAGGGGCTCATATGACGACATCAACTCCCAATTTTCCTCCATCTCTCAGCTGTGCTCACCACCATGTTGGCTTCATAATGAGATTCTCTGTTAGTAACAAGATGGTGGTGGCAGTTTCTAGCACAGAAGAGAGAACATGTGTTCCTCTCAGCAATTCTAGCAAAAGACTCCATACTTGTCATTGGCTGAGACTGGGTATGTGCCCACCTCGGTACCAATCTGTGGCCAGGGCAATGTGATGACCTGATGGATTAGGACTCAGTCTCATGCCTTCCTGGAGCCTTATGTAACTCCATGGACTGAGAAAAACTGCCTTGGAGTGTTCAAGCATGCTGTTATGGAAGTCCAGTCCTACAGTAAGATTTGAAGGAAGAAACTATGTGTTGCCGAAGGGCAAGTATAACATCCTGTTCTTCTCTGTACTCCCACCCCACATACATAGTACTCTGCATGTTTCCTGCACAGCAGGCATTGCTTATTGTGACCTAAAATCACAAGCATCTTTCTCTTCATTTACTGTGCACCTTAAGGCAGTTTGTAGGAGATTCGCCCTTGGTGTACAACATGCCAGTCCCCATTTGCCTGAATTTTGTTATCTTTTGATCTTTCATGCTGTCAAAAGGCCTCAAAGCATAGATTTGAATGGGGTTTGGACTCAAGGACTCACAGAGCTGAGCTCCATTGTAGAATTCCCTGAGTAAAGTCTTTCCTCTGTATCTCAAGTCTTGCGTGTTCCTTTATAATGCTGGTTATGGCAAGGCGGCTGTTTTAATTTCACCTTCTGGGTTTATACTAGAGCCATTTTTAAGGACTATCCTTGGGTCTTTCCCCTAGTTCCCCCCACCCCACCCCCCACCCCTTCCCTTGTCCCTCCCTTCCCTGCAGCCACAGCTGCCTGGCTCCAGGGCACTCAGACGGCACTGTCGCCTAGGCAACCCAGAAGGGGGCTTCAATCTACTGTCTCCCCAGAGGGGCTGGGCTGGCCCTGAGCCAGGAAGAGGCAGGGGGCAGGGGACCTGACTGGCCCAACGCAGGGCATGTCGGGAAGTAAACAGACCACTGGTGTGCTGCCCGCCAGAAGGGAAGAGGGAGACCAGGAATGTCATGGGTGTAATTGTCTGAGGGTTGTACAAGCAGACCACCACGGAGAATATGGCCGCCTATGAGAACAGGAATGGGACAGGAGAAAAAAGGCCTGATTCATCTTGGGCTCAGATCTGCAGTGTGGTGGTTAAATGGCTGAGGCTCTGTATTAGTTTCCTGGGTGCGTGACAACAAAGTATTACAAACTGGGTGGCATGAAATAGCAGAAATGTATTGTCTCAGAGCTTTGGAGGCTACGAGTCCCAAATCAAGTTGTCAGCAGAGCCACACTCCCTCTGAAATCTGCAGAGGTATGGTTCCTTGCTTCTTCCTAACTCCTGGTGGTTTACTGGCAATCTTTGGCCTTCCTTGGCTTGTGACTACCTAACTCCAAACTCCGCCTTTGTGGTCACTTTGATGAGATTTGGGGGGTGATGGTGGGGGTCAGAGCCAACAGCCAAGAAAGAATTCTTGAAGACATCTTTGGTGCAAAAAAGGCGGCAATTTTATTAACACATGGGGATGGGACCCATGGGCAGTAAGAGTTGCACTGGGGTTGTGAAGAGTGACTGATTACATAGCTTCAGTTTGGGAAGGGGTTAGGGACAGCATAAGTCTCTAAAGAATTTTGGAAGCAAGGTTTCCAGGACCTTGAGGGGCTAGCTGTTGTTAGGAAAACATCATTTATTACTGTTTAGTAAAACCTCAGTCATGAAATCCTTCAGATGTATATCAGGGGCCATATGCTTGGAGTATAACTGCCAACATATACTTGGGGGTTAAAGATAAAGGAGGTTTACAAAGGAATTCTTATGTGTCTAAGGAGACTCACAGGATCCTGGGCAGGTCAGGATAATGTTAAGCCACAATTCCCTTTCGTCTCTAGCAAAGTGTCATCATTGAGGCAGCTGAGCTCCCAGAGAGAGAACATCTACTTGTTTCAAGGACTTGTCAATGGGCCGTAGGCAGTAAGGGAATTTAATTTTTTTTTAATTTTTTAGATATTTATTTTTGAAAGAGAGAGAGAGCAAGGGAGGGACAGAGAGAGAGGGAGACACAGAAACTGAAGCAGGCTCCAGGCTCCGAGCTGTCAGCACAGAGCCTGACACAAGGCTAGAACTCACGAGCTGCGAGACCATGACCTGAGGTGAAGTCAGACACTCAGCCAATTGAGCCACCCAGGTGCCCCAAGGGAATTTAATTTTTCATTTGCCTTTGTTTCCCACATCACCATGGCAAGCACTTAAACCCCCTCACATCTTGATGAGGGTGATATTAGGGGTCCAGGAAATGGAGTCTATAGGTTTCTGGAGGTTAGGCTATGGATAAGATTGCCTTTTTCTTGCAGTTTACTGAGTTGTCCGTAAATTGAAGGATACTCCTGTCCTGCATGACCGTGATCTCTATCAGCCCCGCCTCTATCTTCTTGGACAGCCAAGAGTGTCTGAGGAATACCACACATATCTCACCTGCAAGGGGGTAGCCGGTACTTTGCCCTCAGCTTGCCCCAGACTCCCTCATCAACTTAGCCTTCTCTCTGTCTCTTTACATAGCCTCTTCTTATAAGAACACCAGTCATATTGGATTAGGGTACACCTAATTCCATTATGACTTCATCATAATTAATTACATCTGCAACAACTCTATTTCCAAACAAGTTCACAATCTGAGGTACTAGGGGCTAGGAATTTAACACACGTTTTTTTTTTTTTTTTTTTTTTTTTTTAAGTAGGCTTTATGCCCAGTGCAGAGTCCAACGTGGGGCTTGAACTCACAACCCGAGATCAAGACCCGAGCTAAGATCAAGAGTCCAATACTTAACCAACTGAGCCACCCAGGTGCTCCTTCAACAAAGGCTTGGAAAGGCTGTTTGACTAGATGAAGGATGGCCTAGAACACCAGGCTGAGGAGTTTGGCTTTTATTTAGCAGAAGGGAGTCATGAAGGGTCTCATAGCAGGCAGCAGTATGACTACCTGTGTGACTACCTATGAGTTTCAGGGGTTTTGTCATTGGGTACTTTTTATCTTTTTTTTTTTTAATGTTTATTTATTTATTTTTGACACACACACACACACACACACACACACACACACACACACACACAGAATCCAAAGCAGGCTCCAGGCTCCAAGTTGTCAGCACAGAGAGAGCCTGACACGTGGCTTGAACCCACAAACCGTGAGATCATGACCTGAGCCGAAGTTGGACGCTCAACCGACTGAGCCACCCAGGTGCCCGTTATCTTTTAGTACCGGTGAATGAGCCACTTCTTTCTTCAATGCATATACTCCAACTGCCTGTTCAAGTCACAGGCCAACCACAGAGTTGAAGCAAGGCAAAAGCCTCCAAAACGAATAGCACAGAGCTTGGTATAGCTCAGAAGTAAGACTGCCACTTGCTAAGTATGTCGGACTCAGTCGCTGCATCAGTCAGACAAGAATAATAAGAGTTTCACTCTTATAAATAATAACCTGTTTCACAGAATTGTTGAAGGGATAAATGAAGATATATATATATAGATATATAGATATATATATCATATATATATTTACTATATAATATATATACATATATATGTATATGTATATATGTATGTATGTGTGTGTGTATATATATATATATATATATATATATATATATATATATCTTGGAAGAATGTAAGATAGCAAAGTAGGAACTCAACAAATGTTCACGATTATTATGCAAAGATGATCAGTTCATTTGGTGAAGAAAGGCAGGAAAAGCAATTATTATTAGTGTTGCTTGTTAGACTTTAGACTCTGGAACTACCGCCCTTCATTTCTCCCCTTCAGAAATAACAGTCTCTCACATTTGCACAGCACTTTTCAGTTCTCAAAGTACTCTGTCACCCATTCTCCTCTCCTTGTAATCTTCACAACAATCTGGTGAGGCAGTCAGGGCTTTTTCATTATCATTTCCATTTTGCAGATGAGAAACTGAGACCCAGATAGCTTAGGTTATTTGCTTTCAATATGCTTTTCTTCTGTAACACATATGACAAATGATTCTTTCAAATGCCCATGTGTAATTCCTGCCCCATCATTACCGCTTTCTCTCCCAGGGAAAAACATGTGATGCTGTGTTAAGAAGGGTAAGTTGAGGGGCACCTGGGTGGCTCAGTCGGTTAAGTGTCCAACTCTTGATTTCAGCTCAGGTCATGATCTCACAGTTTGTGGGTTCAAGCCCCATGTCAGGCTCTGCACTGACAGCTCGGAGCCTGCTTGGGATTTTCTCTCTCCCTCTCTCTCTGTCTCTGTGTCTCAAAAATAAATAAATAAATAAACATTTTTAAAAAAAGAAGAAAGGTAAATTGAGCTATATGTAATTGATGTGGGAAGATATCTCAGATGTATTATTTTGTTTTGTTTTGTTTTAAGTAGGCTTCAGATCATGCCCTCAGTTGGGATCAAGAGTCAGATGCTTGCGTGGCAGGGCACCTGGAGTTAAGCATCTGACTCTTGATTTCAGTTCAGGTCATGATCTCACAGTTCACAGGTTTGAGTCCCATGTCAGGCTCTGTGCTGATGGCACAGAGCAGGCTTGGAATTCTCTCTCTTCTCTCTTCCTCCCTCTCTCTCTCTCTCTTTCTCAAAATAAATAAATAAACTTTAAAAAAATAATCGAAGCCTTAACCAAGTGAGTCACCCAGGTGTCCCTGATATATTGTTGATGAAAAAATTCATATTGCAAATTTACTGTTTATAGCAATATTCTATGTATATTTACACATGCATACAGTTGTCAGGAAGGCACATAAAAACCTGTTAACTCTAGAAACAGTGGTTAACTCTAGAATTGGGGAGTAAGATGTGGTACAGTGGGTTAGGGAGTTTTCACTTCTACTTTATACAATTTTAAATAAACATGTGTTATTTTTATAATGAAAACTTAATTCCATTTTGAAAATAAAATAAAGCATTCAATATATAAGCAACATTATTACAGGCATACCTTGTGATTTTCTGCAAGGACATACTTCATGAATATGCATAGACTCTGGGGTGCCTGGGTGGCACGGTTGGTTAAGCATCTGACTTCGGCTCAGGTCATGATCTCACAGTCTATGAGTTCGAGCCCCGCATTGGGCTCTGTGCTGACAGCGCAGACCCTGGAGCCTGCTTCAGATTCTGTGTCTCCCTCTCTCTCTGCCCCTCCCCTGCTCACTCTCTGTCTTTCTCTCAAAAATAAATACACATTGGGGCGCCTGGGTGGCGCAGTCGGTTAAGCGTCCGACTTCAGCCAGGTCACGATCTCACGGTCCGTGAGTTCGAGCCCCACGTCAGGCTCTGTGCTGACAGCTCAGAGCCTGGAGCCTGTTTCAGATTCTGTGTCTCCCTCTCTCTCTGCCCCTCCCCTGTTCATGCTCTGTCTCTCTCTGTCTCAAAAATAAATAAACGTTAAAAAAAAATAAAAAAAAAAAATAAATACACATGAAAAAAATATGCATAGACTCTCTGGAATGATATTTAAGAAGCCAATGATAGTGGTTGTCTCTCAAGAGGGAGACTGAGGAACTGGTGTTTGGAGTCAGAAATGGGAGTAAAATAGACTTTTCACTGTATACTGTTCTATAAGGCTTAATTTGTAACCAAATGCATGTATCACGAATTGAAAGGAATTAATAGGAAAATATTAAAAGCTTCAGTGACTTATAATTACCAATGAATAATTTGTGGGGTACTTCATGACAGATCACAACATACCATGCTTCCCACTGGATTAGATACTAAGCACAGTGCTGAGATCCAAACTCAGGACTTTTGACTCCAAGTGTGTGGCTTTCTAACACTATATTATTCCCAGTGTGATTGCTTCAAAGGCTGCACCCCTCTACCCCTGACACCCTCCAGGCCCACTCCCCAGGCTCAACAAGCCATTATGGAATTAACTCCCCAACTAGTCTTCAGCTAAAATTTTTTTCAACCACTTTTTTTTTTTTTTAAAGAGAGAGAGAGTGTGCATGTGAACCTGTGAGAAGGGCAGAGAGAGAGAGAGAGAGAGAGAGAGAGAGAGAGAGAGAATCCAAACAGGTTCCACGCCCAGCATGGAGTCCAACTCGGGGCTCGACTCCATGACCCTGGGATCATGACCCAAGCCAAAATCAAGAGTCCAACACTCAATCAACTGAGCCAGCCAGGTTCCCCTCAACCACACTTAAAAAAAATTTTTTTTTCTTAAGTAATCTCAACACCCATTGTGGGGCTGGAACTCACCACCCTGAGATCAAGAGTCACATGTTCTACCAACTGAGCCAGCCAGGTGCCCCTAGCCAACCACAATTCCATATGGTTTCCTTACTCTCTTTTCTCTCATTGAGATAGAACTTACATGTAGTAAAAGGTACAAATGTTAAATGTTCAGTGAATTTTTATGTATGGTGTAACCACCATCCAGTTCAAAACATAGACTTTTGGAAGGCTCCTTTGTGCCCCCCTCCAGTTAATATTTCCCCCAAATGTAACCGTTATCTAGTTCCTATCATTACAGATTAATTTTGTCTGTTTTTGAACTTCTTATAAATGGAATCATAAAATATTCGTTGGTGTCTGGCTTCTTTTGCTTAACACTATTTCATGAGATTTATCCATGTTGTGTGTAGCAGTTGTCTGTCAATTCCAGGAGTGGAAATGCTGAACCCAGATGGCATACATATATATACCTACCTTAATTTATACCACCAGAGCTGTTCAATATAGTTTTTCAATGTATACTCCTACCAGCAATATAAGAAAGCTCCAGGTGCTCCAAATCCTCACCCACACTTGGTATGGTTAGTCCTTTTAATGTAATCCATGGCGATGGCAGTCACCAACTCTATTTTGACCCCCCCCCCCTTGGTTCTCTGGTTCCCCCATCTGCTCAGTCCTCTGATCTGACAGCAACTCAGTGGACTCTTTGAACTTCTGACCAACACTTCCTGACCTTCTTTCCTGGAATAGAACCCTATCCTGTTATGAGCCCAGCCCCTGATTGAATCCTTGTGCCCACCACGAACAAATCTGATCTCTGCCACAGGCTGAGACCTGATTCCAGCACAGATGGAGCCCTAACACTAGTCACAGACAGGTCTCTACCCTAATCACAGATTATATTCATAGCCCACCATGATGGAGCTGTAATCACAGGGTGAACCCTGATCCCAACTGAAGTATGAGCCATGACCTCAGCGGCAGATTGAGCTCTAATCTTAGATATAACATGAGCCCTGACCTAACTCACAAACTGACCTGATCCAAACTCATACTGATAAATACAAATGGCTGAGAGCAATGTTAGAAATTATTAGAGAATATTAGGGGTGCCTGGATGGTTCAGTCGGTTAAACATTCCAACTTCGGCTCAGGTCATGATATCGCCATTCCTGAGTTCGAGTCCTGTGTTGGGCTTTGCCTGGAGTCTGTTTCAAATTCTGTGTCTTCCTCTCCTTCTCTGTCCCTCCCGACTCGCACTCTGAGTGTCTCTTAAAAATAAACATAAAAAAAGAGAAATGATTAGAGAATATGAAATCACAAGAATAAAATGCATTGTGAAGCGAACTACTATATAGTCTTTCCTTGGTTCACTTCAAATTTTAATTCTGACTGAATTTCGCTAAGTTAGGGAAAGAAACTATAATCAACCCCACCCTGACATGTTGTAAAGAACAGGCTGGAGGCGGGGGAGTGTGGCTCAAGGAAGCCTAAAGCTGAGCTAGCCCTACAGATGGAGATGGAAAGACGGGTAACCTTCTTCCTGTCCTCACAAGATGGCAGGTTTATTTTAAGGGTGTTTTTAACAGCTTAAAAAAAATGGATTCAAAGAACACTCGGGGAAGCCTCTGATTTTTGGGCTTCTGCCCATGGTGCTTTTTTTTTTTTTTTTTTTTTTAACAATGGTATTTAACTCCCAGTGAGATTTGTTCTTTCATTACCTTCTGATCATATTGCTTTTCATATCCTCTTCTTGCAGTGGCTGTTGAAAAAGGAACCAGAGTCTTCAAGAATGAATGTTTGGAGGCTCTGTTTGCCCTTCATCTGCTAGTCAGCAGCAAGTTGAGAACATAAGTTTCACTTTTTCTTATGGCCTGGAGAAAAATCTTAATTTCACCCTTAACACCAGGAGAAGGGCATCTGAGTGGACTGTGTCCTGTGCAGGATGGGTGAGCAGTCTACAGGGCAAAGTGGACCCTTCACAGAAGTTGTCTCTCTTGGACAAAAGTCCTGATTGTTTTGGGATGTTTGATTTCCTAAACAATAACTAGGTAAGACAACTTGTGAAAAGGGGCCACATGGTATCGTGGACAAGCACTGGGCTGGAAGTCAGGAGACCTGAACAGTTCTGCCACCATATGTAACCTGCTAACAAATCCCTTCTCTCTATATAGGCCTCCTCTCCATTTATAATAATGAAGTCTAGCTGTTTGTAACATCTTTTACATACATTATCTCATTTAATTCTTACAACAATCCCAATAAATTGGGAACAGTTATTATCTCCATTTCACAGAAGAGGTAACAGAAGTTAGGAGAAATTAAGATTCACCCAAGGTAACATAATAGTCATTTGGTTTGGTTTTGTTTTAGTTAAATGTTAAGAGTGAAGCAACTCTTTAATGTTGTTATTTGTCATAATTTACTCATTGGCAAACACTTACTAAGCATTTTCATACAGCAAATACTGTTTTTGACTCAAAGAGCAAGTCATTTTCAGACCTAATCTCCTTGGTTAGCGTGTCAGCTGAAGAGAATATGAATATAGCATTTTCCCTTTCTCCTCCTTTCAGGACAAATTTGGGTTAACTTTATGTTCTGTCTCCCTGGAAATACAATAAAGGTACAATGAAGGCTATGATATTAGGCAGCATTGTTTATGGTAAAAATAACTCCCAATTGGTAAAGTGCATGTAAGTCAGGATATCTAAGGTAGGAAGCCATGACTTTGGATCTCCCTAAGTGCAGTAAACTAATCTCCCACAGGGAATCTGAAAGGTGTGTCCATAGGATGCAAAGTATTGATTCTTATTTAAGATAGGTCATTTCTAAACTAAGGTTGTCACTACATGCACTGATGTAATCTTAACTCCTGGTACCTGAGCTGTCCCCTTGCAGGGGAGGCAAAAGAAAACTAATTATTAGATTACTACAAGAACTACTGAGGAGAAGTACCAGATGCTGTTATCTTGGGCCTTTGTGAGTTAATTTGATGCCATGTAAGGCCTATAGTAATTAAGTGAAACTCAATATCTAATTGAGCCCAATGACCACGAGAGTAGACATTTCAGGGGTGAATCCAGGTCAAATAATTTTGAAGATAGGATTCAACCCCTGTTTTTTCTGACTCTAGAGCCGAGGTTCTCCATCTTGTCTATAGATTGGACTCAAATTGAAATAATGTTGAACACATCTGCCACAATGGACACAGCAATGGAAAAGAACAAAATAGTGCTACTCACAACATAAGTGAATCTCTCCAACTTAATGATGAAGGAAAGAAGTCAGATGCAAAAGAGTACATACTGGATAATTCCACCTACCTGAAGTTCAAAAACAGGCAAACTCACTAGAATAGTGGCTGTCATTGACGGGTGAGTGTTCACTGAATGGAGGCACATAGGAGTCTTCTAGGTGGCTACAAATATTCTTTATCTTGGAATCCTTATGCACTGTTGGTGGGAATGTAAATTGGTACAGGCAACGTGAAAAACAGTATGGAGGTTCCTCAAAAAATTAAAAATATAAATATTATACGATCCAATAATTCCACTACTGGATATTTACCCAAAGAAAACAAAACACTGATTTGAAAAGATATATGCACCCCTATGTTCATTGCAGCATTATTCACAATAGCCAAGATACTGAAGCAACATTGGGTACCTAGGTGGCTCAGTCAGTTTAAGCCGCTGACTTTTGATTTCTTTTTTTTTTTTTAATGTTTACTTATTTATTTTGAGAGAGAGAGAAAGCAGGGGAGGGGCAGGGAGAGAGAGCATCACAGAGCCCAATGTGGGCTTCAAACTCACAAACCGTGAGATCATGACCTGAGTGGCAGTCAAGAGTTGGACTCTTAACCAACTGAGCCACCCAGGCGCCCCCCCCCCCCCCGACTGTTGATTTCTGCTCAGGTCATGATCTCATTGTGGGACGAAGCCTTGTGTCTGGCTCTGTGCTGACAGCATGGAGCCTGCTTGGGATTCTCTCTCTTGCTCTCTCTCTGCCCCTCACTTACTTGGTCTCTCTTTGTCTCTCTAAATAATTTTTTAGTTAAAAAAAATTTGGAAACAACATAAGTGTCCATTGATAGATGAATGGATAAAGAAGATGTACACATAGATAATGGAGTATTATACAACCATAAAAAATGAGATATTGACAACTGTGACAACTTGGATAGACCTAGAGGGTATTTTGCAAGTAAAATAAGTCAGATTGAGAAATACAAATACCATATGATTTCACTCTAAAAAACAAAATAAATGAACAAAAAGTAGAATCAGAACAAACTGATGGTTGCCAGAGGCGGTGGGGAGGGAGTAGGTAAAATGGGTGAAAGGGAGTGGAAGATACAAACTTTAAGTTATGATGAATAAGTCATGAGAATAAAGGGTACAGCATAGGAAATATAGTCAATATTATAATAGCTCTGTTTGGCGATAGATGGTAGCTACACTTGTGGTGAGCATAGCATAACGTAAAGAGATATTGAATCACTATTTGTATACCTGAAACTAATGTAACATATTTCAACTATACTCAAATACAATTTTTAAAAATTCTGTATCTTGATCTATGTATTGGCTACATGGGTGGGTGAATATATTCATAAAATATGTAAAGACAGAGTTAATCAGGGAACCCAGAAACAGTAAAATAGGCTGGATCAAGGGTGGGTGGGGTGCTTAATGGGAGGTCAGGCAAATTTGAGGCCTTGGGCTAAAGGCTAAATCTTCTAGGAAATTTCTTTCTGACTCTGCAGGGTAGAGAGTGCAAGCTCCATTGTGCAATAAGTGAACAATGTTTTAACTGGAAAGACGCAAGGCTTTGAGGAGAAGAGAAATAGGGGAATGGGACGTGGATGTTCAACTCCCAAGGAAAACAGGGAACAGAACCTGGGGCTGCAACCAAAAGGCAGCCCCAGTGTGCCAGGGGTTATTAATATGAAACACAGGGAAGTAACATTTTGTGAATTTCAAGTGACAATTTTGGGGATGATGGTTTACTTTTCATGTGTCTCTCTTTTTCCCTCATCTACTTTGTAAGAAGTTTAATTGCAAGGGAATTAAATAAAATAATTTATAAGGCCTTATTTTAGTCAGTACAAAGCCCAGACAGCACCTGAAGTTAGGTCCTGCCCATGGTTGAAATGGATTAATTAATTCCTGGCTCCAGGATGGGACAAAATTTCTGCCATGAGGGCCAAATTGGAAGGGAGAATCCAGGAGTCATGTCTTATAAGAAATTGCTGAAAAGATGGAGGTCATTGTCCTAGAGAAGCAAATACCTCGGAGAAAGAGACAGAACATGGGAAGTGTCTCTAGATAGCTGAAGGTTTTCCACATAAGACAAAGGACTTACTCAGGGTGACTTCAGAGGGGAAACAGGACCAGTGAGTAGAAATTCTGGAAAATAGAGTGCAATGAGAAAAACCTTTCATGAGGAATTGGAGATTTTGCAATTTTTCTAAAATGCAGTTTATTCATTTGCTGGGCTAAGCTCTAGGATACAAAGGAGAACATGACCCACAAGGTCCCTTAAAGAGCTTATTGAGTGTGGCAGAGACTACAGATTGTCTAATATTTATTCTCCTGTCCTACTAACAAAATTCTCATTTTGTTATGGACTGTAATATGTCCAGCTAAAATATCACATTCCCTGACTTCTCCTGCAGCAAGGAATGACCAGTAAAATGTAAACGGAAGTTGTAGGGTGGAATTTCCAGGGCACGTTCTTAAGAAGGACTGAGTTAGATAGTGGAGGTACCATTATAACTCTCCCCTTTATTTCTGCTGGGAATGCAGATGTGATGACTCAAGTTTTAGCTGCCATCATGAGTTACTCTCCACATTTGAATCTGTTAAGGATAGTAGAAGAGAAAGACATAAGGATCTTGGGACTCTTAATAACTGTGAAGTCTCCATATCAGCTCTATATTGATTTTCTTTGAATGTCTTTTATATGAAAGAAACAAACTTCCTTATTTTTAAGTTATTTAGGTTTTCTGTAATTCACAGTCCATATTAATCCTGATTCACTACGCAAAACTTTTTTCAAACTAAAATTGTATACAATGACAATTGAGATGTCTCTTAGCTCAAACAGCTGGATACTATGACTACTATTCTCCTAGGACCCAGTATCCTGTTACCTTCTGTAGGAAAATTTCCCAGATTCTTTAGGAAGATTCAATCTCTCCCTCCTTGGTTCTCTTACAACACTTTGTTTATTCTGCTAGGATAACACTAATTAAATTGAGTCTTATGGCATGTCCCTGACACATACATTTATGATTACTGTTCATAATTGGTTGCACAGGCATACCATAAGGAGAATGTTGAAATGGGGAGGGCACCTATGGTGCTGTCCAAGGTCCTGAACCTTCAAGCCATACTAGGGCAGTTTCTCCAGTCTCTGAAACACTAATTCTCGCCAAATAATTCTGGCAAGGTAAAGAAGAGGCAATAGCAGGCATAAACAATAAGAGCTGAAATAAAGAAGCAAACAGACAGAGACTAGAGGCTGCTCTGAACACAGCCACTGAGAGGGGGTCAAAGAAGAAAAATTAAAACACTTTTGAGAATTTCAAATAATGTCATCAGAGTTAAAAAAGATTGACAACCAAAGATGCGCCATAAATTGTTCTAAGTGATACAAACTGTGCGAGTTTGATATGAACAACTATATTTGTGCAGAAGGGAAACAGATTGTCATCTAGGTGGAGATGGCAGGAGGAGTGCTCTTCACTGGATTTATATCAGCATGCTTATGCTTTTTCTTTTCAATCATTATGTTTCTTTTTTTTTAATCTTGATAAATAGTTTGTAATTTTTATAAATACTGCCACACAAGAACTTGGATTGTCACTTATGTTTTACAATTTTTGCTGCTGATTTCATGTATTTTTTAAATTGATGACAAGAAATGTTTTCCCTTCCCCAAATTTGGAGAATGGGGTATTCTATCTTCATTTCCCACCTCTTTACAACCCATTTTCTCTGTTTGGCTTGACTAGCCAAGTGAGTTCCTCCTGTACAAGATTTTTACAGTGCTCTTGATTCAAATTCATGCTGGGTGTTTAAAAATGCATTATCTCAGTTAATCCTCTCAACAGCCCACAATATCAGTGTAATTATTCTCGTTACAATTAGATTCATGTCATGGATCTCTGAGGCTCTTCATGAATTGGATAGCCGAAACAATGAATAGTAATTCATAAATGTCAATGGTCTTTTGTAATTTACCTGTCTCTCTCCCAAAATAGCCTATAGAAACTTTGAGGTCATGAACTATATCTTATTCATTATTATATTTTCAACAATGTCTAGCATGGGTTCTGACACATAGTAGGGGCTCAAAAGTATTTTTGGAATAAATAAATGAATTAATAAAATATACAATAATTAGCATTGTATTTAAATCACTTAAATAGGATGCATTTATGAATAAAAGATCAAAGATACACAAGGGAAATCTCAAAATAGTCTTACCTGTGGTGAAAGGATTAGAAAAACATCCTATATGGCATTTCTACTGTGTGAAATAATGTATTCTTGAAAATTAAGACAAAGAACAGAAATCGTGAAATAATCGTCCTTCATATCTAGGTGTCACTCCTGTGATGAGCCAAAATGATTTAGCCTATTCTAGAGAATAAAAGAACAAGCCCTCCAGTCCCATCTTTGTCTCTTTCCTTCCTTTCTTCCATTGTCTCCCTTCTCCTTTCTCTCCTTCCCTTTGTGTTCCCATTTTCAAACATTTACTGTGATCCTACTGCATTAATGCACTATGAGGATTTCATCCTACTTTCAAACAGCTTACTCTCTAGTCAAGAGAAAAAAAATTCACAGATACCGGTATCTATAAACATAGTGGTAACATCTGGCTTTATACAATAACATGAAATCCACAATTTTCCCCAGAGCTGCCCTCTTGTCCAATGTGAACCCTGTCTTGGGAGACTTGCCTGATCTTATCTCCTGAGTACAGGAGCAAAGAAAATTCTTTTTCTCATTCTGTAAGTACCCATTTTATCTGGCTGAATTACAATAACAGCAAGGCTTTCCTCTGGGAGTAAGAGCTAGGGAAAGCTTCAGAATGGTATCTAAAATGACTAAAGCTACTCAAAAGAAAGATTGTTAACAACTGGGTTGTAACAATCCAACACAGATTGGACAACAATGCAACAAAGATGGTAACAACTTTTTAGCTCTTCAGGTCAACCCCCCTCAATTCTCAGATCTGGAAGCTGGGGTCCAGAGAGATGAAAGGATCTACCCTCAATCACACTGTAAATCAGTGGCAGTGCCAGGGCTCAAGTACAGGTTTACAGACTCCCATTAAGTATCCTTTCTATTTTCCATTATTTCTTAAAGTTCCCAAGGTTTACTCAGGGCTAACGTGTATAGCCACAGCTTTGAACAGCTCTGACATGACCATGATGTAAATGGCACCCTTAGAGTTTTGCATGCAGCAGCCTTGGTTTCACTGATGTGCTCTTGAGATTATTTTAAGTAGTGCAGAACAAATGTTTATAGATACTATAATTATCCATTTATTTTAATATTTAGAACACATAAAGAGCACATCAAAATTTGGCATTACATATAGGGACACTACATAAAGATTTAAAGTTCGTCTTAAAATTTAAGTTAAAAAAGTAAATAAATTGAAATTAAAACAGGGTTTTTTAAAAGTTTATTCATTTACTCTGAGAGAGAGAGACAGAGAGTGAGAGAAAGAGAGAGAGAGAGAACGCGTCTTCATGGGGTAGGGGCAGAGAGAGCGAGAGAGAGGGAGAGAATCTCAAGTGGGCTCCTCCCTGTCAGCATGCAGCCCTATGCAGGGCTCAGTCTCACAAATTGTGAAATCATGACCTGAGCCGAAATCAAGAGTTAGATGTTCAATCCACTGAGCCACCCAGGTACCCCAAAATTAAAACAGTTTTTTAAAGTGCTGTAAGTAGTTCAAGAATGTAGCAAAAATAATAAAAGTGGTATAGAGATTACTGACTTTTAGGAAACCTTGTTTTTTATATCATGCTGCATCCTCTAAGATAAGATAAAGGACTTTGACACATTTACCTGCTCAGGACATTATGAGAAGATAAAAAAAAATTTTTTTTGAGAAGACAACTTTTTTATGTGAAAGTGATGATTAAATAGTTGGAAAATACGTACATTTAGCAGAAACAGGTTAAACACAGTTAGGAGAGGATATTTTATACTTCATCCAAGAAGGATAGAAGGGAACTAGGTGGGAGAATTAGGCCTGCATTTTAGCCTGTAGTGGAAACGATTATATTTTCAAATATGCATTCATGTATTAGCAAAGGGTCAGACAGGAACCCTGTGACCTCTTTTCCTACAACTGAATGTGAATATTTATCAGACGAGCTAGGTTCAAATCGTGCTTCTGCTACTTCCCAGCTTGTGCCCTCTGTCATGTCCCTTAACCCATCTGAATTTACAAAAAAGCTGTGTGGTGAGGATTAACTATGAGATTGTAAAAATGCCTTGAAAGGAAGAGTGAGAGAAATCCTGAAGGAGAGAGGAAGAAAAAGAGAATAACGAAAGAGAGGAAAGCTAGGTTGGAGAGACTGTAAGAATGGGAGCTGGTAAAAGTGTCTCAGACTTTATGTGCCGAAATAGTCATTCTTGTCACAAGCTGCTAGATTCTCTTCTTATGAAAACATTTCTAAGGTGGCAGATGAATATATTTTTAAAAAATTTCCTGAAACATAACACTCTAACAGGATGTGTTAGAGAAATGCCAAGAAAAGAAGGCAGAAGGAGGTAAAGTCCTTGGATGAAGAGGAAGATAAAGTGATTTATGTACGGACCTACAGAGGAAGAAGTCTCTCCTCCACAAAGTCCTCCTGACCCGTTGGGTAGGTTTGACTGTCTCCTTCTTCGACCCCCACTACACTTACACACCTTCTACTAGGGTTGGTGCAATGGTTTAGGGACTTCTTTGTCATTCCCACTAGAAGTAAAGCCCTTGAGTGTTAGGACTGTGTCTTCTTCACCTTGTGTATTCCCAGTTTTTCCCACGGAACATGGCACATATATGCCTCGCAAATGTTTGTTGAATGAATGAGCCCAGATCACGGGACCTGAAACCCTGTCTCTTGAGGGATGAATGGTGTGGTTCAAGGAACACTTCTCCCGGAGAAGAGATAAATCTGGGGAGTTACATTCACTGTTTTCCAATATCTGAAGACTATTTTTTGGAAGTATATTTAAAATGGGCTCTATGGTTCCCATGGCACAGTTAGGTCTCAGAAAGCAAGTCTGACTCACTGTAAGAAATTCTAACCATGAGAACTGGCCAACAATGACATGGCCTGTCTCAAGGGGGCAAGAGCTTATTGCAGCAGAGACTAGATACCATTTTTCAGACACTAGATTAAATGATATCTGTAGTCTGCCTGTCTTCTATTCTTCATATGAGTCTCTTCTCTTTTGCTTGTTAAGTTTTTGGCTGATTTAAAACATTTCCCCCACTGGGCATCTATATCTATTCTTGGAACCATAGACCTCAGAGTTGGAAGGAACCTCAGAATTCATTTGGTCCAATCCCTTCTTTGTACCACTTTACATGGGAGAAAACCAAGACCCAAGTCAATTAGCTATATTAGGGTGGATGATAGCCTCACAACCCAGATCTCCAGGGTTCTTTTCATTGCTGACCAAGATATGGTACCCTTGTGTCTGAGCAGTATGACTCTCTTCCCTTTCCTTGCCCCTGCATCTTAGAGTCTCTCAGCAGGTACTCCGTTCCCCATTCTCTCACATCAGAATAAAGTTCAAAGAGAATTTGGAGAGTTAGTAAAGACGTATCATAATGAAAATGTCCTGATTTTTTTTTTTTGATAAACCATATTGCAGAGTAGCTAAGGGCCATGCACTTGGAGGAGAACACACAGCCAATGCACTGTAGAACGTACCCACCATCTCCATGAGCTCTGGTGCTGGGCTTCATGTGCCCGGAGGCAGAGGAAACCATTTTTAATTTACATGAGTGATATATGGGATTGAAACTTGAGGGTTATAGAGACCTGGATTCTAGGTACTCCACTTTTCTAGTTGTGTGATATTGGGCAAGTTAATTAACCCTCTGATCCCCAGTTTCCTCATGTTTAATATGAGAATAACTATACCTCCCTCCCAGGGGAGAGGTAAGGCTTACGTAAAAACAACAACAACAACAACAACATATATAAAACTCTGAGCATAGTCTTTTTTTCTTCCTGTCTTTTCTCAGATATAAAAATATCTGAGACTAAACATTCTCCTCAACATTCCAGCCTCTTCCCTTTCTATAGGAAACAATCCTGCTCAATCCCAATGTCGATCTCCGTGAAAACTTGCCCTGCACTCTAACTAGGTGACAATGCATATCACTTCCCTCTACAAGCTTGTTTCTCCAGCTGTAAATGAAGGCAAGAGAGGAAGGAGTGTCTGCTTTCTATTTATAGCAATCTGTTAACACAAGTATATCCTAATTTTGAAATGTTAAGAAATAAAAGATGTATAAAAATTGGGTTAGAATGCTATCTAAGGTCCCTCCCTGCTCTGACATTATTTGAGCCTGAGAATTTAAATCTCCCTCTCATCCCCACCCCCACTCCCATTTCCTTTTTCCATTCGTACCCTCTTTTTGGCCTTAGAACACAGAACTCAGCAACAGTGTGCTGTGCAGGTGGAAGGATTTTAAGAAATTTAGCTTTCTCCCCTGGACCCCCAGTAGGAACCAGTCCCAGGAATTGCTGTGGCTGGAATGTAGGGAAGCCCAGAACAGATCTGGTTGCTTCACTCAGCTGGAACACAGCCTATCTTTTAAACTTGCACACTTTTCTTTATGATTTCACTGTGTCATCTTCAGCCAGTACGCAATTTCCTTTAGGGAAATCCAGCAGCTGAGTTAGAGAACTACAGACCTAAAAGGATATAAGCTGGATTATAAAGCAACCAAGTTTCTACAAAAGCCTTGTGACACACCGTGTTCCTGTTCTGGTCTCTGGTTTTGGTTTCATTTTGTTTTGGTTTTGGTTTTGCTTTTTTGTTTTTCCCTTTTTTCTCAAGAGCCGAGTGGCTTAAGCTTTTCTGACCAAATGACATTAATTACCGTTTCTTCTTTGGCCCATTTTAGTAAAGAGAGGCCACAAGCTAGTTCTCCTAAAGATTTATAATTAATTTAAAAATTAGGAATACATATGAAAAGGCATTCCTGACTTCTGTGGAAAAACTTACACAGGATCCAGTAACAGTGAGGCCGTATTTCCTCATGGCAAAAATTGGCCTAGACTAAGTAGCAGCTGCCTTCTTGGGGCCTGGCTCTCCAGTTGACCTGTGTCTGTTCCTCCCTCACATCACCTGACCTGCACGGTCAATATCAAATTTATACTGTTAAAGATAGCCCACTTCACTAGAGCCTCATCCTTGCAGACAAATGAGTTTGTGACTCCAGGAACAGATCATAACTATGAATATCTGTGAATCACCAATCATACAAAGCTATTTGTAGTCAATTAGAAACATTTTAAATCCAGTTGATGACATTACAAGTGTCTGGATCTGGCACACAAAAGGCCCTCACTAAAG
This sequence comes from Felis catus, assembly GCF_018350175.1. Taxonomy (NCBI): domain Eukaryota; kingdom Metazoa; phylum Chordata; class Mammalia; order Carnivora; family Felidae; genus Felis; species Felis catus. The sequence continues at coordinate 58,114,638 of NC_058380.1, forward strand.
AGTAGTTGCTACTGGGGTGCCTGGGTGGCTCAGTCGGTTAAGCGTCTGACTTCAGCTCAGGTCACGATATCGCGGTTTGTGGGTTCGAGCCCCGCGTTGGGCTCTGTGCTGACAGCTCAGAGCCTGGAGCCTGTTTCGGATTCTGTGTCTCCCTCTCTCTCTGACCCTCTCCCGTTGATGCTCTGTCTCTCTCTGTCTCAAAAATAAATAAATGTTTAAAAAAATTTTTTTTAAAGAGTAGATGCTATTAGTAGTAGTAGAAGTAGCATTATTATAACTTAACTGAGGCGTATGTCGTCATTTTTAGGGCAGAATTGGGTCAGTGGTGCCTCTAAGAGAAACACAAATGAGACTCTACGGGAGCAGAAATCTTTAGTGAATGCCCTTGGAAACAAGATGGGAATTATATCACAACACATACGATTATTTCACGAAACTTCTCACTACAGATCTCTCCCCAGAGCTCCATCCTTCAGGGTGACAGCTCATTTCATCTCCATCTCTTCCCACCACTCACCTCCACCCATTTGCCTCCTCTCTCCCCCTCTCCCTGCTTCCCTTCTTTCTCCTGAAAAGCAGTCTGGTCTGCTCTCAGCTTCTGTTATGCTCCTGTTTCCAGGGAAAAGACAGTAGGCAGAGTATTTGTAAATACTTACATTTAGTGTTCTCTTCTTTTGTCTTTATCTCAATTATTAATATTTAAAGAATAATTACTGAGAAACTGTGGAAATCCTTCATTCTTTGTCAAATATGCCAGAGAAGAGTTTGTATAATTTAGACTGGGCTGGATTGATAAGACCTATGATAGAGGCCCGTATAAAGTACATTAAGGAGGTGGAGATGGGGGTACAAATGGAGGTAAATCCGTGAAATCCAGGCAATGCCCCACTTCCTCTCACTGCTCTGCTCTCCCAATACGTCACCCACCAACTTCACAATGAGTTCAGAAAAAGGAGTGGGAGTTTCAGGCGAGGAGGATCATTCCTAGCTGGCTTCTGGGAGGAGGAGGGGCCTACATGACGCTGAGTGGAATTCTGCCATCCAGAGCTTCTTCAGCCCTTCCCTTTCCTTTCATAAATCCCTGCTCAAACCCCTGTCCACCCCCACCCCAATAAATAGGCGGTTTGGTGGGATCTCTTTGCAAACAGACTGGAAGTGTTCTCAGCAGGAAAGCAACTACTCTTTTCACTTCCTTTCCTTTGCCTAGGGGTCTGTGGTGGGTGCAGGCTTAGGCCAAGAGGAATACAAAGCAATCTTTTTCTTTTTTTAGTTTTTTTAAATGTTTATTTATTTTTGAGATAGAGACAGAGCGTGAGCAGGAGAGAGGCAGAGAGAGGGGGAGACACAGAATCCAAAGCAGGCTCCAGGCTCTGAGCTGTCAGCACAGAGCCGGATGCGGGGCTCAAGTCCACAAACCCCGACATCATGACCTGAGCCAAAGTCGAAGGCTTAACCGACTGAGCCACCCAGCCACCCCTAAAGCAGTCTTTTGAGAAATACATTAGAGAGTCTTGGAACAACTCTCTGGTTGGGAATTTAAGGACTATGTGTTTCCTGTGTGACTTCAGGCTAGTTGCTTTCCTTCTCTGATTCTCAATTTTCTCTTCAACAAAATGGAGCTGTAATCCTATCTCTGATTACCTCACAAGACTGTTGGAAAACATATGCTGTAAAATGAGGTACTCACAGGGGAGTTGTCTCCTTGCTCTAATCCTGCTTTGCCACCCACAGTTACCAAAGTGACATCTCTTCTTTCCATGATACTTGAAGACTCCTTCCCATTGTTTTGAGGGTTTGGCAGTCTTTCCTAGTCTATGTGAAAATAGTCATAGTTTCTCCCTTGGATGTTGCTATTGTGAGATATAGGTCTAGTTTTTCAGAAAGACCTAGAGATGAAGTCTGTGCCTTTTGACTCAACGGACCCTGGGCATATCTCCCTCCTTCATTCATTTATTCATTCATTTGATTAGAGGGCAACCATTGTTCATCCAACACACTTTCTTTTAGCCTTTAATCTGCCTGCTGTGATGGGGACAGACTTAAATAAGCAAGTCCGGGGTTCAGGATTCTAGGAGCTCGGAGTCTTTCAGGGAGGCAGCTGAGTGACCACAGTTTGCAAAACATAAGATAATGGTGGCAAAGGGTCTCTATGAGCTTGCAGTTAAGATGTTGGCCTGAGACTGGTGGATTCATTTCCAAGATAGACTCACATAGCTGCTCAGGAGGCTTTAATTTCTTGCCATGTGGACCTCCCCTTGGTGCTGCTTGAGTGTCCTTAGAACTTGGCTGCTGGCTTCCTCCAGAGCTAGTGATCCAAGAAAGAGCAAGGCATAAAAGGCTGTCTTTTGTGACGTCGCCTTGAAAATCACCCTCCATCATTACCATGATATTCTATAGGTTACACAGACCACCCAATTCATTGTAGGAAGGAGTGGAGAGGAGAAGGGAGAAGAGGAGAATCACTGGGGGCCATCTTGGAGGCTGGTTACGACATGACCCTTGAAAAAATCTTTGGATAACTAAATATTTGGGTTCTCTTGGTCCTTTCATGGAAACTCTCTCAGTACTGGTACACTGTCTCTATTCCACCCCTCATCACACCTGATCTTGAATCTCTGGCCCATCACCATTTTTACATGTGTATAAAAATTCACCCTCGTTAACATAGAGTAAATGGAGGTGGGGTGATATCAAACAAAATGCAACTTTCAGCTGCCTCTGGCTCCATTTCTGACACTCCACCACCTTCTGAAAGCTCACTTTCCTGACACTCTATTCCTAGCTCCTTCTCTGATAGAGAGCAGGCTCAACATATCTTTTTGCAGTCCTCCGTGAATTCTGCTAAGTAATGTTTTCCCCACATTATTACAGAAGTGTTTATAAAGTGGGAGCCCAGAGTAGTTAATGACTGTATGAGGAGGAGGGAAAAGCATTGTTAAAGAAGGAACCTCCTTATCCCAGGTTTCTTGCATTCCTATGCTGGGAGTTCCTTAAAGGGAGGAATAGTAGCTTATGTGACTGGTGAGTTTGCAAGAAGGAATAATATATACAAGGCTCAGCACTTACCTCTCTTTTTTATCCTTTGGCACAAACCCAGATGAACCTGGCAGATATTTTAGTCCATACTTTGACAACTCAAGTATTATAGGAGATCAGCAACTGCCTGGAGCTGAGTGAGGAAAAGGTCACAGACATATTAGGAAAGGGTATAGGATACTCAAGGTATGTTGATGGTTTTACAGCTATATAACACTGTCAAAACTCACCAAATTGTACACTATAAGTATGTGCAGTTTGTTATGTCAATTATATGTCAATAAATGTGGAAAAAATTAAACAGATAAATGCAGAGAGAATTATGAAAAGAATTTTATAATTATGAAAAAGCATTTTATATAATTACATGATTTTATTATAAAAACCAATGGGAGTCACCTATAAAATTTATATACATGTACATAGAAAATGGGAAAAAATTGTTAACCAATTTAAAAATCTTTCAGATAAAAGCATCATTGTTTTTTAACTCATTTGTTAAAATTATTATAATTCCACATCTTCCAAATAGTTTGCAAGAATATGATGAAAGATGGATATTTACTAACCTGAATTTCAACAAAAAGCAATGGGAATATACAACTGAAAGAGGAAATCAAGTTTTGATATAGTCTTGGGTTTACATATCACCATGAGGCATCTTTTTTAGCTATGACAGCCTCAAAATAAAGCATCCAAAGAAGTTGAAATGAGAACAGACATTTACATTTCTATATCACAAATTATTTTTAAAAAATTTTCAAGTTTATTTATTTTGAGAGAGAGAGAGAGAGAGAGAGAGAGAGAGAGAGAGAGAGCGCAGGAGGGGCAGGCAGAGAGAGAATCCCAAGTACGCTCCGCATGCTGTCAGCGCAGAGATCCATGTGGGGCTCAAACCCATGAACCTGTGAGATCATAACCAGAGCCAAAATCAAGAGTCAGATGCTTAACTGACTGAGCCACCCAGGTGCCCCTATTTTTAAAAAAATTTTTAAATAATGAAATTCATTTAACCACATGGTACTGACTATAATATCATCGCTAACAAAAATGTTTTTCTATAACTAGTAGATAAAATAAAAATAATTTAAAATAATCTTAGAAACAATACTTGTAATAGACAAAATAAAACTTTAAATATTTTTTAAAATGTCTGCCTAACTGTACGACCAAATATTAACAAAGTCATTTGGCCTCAAACATAAGCCATATTCTCTTAGACTTTATTAATGATAAAAATGACATTTTTTATTCAATCAGCATATGAGATATGTTATCAATCTACGTATGAAATAGTTCTCAATGGGGCCTTCCAGGTGGCTCACTCAGGTTGAATTTCTGACTCTTAGTTTCTGGCTCAGGTCATGATCTCATGGTTTGGTTCATGGGATCAAGCCCAAGTCAGGCTCTAGCCTGGAGTCTGCTAGGGATTCTCTCTCTCCCTCTCTCTCTCTGCCCCTCCCCTGCTCTCTTTCTCTGTCAAAACAAATTAAAAAAGAAAGAAAGAAAGAAAGAGAAATACAGTAGTTCCCAACTGAGCAGGGAAAATGTGGGAGTCATTTATTGACCTCCCCGTAATAGTGGAGACATTTTGCTTGATTTTTGAAGACTGGATAGAAGGTCATCAAATAAAAATGTGAGAGAGGGCATTACAGGCAGAAAGAGGAGAATAATAGAAGATATGCAAACATTAAGGAAAGAACCTAGTCCATGAGGGAAATGCATAACTGTGGTATTTAAGATATTTAAGGTATTAACTGTGTATGTTGGAAAGTGGCAGGATAAGAGGCTGTTGAGCTAAGCCCTGGGTCTAGATCCACATTAGACATATGTGTCTTGAAAGTAGGGGTTCCCGCTGATTTCCTGGTACTTAGAACAATGTCTCACTGAGGGGGAAAAAATAAAAGAACATTTCTATTATGTTTAACGAATTTGAATGTTTTCCTGTGGGTGATAGGGTTTTAGTTCTTCAGCCTTTCTTTTTCTTCTGTGAACTAGCCCATATATTTTTTTAAAGTTAGCCAGAGCTGGTTTCTGTTGCTTACAATCAAAGAACCCTGCCTGATTCAGTCTCTTCAATATCTCTGCCATGCAGTATATCAAGGGCCTCCAAAGTACTTTCAGTAGTGGGCCAAAGTTCAGAAATCTCTGGGTGTGCAGCCATGGCATTTAAACTAATAAACATAGGGGCGCCTGGGTGGCGCAGTCGGTTAAGCATCCGACTTCAGCCAGGTCACGATCTCTCGGTCCGTGAGTTCGAGCCCCGCGTCGGGCTCTGGGCTGATGGCTCAGAGCCTGGAGCCTGCTTCCAATTCTGTGTCTCCCTCTCTCTCTGCCCCTCCCCCGTTCATGCTCTGTCTCTCTCTGTCCCAAAAATAAATAAACGTTGAAAAAAAAAATTTTAAACTAATAAACATGGAAAGTTAAGAGGGTCCATGCATGTACTAGATGGAAGTCCAGTGTGTGTATTTAAGTCAAGTATGTGGAACATATGAATGAGCAGAAACATTAAACACAACCTTTAGGAAAAGACAACAGCCAAGTGCAAACAAAAAGAAAGCAGAGTATGCATTATTCATATTACAAAATAAACTCAAGGAAAGCAAACTCTATTTAGATATTTACAAAAGGGAGAGCACTACATAACAAAGTTCGTACAAATGGGCCAAATCTCTCCTTACAAGAAGATTAACAACCTTAAATTTCTTTATTATAGAAATAAGAATGAAAATACCTAAACTGAGCAGTCAGATTAAGAAACATGACAAAGAGAAGGGAGTAGACAGAAAGAGAAAAGTGTTTGGCTGCAGGCAGATTCATGTGTGTGGAGTAGGGGGATGAAGAAGGGACTCTCAAATGCACAGATCATATGGTCAGAGAGGTTCAAGGACAACCCCAAAAGCTCAGTGTCACAGAAGCAAGGGAAACCGTTTTAATGAAGAAGTAATGAGTTACAGGGGTGCCAGACTGGCTCAGTTGGTGGAGCATGCGGCTCTTGATCTGGGGTTGTGAGTTTCAGCCCCATGTTGGGAGTAGAGATGACTTAAAAATAAAATCTTTTTTTAAAAAAAGAAGTAAGGAGTTGCAGAAATAAAGGAATGATCGGGGCACCTGGGTGGCTCGGTCAGTTGAGCGTCCGACTTCGGCTCAGGTCATGCTCTCGCAGTTTGTGGGTTAGAGCCCCGCGTTGGGCTTTGTGCTGACAGCTCAGAGCCTGGAGCCTGCTTCAGATTCTGTGTCTCCCTCTTCCCCCCGCCCCCACCCCCGGCTCATACTCTGTCTCTCTCTCCTTCAAAAATAAATAAACATTAAAAAAAATTTTTTTAAAGGAATGATCAATAGTATCCAATTCAAAAGAGAGATCCAATAAGAAAATTACTTAAATTACTACAGAATTTGGCAATTACTAGTAAGAAGTCACCAGGGTTTCTTCTGCACCTCCCACAGAAAGGAAAGACTTTTGCAGAATTCAAAGAAAGGTCATTGAGGCAGTGGCCAGTTCTTATGTTTGCCATTCAGCATCTCATTAGCCTTCTTATGGTAAGTGTGCTCCAATTTTTCTATGAAAGAGACATCACTTCTTTCTTCAGCCATGTGATTTGGGTGAAGCAGACACACCTCTATGTCCAGGGGTTGATTTGACAGACTATGGGCTGGATAACTTAACGCTCTTTCCAACCCTCTTCTCCCTTGGCTGCCTCACCCGTACTCAGTTTCCCAACCACCTTAAGGTGAGCAGCGGCAATGTGATCTATGGCACCAAAGAGACATGATATCTAGACAGACATGATAACTAGAACGGGAACATTCATCTTTTAAAAAAAATTTTTTTAATGTTTATTTATTTTTGAGAGAGACAGAGACAGAATACGAATGGATTAGGGGCAGAGAGAGGGAGACACAGAATCCGAAGCAGGCTCCAGGCTCCAAGCCGTCAGCACAGAGCCCGATGTGGGGCTCAAACTCACAGAGCCGTGAGATCATGACCTGAGCCGAAGTCAGAAGCTCAACAGACTGAGCCACCCAGGCACCCCTGGAGCATTCATCTTTTGGAAAAAGTGGAAGGATCAAGAGAACCACAGCTCTACCTGTCCGAAACCATGGAAGCATGGGATGACACCAGTAGCTGTGTGATCCCAGACTTTCTGTGCTATGAGAAATATAAACCCCTGTCCTCCTGTCCCTTGTTCCCTGTAAATTCTGTTCTCATCGCTGAATTAATCTCTGTTGTAGAAGACCTGTGACTTATGATGATGCTGACCTTGCCCCTGGTTCTGGAGGTGGCTGTGTGACTCAAGCCCATGGCAGGTCATGCAGTACATTTTCTTGATGACAGCAAATTGCTCAGGGATGGGCACCAGAGCAAAGTCAGGACAATTAGAGCCAAAGAAACTCAGTTTCTAGGATGTTCGTGTAAACTGTCATAGAAGCATATTTCTCTTTTCCTGCAGTAACTGAGCAAGAGATGGTGTGTAGGTGGAGCTGTGGCAGCATCTTGCCACCATGAAGGAAGAATCTGTCTGAGACTCAAGCTAGCATGGAAGAAGCTGAGCCCAGAGATGAAGAAAAGAGAAACTGGGTTCTGAGGACATAGCTTGAGATTTATTCAAGCCTTATTTGGGGTCACCCCTACGCCTAGAGTTTTCATATGTGAGTCAATAAATTTCCTCTTAGTTTAAGCCAGTTAGTCTTGGGGTTTCTGTAAATGAAATTGAAAATGATTGTATTTTCCAGTGATGGCTGCATCAATATATTTATCCCACTGCACCAGTGCTTTTCTTGCAATGACTGATATCCTTTCCACCAAGGTGGGGTCTGTATTCCCATCCCTTGAGTCTGGGTGGGGCTTGTGACTGCCCTGACCAGTGGAGGATGGCACAGTGATGCTATGTGACTTCTGAGGCTAAGACATAAAAAGGTACAGATTCCATCTCTCTCTTTCTGTCTCTCTTCCAACGTTCGCCTTTGTAACCCACCCAATATCTTGTGAGGAAACCTAATCCACTTAGAGAAGCCATGTGTAGCTGCAACCCACAAGCCCAGCTAAGGTCTCAGCTGAGAGCCAGAATCTATCACTAGATGTGGGTGAATGAGCCTTCAGATGATGCCAGCCTCCAGTCTTCAAGTCTTCCAGCTAAGACTGAGACATCACAGAACAGAGAGGCAAGCCATTCTGGTGGTGCCCTGTGGTGCCCTCTCTGGTGTCCTGACCCATAAAAAATGTGAAAGGTAATATATGATTATCATTGTTTTCATGTAAACTAAGTTTTAGGATAATTTTTCCTACAGTAATAGTTAAACTAATACAGAGTTCTAATTAATAGAATTCATCTTCTATGTGAGAGTGGTTTAAGAAGAATAGTGGAATGAGAAATAAGATTGCAGAGTGTGAGGAGTGAGTTGAAGATGAAGAACAAGATCTGGAAAGTAAGCTATTCTGGAAAATGTCCATGAAATCATGTCTGTGGGATTAGGAAAGGACGAAAAAACAAGTCTGAATCCAAAGCAAACAGCAGCCTTCATACTTCCGCTCATCATCAGAGGGCCAAGGCTCTGAGTTTGAAAGAATCCACGAGGAGGATCTTCGGCTAACAGGTTCTGTGCATTCCTCTGGATTCCATGAGGCATTAAGTATCACAGGTGGATTGGGGAAACCCTCAAGAAGAAGGCATTTATTTGAGGATTGTCTATTCAAAACCTCTAGCAGACTCCACCACCTACAATAAAGATCAAGGTCTTCCACCTGGCATTCAAGGGCTTCCTTGACATTTCTGTTTCCCAACTTCTCCTTCACATGCTCCACACTCCAGTAGAACCACAGCACTACAAACAGCACTACTTGATATTCTCCAAAGTGCCCTTCACTCTGCCACCTCTGAGCCTTTGCCCTAATGGGGAAAGAATTCTGGGGCACTAGCTGTGGTGAGAGGGCTCTTGAGAGCCTGTATTGGTTCTCACCTTGCCAAAGTCAAGAAGTTTCCTGGAGAGAGGGACCAACTATGTGTGGTCATAGGGCCTCCATTCTTCTCATATAATTTTTAAATACTTTACTTATGGGAGTATGATTTACATAGAATAAGATGCATAGACCTTAAGTGTACAGTTCTTTGAGTTTTGACAGTGGTAACCACCCAGGTGAATAGAATATTAAAATATTTCTATCACTCAAAAAAGTTCCCTCATTCTCCTTTCCCTTTCTAGTCAACCCTTGTGTAGCTCCCCTCCCTGCCCCCAGAAAACAACTACTCTGATTTCTTTTTTTTTTAATGTTTATTTATTTTTGAGAGAGAGAGAGAGAGAGAGAGAGAGAGAGAGAGAGAGAGAGAGAGAGAGAGAGAACCAGAGAGGAAGGGGCAGAGAGAGAGGGAGGCACAGAATCTGAAGCAGGCTCCAGGCTCTGAGCAGTCAGCACAGAGCCCAATCTTGGCTCGAATTCACAAACTGCGAGATCATGACCTAAGCTGAAGTCGGACGCTGAACCGACTGAGCCACCCAGGTGCCCCAACTACTCTGATTTCTATTACCAGAGATTAGTTTTGACTCCCTTTGAATTTTTTTTAGGATTTTTTTATTTTTAAGTAATCTGTACACCCAATGCAGGGCTCAAACTCACAACCCCAAGATCAAGAGTTGCACACTTCGGTGGCTCAGTTGGTTAAGCGTCCAACTCTTGGTTTCAGCTCTGGTCATGATCTCATGGTTTGTGGATTCGAGCCATGCATCGATGCTCTATGCTGACAGTGAGGAGCCTGCTTGGGATTCTCTCTCTGCCTCCTTCCATACTCTCTCTCTCTCTCTCAAAATAAGTAAATAAACTTAAAAAAAAAAAAAGAAAGAAAGAAAAAGAGTAGCAAGCTCTGCCGATCGAGCTGGCCAGGCGCCCCTAGTTTGGCCTCTCTTTGAACCTCGTATAAATGGAATCATGCCATATACATTCTGTGTCATGCTTCTTTCCCTCAACATGTTTCTGAGATTCATCTGTGTTTTGTGTGCACCAGTCATTTGTTCCTTTTTCTTGCTGAGTAGCATGCCATTGTGTGAATACAACACAATCTGTTAATTCATTTCCTTGTAGATGGACAATTGGAGTTGTTTGCAGTTTTTAACTATTGTGAATAAAGATACTATGAACATTCTTGAACATTTCTAGTGAACATTGGTTTTTATCTCCTAGGAGGGGAATTGCTGGGTCATTAGACAAGTGAATATTTGACTTTATAAGAAACTGCTAGATGGTTATTCCAAGTAGTTGTGCCATTTCATGCTCTCACCAGCAGTGCACGGGAGTTCCAGTTGCTCTATCCTTGCCAATATTTGGTATCGTCAGTCTTTTGGAGTTGTCAGTGGGTGTGAAATTGTATCGCATTATGGTTTTAATATGTATTTCCCTGATGACTAAAGATGCTGAGAACCTTTCATGTGCTTATTCATCTTATTCATATATTATCTTTTGCGAAGTGCCTATTCAAGTCTTTTTTGCTATTTTTTAAATTGATTTGTACCTGCAGCATTCTTTGTTGCCAGGGTTATAGACACAGAATCCAGAAGCCCACTTGGAATTCACCGGGCCCTGGCACACAGGTTCAAGGCCAGGTATCTATAATCAAAGCATCTGAATCTACTTAGGAGTCAGGCTACACAGAATTATGCAAGTGTTTCGAATTGTGTCATTTGGCATTGGACATGACACCCGAACAAAGGGCAGAAATTCTGAATATTATATTATAGTGGTAGTTCTCAACCATGGATACACATTATAATCACCTAGGGAGCTCTCATACTCCAGAGGTTCTGATTTAACTGGTAGAGGTGCACAGTCTGGGCGTTTAGAAGTTTTAAAAGCTTTCCAGATGATTCTAATATGCAGCCAAGGTTGAGAATCACTTATCTAAAAGGAAAAGCATTCATTCATCACTGGGCATCTGCTATGCTATTTTTGCTAAGCTGTCAAGCTAATTTACACAAAATTTTAAGCCTCTTTTTCACATAGGTAAGTGGTTTGGAGAAGCCAGAGATTTTAATTTATTTATCAGTATCAAGTATCAAACTGCAGAAAATGGACCGTGATCAGTTACTTCTCTTCCTTGGCTTTGTAATTTTCTCAAGGCCTCATCTCATTTATAATAATCCTGTTTGAAATGAGGATTTAGTCTTCACAGTTCTAGACACATTCACACAGCAGTTAACAGGAGAGATGTAAGAATCATCTTTACTCTTGTCTTAAGCTGATGTGGAGACATCCCATGTATTTGTAACTAATTGCCAAGTTCCATCCCACCAAAAGCCAGATTTCCAATTTGGAAAAGGTTATGTCAAAGTTATAATCTAGGGTAAGGGTCAGCAAACTGTGGCCAGTAGCCAAATCCTTCCCATAGGCTAAACGAAGTCTGATTGTTTTGTAAATGATGCAAAAATGTGAACTAGAAATGGTTTTTACATTAAAAAAATAATTATTTTTCAAGGAGACAGAGAGAGACAGAGCATGAGTGAGGGAGGGGTAGAAAGAGAGGGAGACAGAATCTGAGGGGCTCTGGGTTCTGAGCTGTCAGCACAGAGACAGATGTAGGGCTCCAACTCACGAGCTGTGAGATCATGACCTGAACCAAAGTTAAAAGTTGGACACTCAATTGACTGAGCCACCCAGGAGCCCCTCAAAAGTCTTTTTGAAAGAGTAATAACATTTATTTGAAAGAAGTCATGGTTATTTGTCAAATAAAATATTTAAAATCTTTATAAAAGCATTTCATTATTTTGTGGGTGAGTAAAACGCTACAGATATTTTTGATGATTGAGAATTTGCCTGCATGGTATTTTGCAGTGTTTTATTATGGAGAGGCTGCTTTCCTCGTTGTATTCTTCCTTCTTAGGATAGATCCACATATTCATATCTATGCATTCATGGGGCCATGAACATGTCTTTCTAGGGATGCCTTTCTTGCTGTTCATCCCTGTATGATGAAGAAGGGAGGTGGGGGAGAAGGAAGAAGTTTCTGGTAGGCAGCAGCAAACCATCATTGCAAGCAAGGTAAAGACTACAAGGAATCCCATAAGCAGGATTTGTTCTGTGGTTTCCCAGTTCGCACAGTTAGTCCTGGCACCATTTATCCTGCATATCCACAGAGTTCTCCAAGATTACTTCACTGTGGGAATCTCCTAGTTATGGTTGCCACTTCTCTTCCCAGGCTGAAGCCACCACAGAGCAGTGAAAACTTAGGGGGTCCCCTTCAGGCTATCATGGTCCTAAATGGTACCTGTTATTTGCAGGGGGGCTCAGGAGTATATTTAGCTTTTAGTGCTCTTGATGTGGCTGTGGCTTGTTTCCAGTCTCCAGGCAGGCTTGCAATGAGATGTGTTATCCACCTGGGTGGTCTGGTACAAAGTACAGCCAAGGGAGGGGTCAAAAGAATTTCATAAGGCTGAATAAATAGGCTTGGCAGGTCTTTCTCTAGAATTCCTTTTGTAGATCCAGTTCTTCCAGCTGGAATGGATGTGCTGGTAATGGAATCCAATCTTGGCCTGGAAGCCCGCTGAAGCCCATGGTCTTTTAAATTGCAGTTTGCATGTATATTGTAATTGGAAATGGCTCCACTATTGAAGGCTGTCTTGTTACAAAGTTTACTCAGTCCTTGCTTTGCAGGCTACTTGCCAGAGTTTTGGGGGTGACACAGAATATGTGGTTGAAATTTGACATGAGGGGCGCCTGGATGGCTTAGTCAGTTAAGTGTCTGACTTCGGCTCAGGTCATGACCTCACAGTTTGTGAGTTCGAGACCCGTATCGGGCCCTGTGCTGCCAGCTCAGAGCCTGGAACCTGCTTCAGATTCTGTATCTCCCTCTTTCTCTGCCCCTCCCCTGCTCATACTCTGTCTCTCTCTGTCTCTCAATAATAAATAAATGTTAAAAAAAATTTGACATGAAAGTTTTTATACACATGTTGGAAAGTTAGTCCTGTAAAGTAAGAATCTTGCTCTGTACCCCTAGATCATTGGTTCTCAAACTAGACCACATACTGAGATTGCCTAGGGAACCCATGCCTGGGTGCCTCCCTCAGAGATTCTAGTTTAATTGGTCTCTGATATGACCTGGCCATCAGGAATGTCAAAAGTTCCCTAAGCGATTTCAATGTACAAATTCATGAACCACCAATTGCATTCTCATGACTCAGTCATTTTCGGACTAAAGTTTCAAGATCCTGTGAATGAGATAAATTCTAAGGGTTAATATCATTTTCTTCTGAATAAAGTAAGATTTAAAAACCAGAGCTGCATTATTTTTTCCAGCAGAATGTCAGTAGAGCTCAAAGTGGGAAGTCAAAGTGAGCATGGTCTAACAAACCTTGTTACCAGAAGAACCTTTTTTTAATAGACTTATAAAAGACTCAAACCCAAACCGAATGATATCAAAACAAACCACAGATGTGTGGGCCACATTTTAATTCCTACAATGATGGTGTACAGGTGGTGAGAGGGTGGGCTTTGGAGTTAGAGGTCCACAATTATAGTTCTGGGTTTTCTGATTGAGCCAAGATACAGAACAGCATGGAAGGGGTTTTTTTTTTTTGTGTCTCGTGTCCATGAAATACAGCCAGATCAACACTAAATCATCCTGCACACCTAGAAAACTGATTTGAGGATTAACACAACAATCTGCACAACCTGAACCACAGAACTCAGCAGGTACGCAGGGCAGAGAGGTGAACTGGGGGAGAGAGAAGCTATGAAGGGCAGGGAGCTGTTTTTGCTTGTAGAGAAAGGACGGAGATGGGAGGGGGCAGGGAGAATATGGGAAAAGCATCCCCCCGCCCCCACCAAAGCAGCCAGAGAGAAAGTGGAAAAGTGGAAACAGCCACAGGGACTGAACTAAAAAGGGAGAAAGGAGAAAGGAGAGGGTTTAAATTCCATTAAGATTGAATAAACAGGGGGGTGCAGAGTCTGAAACTCCGCAGCTCGATAACTGGTAGTGCTCTGGTGGGAAGGGCAAATCACCAGGAGTAGAGTGAAGTCCAGGGTCTTTGGTCCACGAGGGGAGAGGTGGTTCCCCTGCTAGGAGGACATCTGGCAGAGGCTCTGTGGACCCGGGAGAACAACCACATTCGCTGGTACTGGAACAAGGTCCTTGGGGGGGTGAAGCCTGGGTGCCAGATGCGTGTCGTGATTTGCCATAATCCCTGAAACACTGCTGCCACACGATTGCGTGAACTTTTTCTGGGGTGGACTGGCACCTGGCCACAGTCTCTGGGCATTGGCAGCAGCACAGTCCTGCAAACGTTCCTGGGTGTGGCTAGCACCCGGCCATTGCCAGGTGAGACCCTCCCGCAGAGGGGAAGAATGGGTCAAAGCCTCAGTCCCTCAGAAATAAGAGGTCGGGAAACACAGCCGCATCTGAGATAAAACTCAGGAGGGAGGTGCTGCCTGGGGCTTGGTCACGGACAGTGTAAAAGTGGGAGTGGATGAAAGTCGAAGACAAAGGACGGGTGCGTGATTGCTGATCTGGAGAACTGAGTTCTGTTACTAGAGACTGGGTAACGGGATGGCGCCATTTTCACTGCTCCCACACATGCGCATGTTACACCTACAAGCACCACAACAATCCACCCCAGTAAGTTAAGTAGCGCCATCTAGTGGAGAACAAAGCCATTACACTAATCCCCACCCAACTGGGTCAACCTCACTTTTCAGGAACACAAGTCTCTCTGCCTGCTTAATTTACGGACTGTAAAGTACTTCATAGTTTGACTTCTAGGGTAAAATGAAGTAATTTCAATCCTATTTCAGTCTGTTTGCTGGTCCATATATTCAATTTTCTTTTTTTTCTCTTTTTTTTGTTTCTTTTCTTTTTCTTGAATACAGAAACAGAAACAATTTATTTTTATTTTCAATTTTTATTAAAAATATTTTTCTTTAATTTTTTCTACTATATTTTTTACTTTTGTGTAAATTTTTTCAAATTCTATTTTACTTCCGTCATTTCATTTTATTCTATTTCATTGTATTTTTTCAAATTGTCAAATGATTTCCTTTTTCTTTTTTCTTTCCCTTTTTTTCTCTAATCTATTAAGCCCCTTTCAACACCCAGACCCAACACACCTAGCATCATTTATCTGATTTTTTTTGTGTTTGTTGTTTTTAATTTTTTAATTTTAATTTTTTAAAATTTTAATTAAAAAATTTTTTTCCTCATTAGTTCCTTTTCTCCCTTCAAAATTATGAAATGAAGGAATTCACCCCAAAAGAAAGAGCAGGAAGAAACAACAGCCAGGGACTTAACTGACACAGATACAAGCAAGAAGTCTGAAACAGAATTTAGAATCATGATAATAAGAATACTAGCTGGAGTCAAAAATAGATTAGAATCCCTTTCTGCAGAGATAAAAGAAGTAAAACCTAGTCAGAATGAAATAAAACATGCTATAACTGAGCTGCAATCTCCAATGGATGCCATGGCGGCTAGGATGGATGAGGCAGAGCAGAGAATCAACGATATAGAGGACAAACTTATGGAGAATAATGAAGCAGAAAAAAAGAGGGAGACTAAGGCAAAAGAGCACGATTTAAGAATTAGAGAAATCAGTGACTCACCAAAAAGGAACAACATCAGAATCCTAGGGGTCCCAGAGGAGGAAGAGAAAGTAATAGGGGTAGAAGGGTTATGTGAGCAAATCATATCGGAAAACTTTCCTAACCTGGGGGGAAGACAAAGACATCAAAATCCAGGAAGCACAGAGGACCCCCATTGGATGCAACAAAAACCGACCATCAACAAGGCATATCATAGTCAAATTCACAAAATACTCAGGCAAGGAGAGAATCATGAAAGCGGCAAGGAAAAAAAGTCCTTAAACTAAAAGGAAGACAGATCAGGTTTGCAGCAGACCTGTCCACAGAAACTTGGCAGGCCAGAAAGGAGTGGCAGGATATATTCAATGTACTGAATTGGAAAAATATGCAGCCAAGAATTCTTTATCTGGCAAGGCTGTCATTCAAAATAGAAGGAGAGATAAAAAGTTTCCCAGACAAACAAAAATTAAAGGAGTTTGTGACCACTAAACCAGGCCTAGAAGAAATTTTAAGGGGAACTCTCTGAGGGGAGAAAAGATGAAAATACATACATACATACATACATACATACATACATACATACATACATAAATACCAAAAGCAACAAAGACTAGAAAGGACCAGAGAACACCACCAAACTCCAACTCTACAAGTAACATAATGGCAATAAATTCATATCTTTCAGTACTCACTCTAAATGTCAATGGACTCAATGCTGCAATCAAAAGACAGAGGGTAACAGAATGGATAAGAAAACAAGATCTATCTATATGCTGTTTACAAGAGACCCACTTTAGACCTAAAGACACCTTCAGATTGAAAGTGAGTGGATGGAGAAAAGTCAACAAAAGAAAGCCAGAGTAGCCATACTTATATCAGGCAATCTAGACTTTAAAATAAAGACTGTAACAAGAGATGAAGAAGGGCATTATATCATAATTAAGGGGTCTATCCACCAAGAAGATCTAACAAGTGTAAACATTTATGCTCCAAATGTGACAGCACCCAAATATATAAATCAATTAATCACAAACATAAAGAAACTCATTGATACTAATACCATAATAGTAGGGGACTTCAACACCCCACTTACACCAATGGACAGATCATCTAATCAGAAAATCAAGGAAACAATGGCTTTGAATGACACATTGGACCAGATGGACTAAACCAATATATTCAGAACATTTCATCCAAAAGCAGGGGAACATACATTCTTCTCCAGTTCACACAGAACGTTCTCCAGAATAGACCACATACTGGGACACAAATCAGTCCTCAAGTACAAAAAGATCGAGATCATACCATGCATATTTTCAGACCACAACACTATGAAACTTGAAATCAACCAGAAGAAAAATTTAGAAAGGTAACAAATACTTGGAGACTAAAGAGCATCCTACTAAAGAATGAATGGGCTAATCAAGAAGTTAAAGAGGAAATTAAAAAGTACATGGAAGCCAATGAAAATGATAACACCACAGTCCAAAATCTCTGGGATGCAGCAAAGGCAGTGATAAGAGGGAAGTATATAGCAATCCAGGCCTTCCAAAGAAGGAAGAAAGGTCTCAGATACACAACCTAACCTTACACCTTAAAGAGCTGGGAAAAGAATAGCAAATAAAACCCCAAGCCAGCAGAAGACAGGAAATAACAAAGATTACAGCAGAAATTAATGCTATCTAAACCAAAAAGCAAAAACAAAAAACAAAAAACAGTAGAGCAGATCAATGAAAGCAGAAGCTGGTTCTTTGAAAGAATTAACAGGGGCACCTGGGTGGCTCAGTCGGTTAAGCTGCCAACTTCGGCTCAGGTCATGATCTCACGGTTCGTGAGTTTGAGCCCGCGTCAGGCTCTGTGCGCGCTGACAGCTCAGAGCCTGGAGCCTGTTTCAGATTTCGTGTCGCTCTCTCTCTGACCCTCCCCTTTTCATGCTCTGTCGCTCCCTGCCTCAAAAATAAATAAAACGTTAAAAAAATTTTTTTGAAAGAATTAACAAAATTGATAAACCACTAGCCAGTTCAATCAAAACAGTACTGGGTTTTCCGCTTAGGAGCTCTGGGATCTTTAATGAGTCATTGGCCTCTCTGAAGTCTGGTTTATTCATCCCTGAAATCACTGTAACAATGGTTACTGTAGCGGCTTTTTGCAAACATTAAATATGTTGATATGTACTATGCTTTTAATTATAACACACGGCAATTATGCTATCATTATTATTGATTAAAAAATAGGAATATTTGGGGCGCCTGGGTGGCTCGGTCGGTTAAGCATCCGACTTCGGCTCAGGTCATGATCTCACGGTCTGTGAGTTCAAGCCCCGCATCGGGCTCTGTGCTGACAGCTCAGAGCCTGGAGCCTGTTTCGGATTCTGTGTCTCGCTCTCTCTCTGCCCCTCCCCTGTTCATGCTCTGTCTCTCTGTCTCAAAAATAAATAAACGTTAAAAAAAAATAAAAATAAATTAAAAAAATAGGATTATTTGTTATCTGGGCAGCATCCAACTCACCCCAACCCGTGTTTAATGAGCATCTTGAAAAACTTTTTGGGGGGCGCCTGGGTGGCTCAGTCGGTTAAGCATCCGACTTTGGCTCAGGTCATGATCTCGCGGTTTGTGAGTTCGAGCCCCATGTCGGGCTTTGTGCTGACAGCTCAGAGCCTGGAGCCTGCTTCAGATTCTGTGTCTCCTCTCTCTGCCCTTCCCCAACTTGTGCTCTGTCTATGTCTCTCAAAAAATAAATAAATATAAAAATTAAAAAAATATTAAAAAAAAAGAAAAACTTTTTATTTTAGGTCTTTATTTTGAGAGAGACCAAGTGTGAGCAAGGGGAAGGGCAGAGAGAGAGGGAGATATGGAATCTGAAGCAGGCTCCAGGCTCTGAGTTGTCAGCACAGAGCCTGACATAGGGCTTGAATGCATGGACTGTGAGATTAATGAGTATCTTTGATGTAATATTCCTATACATATCAATTTTATTTTCATAATTTCTTTGTTTTTATAGCAGAAATTGCAAACATACCCCAAAGCAGAAAGAATCATATAATTCGGCGCTTCTCAAGCTTTAGTGTTTCTATGATTCACCTGGGGAGCCTGTTAAACTGCAAATTCTGACTGAGTAAATTTGCAGTGGTGGCCTGAGACTCTGCATTTCTAAAAGGATTCCCTGTGACACTCAGGTCTGCTGACCACAAATACCATACATATGTGTTGCTATCATAAAAGACCTTAGTCTGGGGGGCTTAAACAACAGAGATTGAATCCTCACGATTCTGGAGGCTGGGAAGTCTGAGACCGGGAAGCCAGAATGGTCCAGGTCTGGTGAGAACCCTCTTATTGGCTTGCAGACTGCTCTTTTTGCTGCATCTTCCCATGGCAGAGAGAAGAAGCTGTGATATCTCTTCCTGTGCATATAAGGGCACAAATCCCATCATGGGGGCTCTACCCTCATGATTTCCTCTGAACCTAATTAACTCCCAAAGGTCCCACCTCCTAATACTATGGTGCTAGGAGTTAGGGTTTTAGCATAAGAATTTTATTTTTAAAATTTTAAAATATTTATTTCTGAGAGAGAGAGAGACAGAGCACAAGTGGGGGAGGGGAAGATAGAGAGGGAGACACTGAATCTGAAGCAGGCTCCAGGCTCTGAGCTGTCAGCACAGTGCCTGACGCTGGGCTCAAACCCACGAACCCTGAGACCATGACCTGAGCCAAAGTCGGACATTCAACCGACTGAGCCACCCAGGTACCCCAAGAATTTTAGAGAGTCACAAACATACAGTCCATAACACAAGGGTAAAATGTACTTCTGAGCACTATTATTCAACTTCAACAGTAGTTAATTCCTGGCCAGTTTTGTTTCTGCCTTCTGTTCATTTATCCCCACCCCAGTTATTTTGAAATAAGTCCCAGATTCCTGTCACCACACGTATATTTCAGTATGTATCTCTTTATTAAGAGATACAGTCATACCTTGGAGATATTGAAGATTCAGTTCCACATCATTGCAATAAAGCAAATCTCGCAAAAAGTGAGTCAAATGAATTTTTTGGTTTCCCAGTGCCTATAAAAGTCATGTTTACTCTATACTATAGTCTATTAAGCGTGCAATAACATTGTGACTAAAAAAAAAAAACACAATGTACATACTTTAATCAGGAAATATTGGTGGGGCACCTGGTGGCTCCATTGGTTCAATGTCTGGCTCTCGGTTTTAGCTCAGGTCATGATCTCATGGTTTCGTGGGTTCGGCCCCGTGTCAGGCTCCGTGCTGACAGCGCGGAGCCTGCTTGGGATTCTCTCTCCCCTTGTCCTTTCCTTGCTTGTGTGTGTGCACTGTATCTCTCTCTCACAAAATAAATAAATAAACTTAAAAAAAAACTATTAAAAAAAGGAAATATTGCCGAAAATTGCTAACCATTACCTGAGCTTTCAGCGAATCACAATCACTGATCACAGATCACCAGAACAAATACAATACAATAATAATGAAAGATGAAATAATGAAAAAGATCAAAATATCGTGACGATTACCAAATTGTGACACAGAGACACAAAGTAAGCAAATGCTGTTGGAAAAATGGTGCCAAGAGACTTGTTTGGCCCAAGGTTGCTACAAATGTCCATTTTGTAAAAAAAAACCCAGTGTCTGCAAAGCGCAATACAGCAAAGCACAGTAAGACAAGGTATGCCTGTGTCTTTGAAAAATATAACTGCAATACTAACACTGCCCCCCCTAAAAAAATTCGACAGTGATTCTTTAATATCATCCCTATCCAGATAGCATTCATATTTCCCTGATTGTCCCATCAATGTTTTTTTATTGTGGTATGTTAATATGTCTCCTCGGTCTCAATTAGTCTGAAGATTTCCTATTCCAGCTTTTTTTTTTTTTTTTTAAAGACGCTAAGGTGAGAGATTTCCATAGTCTCACTTGCTGCCCTCCTGAAGTTGTTTTAGTAAGTCTCTTTCCTGTATTTTCTGTAAATTTTAAGTTGGAGCCTGAACCTTAATCAGAATCTGGCTGGATTTTCTCGGCAAGGGTACTTCATGGGTGGTGCTATACATTTCCTCAGGACGTCCTTAGAATGCCTGTGTCTTTCTATCTGTAGTCTTTTCGATGAAGTCCCGCTAAACAATGGAATCCATGATTGGGGTATGCTGCCACCGGGTGGTAACAGCACACATAGTCACAGGTCGGAGCGGTGAAGCAAGAGAAACACTTTTGGTGTAAGGTGCCAAAAGGCTGGACTTGTCTTCTTCACTGAAACTTTATCAAATTACCACAGTTCTTAAGCATGACGCTTAAAAACTGCTTTTAAAATAACCGAAGGCTGTGTTTTTATAATAATAGCTACAATTTATTGAGTCCAAGAAACTTATATCTGTGATCTCATTTAATTCTCATGATACCCAAGAATATTAAATCATGGTGTCCATAGCAAAACAGCAGTGAGGCTGAGATTTGAGGTCTACATTCGTCCTCCTAACAATTTCTGTGCCTTGCTGCCTTCCCTTCTGGTCTATCCTCGCTCTGCTTGCTGTCCCCTACCCCGTGCCCAGCTTACAGCTGTGCTGATTTTGTTTGTTTGCTGTTTGTTTGTCCTGCTCCCCTCCACCTCCCAATCCATTCTCCATCCATCTTTGCTCTGGGAAACTGGCTTCTGTGGCTTCTATCACCAGGCTGCCTGAGCCACTGCCTTCCAATGGCTTCCAACCGAGTTCAGCCCAATTTATTCTTTGCGCTTCTTCCCTACTTTGCAGTGTTTCTGAATGGCTACTACCCTCAACAACTACGGCTTCTGTTCCAGGTGGTCCTCCTCCATAGCTTCTCACCCAGCTTCAGTTAATACAGTTTGCTCCTCTTGCCCCTCAGACCGCAGGGTTTCGACAACTTCCCGCTATTCTGTTCCCTGGGAGTCTCAGCTTCGCCTTTGGTGCTTCTCCACCTACTTCAGTCAATAGTACCTTCAGCGACAAATCCCCCCCAAATCCCAGCTGAGGGTGCTGGCTGTTTCCCGCAGGGATTCTCTTCATTCACTTCCTCACCTCTCATCTTCTCCTCAGCCCACTTCAGTGAGGCAAGCACCCTGGCATTTCACTGAGAAGTTACTGTGGTTTCCACCTTTCCTAGCCTGTGGTTAATTCTCAGTTCTCATCGTACTTTTCATCCACTAGGAGCTTTAAAGAAAACAGTTTTTAATTTGAATATAATTTACACACAATGTCCCATTAGTTTTGGGTGTACAACATAGTGATCCGACAAGTTAAAAAAATTTTTTTTAATGTTTATTCATTTTTTGACAGAGAGTGAGTGGGGGAGGGGCAGAGTGAGAGGAGGCACAGAATCTGAAGCAGGCTCCAGGCTCTGAACTGACAGCACAGAGCCTGATGTGGGGCTTGAACTCACAGACCGTGAGATCATGACCTGAGCCGAAGTTGGACTGAGCCACCCAGGTGCCCCTAGTGGTCTGACAAGTTTATACATTATCCTATGTTCCCCACAAGAGTAGCTATCATCTCTGGCCATACAACACAATTACAGTATCATTGATTATATTCCCTATGCCGTGCCTTTTATTCTGTGACTTTTTCATTTCACAAGTGGCAGCCCATATCTCCCACTGCCCTTCACCCTTTTTGCCCATCCCCCACCTCCCTCCACGCAGGCCACCATCAGTTTGTTCTTGGTATTTACAGGTCTGATTGTGCCTGAACTGCTTCTGACACCCTCCTTGAAGCACTTCCTTTCCAGGCTTCCCATCGCCACTTGGTTGACCTTTGTACCTTCTCAGCCACTCCTCTTCCTGACCACATCTTGGTGGCATGTTCAGGCATTCAATTCACAAACCTCTTCTCCATCCCTACTCTCTTCATATTCATCTCATCTAGTCCTGGAGCTTAAATGCCACCTCTGCTCAGATCACTCCCCGGTCTCTCTCTAGTCCCAACCTATCCCAGAGCTCCAGAACCACATATCTAATTGCCTACTTGCCATTGCAAAGTTAATTCTTATTTTTTTTTTAATGTTTATTTTTGATAGAGACAGAGCATGAGCAGGGGAGGGCAGAGAAAGAGAGGGAGACACAGAATCCAAGGCAGGCTTCAGGCTCTGAGCTGTCAGCACAGAGCTGGATGTGTGGCTTGGGCTCACAGACCACGAGATCATGACCTGAGCCAAAGTTGGATGCTTAACCAACTGAGTCACCCAGGAGCCCTACAAAATTAATTCTTGATTCTAGACCCCCTCCCACCCTACTCCAACATACTACCTGCTGCTTAGTTGATGGCATCACCACTCACCCAGATGCTCAGCTCAAAACCCCTGAGTCATCCTTGACTCCTCTCCTCTCCTCACTCCCCAAGATCTACTCCATCAGCAAGTCCCATGGGGCCTGCCTCCAGAATGTGTCCAAGATCTCGACAACTTTTCACCGTTCATCGCTGCCACCCATACCCAAGCCGCCATCATCTACTAGGACAGCAACTGCTTTCTTGTTGGGTCTCACCACTTAAGCTCTTCTCCCTTCCAGTCAATTCTCCACACAGCTGCCTTCTGGTCTTTTAAAAATGTAAATCAGGTCATGTCACTTCTCGGTTCATCTTGACCTTCCCTCACACCTGGAATGAAATCTGAAGTGCTTCCACGGGCTGCAGGGCACTACGCCATCTGGTTGCTCCCACCTCTCCCCCTAACTGCTGGCCTTCTGCTCTTGTTCCCTCTGTGCTGGCCACACAGGCCTTCTCTGAACATGCCAAGTTTGGTCCTGCTCAGAACCTGTCTCTGTTGCTCCCTGTGGAATGTTTTGTTTTGTTTTGTTCCTATTTCTCATGGCTATTTTTCATCCTGCAGACCTTTGGTCTCCTGTCATCTCCTCAGAGGGGCCTTCTCAGACCAACTTATCTAAAATAGCGACTCTCCCTCCACTTCACTTTCCATCCCCTGTCCCTGCTTAGTTTTCTTAGGCAGCAAGGGTCATGTTCTGAAATGAAATCACTTCTATGTTGATGTATTTGTTCTCTGACTCTCCTCCTAGAGCAGGGACTTACAGGACCTCAATAACTATTTGTTAGGTGGGTTAATGAGTGAGTGGCATCACTTTTATCTCTGTCTCCACATACAGCAAGTGCTTGGTACATGTTTGCTCAGTGGAGAGCCTTGGAATCCAGACCCTTATTTGGAAGGCTCTAGGCCTGCTGCAGACCCCTCCCAGTCTTGGGGGTTGGAGTTGTGTGAACTCACTGGGATCCCCCAAGGGCTCTCCATGCCCTTCTCAAGGACAATGTGATATCTTGGCCATGGGGTTGGGGGTTTGAGAGAACTGCCAGTGAGCCTTCTTACTGTGGACATGACCATTTCAAGCCCTCCTGTTTGTTCCTCAGTTCAGTTCTACACAGAGTCCTCTGCTGGCCCTGCTATGGGGAGCCAGAGCCAAGAACGCTTTGCTGTGAGGAATTCATGGCAAGATAGGATCTCCAACAGCTGTCACAGGAGGCAAGGGGACTCAGTGTACAACAGAGGTGGAACAGTCAGGTCCAAAGGTGCTTGATCAGCCGTCCATCTGTTCCCAATATTCTGGCCTAAAACTTTCTGATCTTGGACCTGCTGGCTCACATTAAGTTGGAAACACTCCTCAGGGTGAACAGGTTGGGCTTTTCCTCTTCCAACCTAGCTTCAGGGATTCTGGGAATCCTGGCTGGTATGGATAACTTCTGAACTGGCAGTGAAAGCTATTTCAAGATTTATTGGTACCCAAGGAGGGTGATCTGTGGGCTCAGTTACCATAGATGACCCTCCAGCTGGCATCTTCTGATGGTCATGGCTCTCAGGCACACACAGTATGGCAGCCAGGTTGGAGCTGAGAGACAATGCAGGATAACTTTTTTCCTTGGCAGGGGTGAATGCTCACTCACTCACATGTCATTAAAAATGTAGTGAGTTGTTATGTGTGCTGGAATATATTTTTTTTGAGATGTTTAACAGTATTCCTTTCTCCATGTGTTTTACACCCTCCTCTCAAGTTATTCCCCTATCCACCTCCTCCTTTTTTGTTGTCTATGTCCCTAGGTAAGGGATGTAATAGAAATTAAAAAAAAAAAAAAATCAAAGGAGTCTTTCTTGCTTTGCTGTCCAGAAATATATGGCTTTCCATAAATAGAGTAGACTCCAAAAATAGACAGAATCTCTATGAGAGAGAGCAGGGCTTTCCAAACCCTACCCTCAAACAAAGAAGAGGTTTCCCTGCAGCTGGGAGAAAGAAAAGACAGAGGGGAAGTAATGAAGATAGAGACCGTGGTGGTGTATGGAGGGACAAGCCCTGCCTTCCAGACAGAGCCTCAAGGGGCAAAGTTCGAGCTTGGGGATTCTTTCACTCCAAAAAAGGAGGAGCCTGATTTCCACACTCTTAGATGGCACAGAAGGGAAGAGAGCTTCCAGACTGGAAGGTTCTTTGCTGTCAGGAATGAGAGACATAGTGACAATCACTGGCATGGGCTGATGACCAATGGTCAGATGCTCGTCTCCATCATCCTAATGAAGCGGAAGAGAAATTGTGGGGTGAGCTCCAAAAGCCTGAGATTACATCTCTGCTTCCTTAGCAGAATGGGAATTCAAACTCAAAAGTAAGCTGAGCTTTCACACACACACACACACACACACACACACACACACACACACACACCCCCCTTACATTTCAAAAAGAAAGTTTATTGAGCTCCTGCTGTGTGCCAGGCTGGGAGCAGGCACACAGACATGGTCTCTGGCCTGTGTCTTACAGAGTCTCTCAAGGGGAGCAACATTTGAGCGGCCAAGCATCAGCCTTGGTGTTAAGTGGTGTATTGGAAAGGTGTGTCTAAGGCCATATGATCACTGAGGTGAGTGTGCATTCTCCTGAGAATTACAGCTCAGGCTTCATAGACTCATAAGATGCCATTTTCAGGGTGCTCACAGCAGTCACTAAACCCCCAGAAGACTAGTAGGGAAAATCGGAGTTTGTGGATTCACACGAGGACAACAAACCTTTTGGAACTGACCATTGGTATAAAATTCAAAAGGTACTGTCAAATGACAAAACTAAAACAATTTAGTAACGAGCTTGATGTCCTTTGTGCAAAGGAAAACAATCCGTATATTGGGGGAGTATGGTGCCTCACAAGCAGTGAAGCACTCTTCCCATGGATTTGGGGCAAGAGTGAGTTTTACAGAGCATTAGAAGCAGCAATACTGAAACAGGGCATGACTGGCTAGGAGGCTAGGGGTTTCCTTCTAAGGCTAACAGGTCCCTAAAAGGTATCAGGTTTCCATGACAGGTGTTCTTGTAAGTGCAGGGTGATTTAGGCTTAGATCTGTGACATGGGCCTGGCCACTGGGGCGTCCTTCATTTTGTGGGTCCTGACACACCAATGAACTTTATCAGGACAAAGCCAAAGTGGTGAAAAAATCTTCTTTTTCTCCCCTTTCCTCTAGACAGTCAGTGTCCCCCAGAGGCAATCTCAACTACCAGTTTATTTTGGCTAAGCTTAAATTGAAAATATTTCCCAGTTTATTGCTTGCTTTTCAGTTTGTCTTTGTCATGTTGATGTTTTAACATTTTTACATAGGCTATTATTTTTAGATCTAAAATTAGTTTAAAAATGCATGCAATAACCCTCACATAAATGTTCATAACAGCTTTATTTGTAATAGCTCCAAACTGGAATCATACCAGATGTCCTTCAACATGTGTGTACACACTCACACACGCATGCATGCACATGTGTGCGCATACCATGGAAGGCTACTCAGCAATAAAAAGGAATGCACTATTGATACTTGTGACACTTTGGATGAATTTGTTTTGCAAAATGTGACCATTGGGGATATGGCATAATAAGAAATATACATTTGCTGTCTGCCTACTCCCCTCCCCCTTCCCTGGCACACAGTTCCTAAAACCCTTGGAATCTCTGAAGAGGTAAAGGTATTTCTCTATGTTAATGAGATGACTAATGGCTGGAGTCTCCTGGAAAGCCCCTAAGGATGGAGGGGCTGGTTTTTGCTAGAGGAACCAACCTTGTGATTAGAGAATTGGGAATTTCAGCCCCATCCTCCAACCTGGAGGCTGGGACTTGAGCGACTCATGATTTAATCAATCATACCTACACAGTGAAGCCCCCATAGAAAACCCTAAGTGAAGCATTCTGAGAGCTTCCGGGAGCATAACGCCTGGAGGTGCTGGGAGGGTGATGTGCCTGGAGAGGGCCTGGACGAGCTGAGCCCCCTCCCACATACCTTCCCCTAGGCATCTCTTCAGTTGTATCCTTTTAGAATAAACCAGTAATGTAGTAAGTAAACTGTTTTCCTGAGTTCTGTGAGCTGCTCTAGCAAATTATCAAACCTGAGGAGGGGGGCATGGAAACTCCTGATTTATACCTGGTTGGTCTGAAGTACAGGAGGCCCGGACTCCAGACTGGCATCTGAAGTGGGTGGGAGTCTGTGGGACTGAGCTCTTAATCTGTGTTGTCTAATGCTAACTCCAGGTAGGTAGTGTCAGAATATATTTGAATTGTAGACATTCTGCTGGTGTCAGGGTATTTAGTGTGAGTAGTAATATAGAAAAATAAAAAAAGAGGTTTTTGTTTTTGTTTTCTTATTTAGAGGGAAACAGAGCAAAGCATACGAGGGATCTCTCTGTATTCTCTCTCACTACTACTGCATGTGAATCTATAATTATCTCAATAAATATTTCAACTAAAAATACACACAATAGGGGCTCCTGGGTGGCTCAGTTGGTTGAGCGGCTGACTTGGGCTCAGGTCATGATCTCACTGTGAGTTTGGGCCCCGCGTTGGACTCTGTGCTGACACCTCAGAGCCTGGAGCCTGCTTCGGATTCTGTCTCCCTCTCTCTCTGCCCCTTCCTTGTTCATGCTCTGTCCCTGTCTCTCAGGAATAAATAAATGCTTAAAAAAAATACATGCAATATAGTAGTAAAGTAAAAACTAAGAGTCTTCTCTCTATACTCTAATTCCATTTTCTAGAGAGAATGTTAACATTGCAACGAATATCCTTTCCAGACATTTTCTTATACCTACATGGTCTTTTAAAAAATGTTAAATACTAAAAAAAAATCTTAATGTTTATTTATTTTTGAGAGAGAGAGCGAGCATGAGTGGAGTAGGGACAGAGAGCCAGAGAACCAGAGAGACACAATCTGAAGCAGGCTCCAGGCTCTGAGCTGTCAGCACAGAGCACGAGGCAGGGCTCAAACCTATTAACCGTAAGATCATGACCTGAGCCAAAGTCGGACACTTAACTGACTGAACCACCCGGGCGCCCCACTTATACACATTCCCAAACAAAAATGGGGCTGTGCTATTTATCTATATAAGTACCTTATTATTATATTTTTTACCAAAAAAGCAGACATTCTTCCATGGCATTTAGGGTTGCCAGACATAGCAATTAAAAATAAATATTATGCCCTGTGAATATTGAATTTTAGATAAATAGTGGATAATATTTTAAATACAAATATGTCCCTACTATGTTCCTTTTACCTGGAAACCCCAGTGGCAGTATACTTACCTAATTCTTTTGAAAAACTGTTTGCATAATATTCCAATGTGTCATATTTAGCCTTTGCCTATTGATGAGGGTGCTCTTTTGGTCAAGGTGTTCATCATCATTCTTATTAATTCATAAAGTCTCTTAAATTTGTGTGTACCTTAATCTTTAATTGTTCAAACTTCTCTCATTCAATTCAGCAAACATTAACCCAACTACAGCAGGAAAAACCTGGGCTTTGGATCCCTGACTCTGCTTCTTACCAGATAATTAAATTTCTTGAGCCTCAGTTTCCTCATCTATAAAATAGGAATAGGAATATCTGCTCTGCAGGATTAGAAATAACGTATATACAACCCCCAGAACAGTGTCTGCAGAGAATGGAAGCTTAGGAGATAAACCATTGTTTAAGGTAATGTTAAGATCCTGTGGTAGGTGCTAAGAGGCTAAGGAATAAACAGAATTAAAGAAATATATTCCTGATATTGTTTGCTTACTTTGTATTTTGATACAATTGCAAACTTATTGGAAAGTTGCAAGAATAGAACAGAACAAGGAACTCCCACACTTTTACCCAGATTCACTAATTCCACATTTTGCCCTATCATCATCATCATCATCACCATCATCATCATCATTATCGTCATTCTCTCTCTAGCTCTCTCTCTGCTTTTCCAAGAACAGGGACATTCTTTTACATAACCAGTTTCATGATCAAAATTAGGAAATTTAATAAATTCCCAAAGTAGTTTTCAAAATCAAATTTCTAAGGTATTTTAATAGGTTTTTTTTAGAGCTATCTCCTTTTCTAGCAGGACTATGGCCCAAAACTTAATTTTGTGTGGCTTCCCAATTTCTCTTGGATGGGATACAGGAATGTTTTTTAGCTTGAGGTCGTCTAACCTGGGCTTAGTCAGGAAAGCAGCATTGCTATGAAGGACTGAAGCCTTTGCTTCCCCGTCCCCACTGATGCCTTAGCCACATGTAGTGCTGACATCCAGGCATCCATTCTGCCACCACAGAAGCACAGTTCCTACCCTGCTTTGCCAAGCCTGGATTCTCCTATGCTGGTGGAGTGGCTGCTTGGTCTTTCTCTGAAATGCACATCTGCTCATCTCCCTCTCCTGGTCAGCATCCCACCCAACTCTAGCCTGGCACACAAGGCCCTTCAAGGTGAGTCTCCGCTTACCTGCTCTTCCTTTCTTGCCACACCCCGTTCCCTGTGTTCTACCCAACCCCGTGTTCTGCCTTTCTCTGAAGAGACTTGTATTTTCTTGCCTCTGTGCTTCTGCATACATACCTTGCCCTGCTGTCTGGGGAATGTTCTTCCCTTGTCAGATTTTTTTTTTTTTTTCTTTTCTCAAGGCCTAACTCCAGTACAAAATATTTCATTCCCCTGGTCAGAAATTATTGTTCTTCTCTTTGAGCTCTAATCAGCATTGCTGTGTGCACTGATGCTTAGTACTTTTGTGTGGCCCTTTATTAGAGTTGGTTGTCTATGAATTTGAATCTGGCTCTTCTGTCTGTGAGCTACAGAAGCCACATCTCGGGCAGAAGCCACATCTCTTTTATTCCTTTCTCTGGCATTGCCCTGAACAGAGGGTCTGGCATAGGGTAGGCACTGGTGACTGATGGAAGAATGAATAGCACATATTACCCTGAGTGAGAGGGGCAGACATTTGGTTTAGAGATGATGTATGTAAGTGCACATTATCTGCTCAAAAAAATCATAGTGGATTTTATTATTGCTGCTAATGCTGTAATTACTGGTAGAGAGGTTACATCCCAAATGGCCAGACCCACCCAGTTAAGTGACTCATGAAACAGGGAGCGGCACAATCGTAATCCGACCTCTTTCTTATTCATATGAGGAAGTAGGCCTGCAGAGGATCAGCCACTTCCTTCAGGCCTCCCAACTCAGAGCCCTGCCTCCTTGTACTGAACTGTTTTGCCTTGTGGCATAATTACTCTCCTTAATTCAGTAATATCCAAACTCTTTAAAATACGCATACTCAGGGGCGCCTGGGTGGTGCAGTCGGTTAAGCGTCCGACTTCAGCCAGGTCACGATCTCGCGGTCCGTGAGTTCGAGCCCTGCGTCAGGCTCTGGGCTGATGGCTCAGAGCCTGGAGCCTGTTTCCGATTCTGTGTCTCCCTCTCTCTCTGCCCCTCCCCCGTTCATGCTCTGTCTCTCTCTGTCCCAAAAATAAATAAACGTTGAAAAAAATTAAAAAAAAAATGTATACTCAAAATAATTTTGAAAAAGTAGACATCTAAATTTTCTCCTAATTTTGAATGGTCAAAGGATGTAATTTTTGGATTATTACAAATATTTCTTTAAAAAACTGGATTATTATGTACATTTTAGAATAAAGCTGTAACATCATTCCTTTAAACATCCACTTCCACTGGACTGGAAATACTGAGTGATTTGATACCCACCATCATCCATTAAAAAGTTACACAAATAAAAATACACAGCTTCTTTTTCTTCTTCTTCTTTTTTAATGTTTATTATTTTGAGAGAGAGAGAGAGCAAGTGAGCACACAAGAGGGAGTAAGGGAGAGAGAGAGGGAGACAGAACTCCAAGCAGGCTCTGTGATGACAGCACAGAGCCATACCGGGCTTGATTTCACCAACTGTGAGATTATGACCTGAGCCGAAATCAAGAGTCCAACACTCAACCAACTGAGCCACCCAGGCACCCCCACAGCTTCTTTTTAACACTTCTTCATTTCTCCTTTTTTCTCCCCTCCTGACTCATATTTCTATTCTATCTTAATGTAATTTTTTCTGCTTGAAAACCTTTTATCCACCACCCTATTTTACTTCATTGCAGTAAAAAATTATATATGTATAATATATATGTATATAATTAATATAATTATATGTAAATACACGTGTGTACAATATATTATATATCATATCTTAATGTTATATATTAATATTGTATATTATATATTATATATTGTACACATAGAGAGGAGCCAAGATGGTGGAACAGCACGGAAGCTTTTTGTGTGTCTCGCGTCCATGAAATACAGCTAGACCAACACTAAACCATCCTACACACCTAGAAAACTGATTGGAAGATTAACACAACAATCTGTACAACCTGAACCACAGAATTCAGTAGGTATGCAACACAAAGAGCTGAACTTGGGGAGCAAGAAGAACTGAACTTGGGGAGCAAGAAGCCACGAAACATAGGGAACCCCTTTTGCGGGCAGAGAGAGGGCGGAGACTGGGGAGGGGGGAAGCATACGGGAAAAGCACCCCTCCCCAAAAGCAGCTGGAGAGAAAGTGGAAAATTGGAAACAGCCACAGGGACTAAACTAAAAAGGGAGAAAGGAGAAAGGAGAGGGTTTAAATTCCATTAAGACTGTAAACAAGGGGAGCGCAAAGGCTGCAACTCTGCAGCACGATACCTGGAGGTGCTCTGGTGGGAAGGACGAATCCCCAGGAACAGAGTGGGGTCCGGGAGGTTCTCAGGCCACACGGGGAAAAGCGGTTCCACTTCTGGAAGGACATTTGGTAGAGACTGTTGAAGCCACCTGGTCCCAGCAGACCCCAGAAGGCAACCACATTCGCTGGTGCTGGGGCAAGGTTGTTGACGGAGAAGCCTGGTGCCAGATGTATGTTGTGATTTTCCATAATCCCTGAAACACTGATGTTACACTGTCTCGTGATCTTTTTTGGGGGCGGGCTGGCACCTGGCCGCAGTCTCGGGGCACCAGCAACAGCACTGTCCAGCGGGCATTCCAGCTGACATTCGGCCATTGCTCATTCGGCCATTGCTCGGTGAGACCCTTCTGCAGGGGGGCAGAATGGGTCAAACTGCAGTCCTTCCGAAGTAAGGGGTTGGGGAAAACAAAACTTGGGAGAGAAGTACTGCCTGGGGCCTGGTCACAGAGAGTGGAAAAGCGGGGAATGGATGAGAGCTGAAGATGGAGGACCAGTGTGCGACTGCTGATCCAGGAGAACAGACTGGGTAGCTGGGTGGCGCCATTTTCACCATTCTTGCGCATGCACAACTGCGGGCACCGCAACAATCCACCCCAGTAGGCTAGCAGCGCCATCTAGTGGAGAACAGAGCTGTTACACTGAGCCCCACCCAACTGGATCAACTTCGCTCTTCAAGAACACAAACCTCACCGCCGGATTAATTTATGGACTATAAAGAGCTACATGGATTGACCTCTAGGGGAAAATGAAGCAATTTCAGTCCTACTTCAATCTGTTAGCAGGTTCATCTATTCAATTTTTTTTTCTTTTTTTTTTCTTTTTCCTTTTTCTCTTTTACAATTCTTTTTCTTGAATACAGAAAGAAAAAACTCAATATTTTCAATTTTTATTAAAAATATGTCTTTAATTTTTATTACTATATTTTTTACTTTTGTGTAAATTTTTTCAAATTCTACTTCCATCATTTTATTTTAGTCTACTTCAGTGTACTCACCTTTTCAAATTTTCAAACAATTTCCTGTTTTTTCTTTTTCTTTTTTCTTTTTCATTTCTTTTTCTTGAATGCAGAAAGAGAAAAATTTCATTTTTACTTTCAATTTCTTTTTTAAAAATTTTATTTAATTTTTATTACTATATTTTTTTGCTTTTATGTAAATTTTTTCAAATTCTATCTTACTCCCATCATTTTATTTCAGTCTACTACAGTGTATTCACTTTTTAAAATTTTCAAACGATTTCTTTTTTTCTTTTCTTTTTTATCTTTTTTCTTTTTCCTTTCTTTTCTTTCTTCTTAAATACAGAAAATGAAAAAATTCATATTTCTTTTTAATTTTTATTAAAAATATTTTTCTTTAATTTCTTCTACTATATTCTCTACTTTTGTGTATATTTTTTCAAATTCTATTTTACCCACATCATCCATTTTAGTCTACTTTAGTGTATTCATTTTTTCAAATTCTTAAATGATTTCCTTTTTTTGTTCTACCCCTCCCTTTTTTTTTTTTCGTTTTTCTAATCTGTCAAACCACTTTCAACACCCAGACCAAAACACACCTAGGATCTAGCATCATCTATTCGATTTTTGTGTGTGTGTTTTTAATTTTTAATTTTAACATTTTTTAATTTTAATTTTTTTAATTTCAA
The DNA here is from genome assembly GCF_018350175.1 of Felis catus. Taxonomy (NCBI): domain Eukaryota; kingdom Metazoa; phylum Chordata; class Mammalia; order Carnivora; family Felidae; genus Felis; species Felis catus. Next base: position 58,147,877 of record NC_058380.1, read on the forward strand.
TTTTTCTACCTCGTTAATTCCTTTTCTCCCTTCAAAATGACAAAACGAAGGAATTCACCCCAAAAGAAACAGCATGAAGAAATGACAGCCAGGGATTTAACCAACACAGATACAAGCAAGATGTCTGAACCAGCATTTAGAATCATGATAATAAGAATACTAGCTGGAGTCAAAAATAGATTAGAATCCCTTTCTGCAGAGATAAAAGAAGTAAAAAATAGCCAGAATGAAATTAAAAATGCTATAACTGAGCTGCAATCGTGGATGGATGCAGTAGCAGCAAGGATGGACAAGGCAGAACAGAGAATCAGTGATATAGAGGACAAACTTATGGAGAATAATGAAGCAGAAAAAAAGAGGGAGACTAAGGCAAAAGAGCATGATTTAAGAATTAGAGAAATCAGTGACTCATCAAAAAGGAACATCAGAATCCTAGGGGTCCCAGAGGGGGAAGAGAGAGTAATAGGGGTAGAAGGGTTATGTGAGCAAATCATAGCAGGAAACTTTCCTAACCTGGGGGAAGACAAAGACATCAAAATCCAGGAAGCACAGAGGACCCCCATTGGATGCAACAAAAACCGACCATCAACAAGGCATATTATAGTCAAATTCACAAAATACTCAGGCAAGGAGAGAATCATGAAAGCAGCAAGGGAAAAAAAGTCCTTAACCTACAAGGGAAGACAGATCAGGTTTGCAGCAAACCTATCCGCAGAAACTTGGCAGGCCAGAAAGGAGTGGCAGGATATATTCAATGTGCTGAATCGGAAAAATGTGCAGCCAAGAATTCTTTATCTGGCAAGGCTGTCATTCAAAATAGAAGGAGAGATAAAAAGTTTCCCAGACAAACAAAAATTAAAGGAGTTTGTGACCACTAAACCAGCCCTGCAAGAAATTTTAAGGGGGACTCTCTGAGGGGAGAAAAGATGAAAAAAAAAAGTATATATATATATATGTATGTATGTGTGTATATATATATATATATATATATATATATATACACACATACATACATATATATATACCAAAAGCAACAAAAGATTAGAAAGGACCAAAGAACACCACCAGAAACTCCAACTCTACAAGCATCATACTGGCAATAAATTCATATCTTTCAGTACTCTAAACGTCAATGGACTCAATGCTCCAATCAAAAGACAGGGTAACAGAATGGATAAGAAAACAAGATCCATCTATATGCTATTTACAAGACACCCACTTTAGACCTAAAGACACCTACACATTGAAAATAAGGGGATGGAGAACCATCTATCATGCTAATGGTCAACACAAGAAAGCCAGAGTAGCCATACTTATATCAGACAATCTAGACTTTAAAGCCTGCATCAAGAGATGCAGAAGGGCATTATAATCAAGGGGTCTATAGCCAAGAAGACAACAATTGTAAACATTTATGCGCCAAATGTGGACGGACCCAAATATATAAATCAATTAATCACAAACATAAAGAAACTTGATAGTAATACCATAATAGTAGGAGCCTTCAACACCCCACTCACAGCAATGGACAGATCATCTAATCAAAAAATCAACAAGGAAACAATCAACAAGGAAACAATGACACATTGGACCAGATGGACTTAACAGATATATTCAGAACATTTTATCCTAAAGCAGGGGAATATACATTCTTCTCCAGTGCACATGGAACGTTCTCCAGAACAGACCATATACTGGGACACAAATCAGCCCTAAGTAAGTACAAAAAGATCGAGATCATACTGTGCATATTTTCAGACCACAATGCTATGAAACTCGAAATCAACCATAAAAAATAATTTGGAAAGGTAACAAATACTTGGAGACTGAGGAACATCCTACTAAAGAATGAATGGGCTAACCAAGAAGTTAAAGAAGAAATTAAAAAGTATATGGAAGTCATTGAAAATAATAGCACCACAACCCCAAACCTCTGGGATGCAGCAAAGGCAGTCATAAGAGGAAAGTATATAGCAATCCAGGCCTTCCTAAAGAAGGAAGAAGATCACAGATACAGAACCTAACCTTACGCCTTAAGGAGCTGGGAAAAGAACAGCAAATAAAATCCAAAACCAGCAGAAGATAGGAAATAATAAAGATTAGAGCAGAAATTAATGCTATCGAAACCAAAAACAAAAAAAAAAAACAAAAAAAAAAAAAAACAAAACAGAACAGATCAATGAAACCAGAAGCTGGTTCTTTGAAAGAATTAACAAAATTGATAAATCACTAGCCAGTTTGATCAAGAAGAAAAAGGAAAGGACCCAAATAAGCAAAATCAAGAATGAAAGAGGAGAGATCACAACCAACAAAACAGAAATAACAATAACAAGAGAATATTACGAGCAATTATATGCCAATAAAATGGGCAATCTGGAAGAAATGGACAAACTCCTGGAAAAATATACACCAGCAAAACTGAAACAGGAAGAAATAGAAAATTTGAACAGACTCATAACCGGTAAGGAAATTGAATTAGTAATCAAAAATCTGCCAAAAAACAAGAGTCCAGGACCAGATGGCTTTCCAGGGGAATGCTACCAAACATTTAAGGAAGAGTTAACACCTATTCTCTTGAAGCTGCTCCAAAAAATAGAAATGGAAGGAAAACTTCCAAACTCTTTCTATGAAGCCAGCATTACCTTGATTCCAAAACCAGACAGAGACCCCACTAAAAAGGAGAACTATACATCAATTTCCCTGATGAACATGGAAGCAAAAATCCTCAACAAGACATTAGCCAACTGGATCCAACAATACATTAAAAAAATTATTCACCACGACCAAGTGGGATTTATACCTAGGATGCAGGGCTGGTTCAATATCCACAAAACAATGTGATTCATTACATCAATAAAAGAAAGGACAAGAACCATATGATCCTCTCAATAGATGCAGAGAAAGCATTTGACAAAATACAGCAAACTTTCTTGGTAAAAACCCTCAAGAAAGTAGGGATAGAAGGATCATACCTTGAGATCATAAAAGCCATATATGAACGACCCGATGCTAATATAATCCTTAATGGGGAAAACCTGAGAGCTTTCCCCCTAAGGTCAGGAACAAGACAGGGATGTCCACTCTCGCCACTGTTATTCAACATCGTATTGGAAGTCTTAGCCTCTGCAATCAGACAACACAAAGAAATAAAAGGCATCCAAGTCAGCCAGGAGGAGATCAAACTTTCACTCTTCACAGATGACATGATACTCTATATGGAAAACCCAAAAGATTCCACCAAAAAACTGCTAGAACTGTTTCATGAATTCAGCAAAGTTGCAGGATATAAAATCAATGCACAGAAATCGGTTGCATTCCTATACGCCAACAATGAAGCGACAGAAAGAGAAATCAAGGATTCAATCCCATTTACAGTTGCACAAAAAACCCCATAAAATACCTAGGAATAAATCTAACCAAAGAGGTGAAAAATCTATACACTGAAAACTATAGAAAGCTTATGAAAGAAATTGAAGAAGACACAAAAAAATGGAAAAAGATTCCATGCTCCTGGATAGGAAGAACAAATATTGTTAAAATGTCAATACTACCCAAAGCAATCTACATATTCAACGCAATCCCTATCAAAGTAACACCAGCAAAAAAACCCCACCAGAGCTAGAACAAATAATCCTAAAATATGTATGAAACCAGAGAAGACCCCGAATAGCCAAAGCAATCTTGAAAAAGAAAACCCAAGCAGGAGGCATCACAATCCCAGACTACAAGCTATACTGCAAAGCTGTAATCATCAAGACAGTATGGTACTGGCACAAGAACAGACACTCAGATCAATGGAACAGAAGAGAGAACCCAGAAATGGACCCCCAAACGTATGGCCAAGTAATCTTTAACAAAGCAGGAAAGAATATCCAATGGAATAAAGACAGTCTCTTCAGCAAGTGGTGCTGGGAAAACTGGACAGCGACATGCAGAAGAATGAACCTGGACCACTTTCTTACACCATACACAAAAATAAACTCAAAATGGATGAAAGGCCTCAATTTAAGACAGGAAGCCATCAAAATCCTCAAGGAGAAAGCAGGCAAAAAGCTCTTTGATCTTGGCCGCAGCAACTTATTACTCAACACGTCTCCAAAGGCAAGGGAAACAAAAGCAAAAATGAACTACTGGGACCTTATCAAAATAAAAAGCTTCTGCACAGCAAAGAAAACAATCAGCAAAACTAAAATGTAACCGACAGAATGGGAGAAGATATTTGCAAATGACTTATCAGATGAAGGGTTAGTATCCAAAATCTATAAAGAACTTATCAACCTCAACACCCAAAAAACAAATAATCCAGTGAAGAAATGGGCAAAAGACATGAATAGACACTTCTCCAAAGACATCCAGATGGCCAAATGACACATGAAAAAATGCTCAACATCACTCATCATCAGGGAAATACAAACCAAAACCACAATGAGGTACTACCTTACACCTGTCAGAATGGCTAACATAAACAACTCAGGCAACAACAGATGTTGGTGAAGATGCGGAGAAAGAGGATCTCTTTTGCATTGTTGGTGGGAATGCAAGCTGGTGCAGCCACTCTGGAAAACAGTATTGAGGTTCCTCAAAAAACTAAAAATAGAACTACCCTACGACCCAGCAATTGTACTACTAGGCATTTATCCAAGGGATACAGGTGTGCTGTTTCCAAGGGACACATGCACCCCCATGTTTATAACAGCACTATCAACAATAGCCAAAGTATGGAAAGAGCCCAAATGTCCATCAATGGATGAATGGATAAAGAAAATGTGGTATATATACAATGGGAGTATTACTTGGCAATCAAAAAGAACAAAATCTTGCCATTTGCAACTAGGTGGATGGAACTGGAGGGTGTTATGCTAAGTGAAATTAGTCAGTCAGAGAAAGACAAAAATCATATGACTTCACTCATATGAGGACTTTAAGAGACAAAACAGATGAACATAAGGGAAGGGAAACAAAAATAATATAAAAACAGGGAGGGGGACAAAACAGAAGAGATTCATAAATATGGAGAACAAACTGAGGGTTTCTGGAGGGGTTGTGGGAGGGGAGATGGGCTAAATGGGTAAGGGGCATTAAGGAATCTACTCCTGAAATCATTGTTTCACTATATGCTAACTAATTTGGATGTAAATTTTAAAAATTAAAGTTAAAAAAATTATATATTGTACACATATATAGTACACACATATATATTTATATATAATTATATTAATTATACACATATTACATATTATGTACATAATTTTAAAAAAATTTTAACATTCATTATTGAGAGACAGAAAGATACAGAGCATGAGCATGGGAGGGGCACAGAGAGGAGGAGACGCGGAATCTGAAGCAGGCTCCAGGCTTTGAGGTGTCAGCACAGAGCCCGTCACGGGGCTGGAACTCACAAACTGGGAGGTGGTGACCTGAGCCGAAGTCGGGCGCTTAACCAACTGAGCCACCCAAGGCGCCCCTATATATAATGTTTTACTGCAATGAAATAAAATAGAGTGCTGGATATATATAATGTATACTACATATATATATGTATATATATATATACACACACACACATATATATTGTACAAATATGTTATATATAGTACACATATATATTGTATATATAATTTGTTACTGCAATGAAGTAAAATAGGCATATACAATATAAGTAAAATAATATATACCATATATACAATATACGTTATATATTGTACACATATATGTTATATATGGGTAGGTAGAGCAGAGAATTTTTAGGACAGTGAAACTACTCTGTATGATACTATAATGGTGGATACATGTCATTATACATTTGTCTAAACTCATAAAATGTACACACCAAGAGGGAACCCTGATATGAACTATGGTCTTTGGGTGTCAATGTAGGTTCATCAGTTGGAACAAATGTACCACTTTGGTGATTTGATGAGGGATATTAATAATGGGGGTGGCTATGCATGCGTGGGAGCAGAGTGTTTAGGAGCCCCTCAAACTTCCTGTGAACCTAAAACTGCTCTAAAAGTCAGGTCTATTTTTAGAATACATATGCAGGGGCATCTGGGTGGCTTAGTCAGTTAAGCGGTGGACTTGGACTCAGGTCATGATCTCACAGTTCCCCAGCTCAAGCCCAGCGCTGGGCTCTGTGTTGACAGCTGAGCCTGGAGACTGCTTTGGATTCTGTGTCTCCCTCTCTCTCTGCCCCTCCCCCACTCACACTCTGTCCTCTCTCTCAAAAATAAACATTAAAAAATTTTAAAAAATGCATATGCAAATTTATACTTAATGTTCTTTCCTGTGGCTATAATTTTTAATTTTTTCTTCCAGATAGAGTTACCATTACCATTGTAATTCATACAGCAATGAAAATCACATAAATAATGACCAGATAGTGAACTGTATAAGAAAGATTTCCAGTGTGATGCTGGGTTAGTGATTTTGGTACCCTTAATAACCTAAAGGACAATTAATTTGGCCCCTGAGGGTTTTACACCTGGTGGCAATACATTTTAGCGTGATTTGGAGCGGTGAGAGTATACTAGTATTTGATGGGTGAGAGAAGGGCCACTAGGCAAGGGGAGGACGAAATGAGAACCATTAAGACCAGCGACTTCTCTGCAGATCAATTTTAGGAAGCAGGGCGTAAGAAGGTAGAATTATGTGGAAACTTTGTATGTCCACGCCCCCTGCAGACTCTTTACATACCCTCCGGTGAAGGCGTACCCCGTCTGAAGACCAAGACGTCACGTCACAGGGCCTCGCCTAGCCGGAGAAAAACTGGCCGCCCGGTTCCCTGCCCAGCCCTTCCGGTCCCAGTTAGAGCGCGCCCGCGCGTCCCCGTCTCACCCGCTCCCGGCGCCGCGCGCGCCCCCGCCGCGCCCCGCCCCGCCCCGCCCCGCCGCTTCCGGCCCGGGAGTTTTGATTTCCTTGGCGGGCGGAAGCGGCCAGAATCAGACGATTCCAAAGCTTACCAGGGGCTCTGGGCGCTCGCTGCTTCGCTCGGGACGGCTGGCCGCCTCCTGTGTGCTTCTACCCGGCCCCGCCCCCCGGCTCTCCACCCCTCTGCCCCTCAGGTCAGTGTGTCCCGCCGTAGATGAGGGCCAGGGTCGGAGCTATGCGCGGCGTGGGGGAGTGGCGGCGCGAGCCCAGCTTGTTCTTGGCTCTCCGGAGACTGGAGAATTTCCCCGGAACCCCACCTTGCGAACCCACTTCCCGGTTGATATAGTCAGCCTTTCCGACGCCCCAGTTTTCTCCTTTGTGAGTGGGGATAATGATCCTACCTACCTCAGGGTTACTGAGGTGCAGGCAAAGCGTTTGCCGCTCAGGAGACTGCGAGAGTTGTGAATTTCCATGCCTGCCACGTTTCCGTGACCCTGTCTCCGCGAAAAGAAGTTGAAGGATGGGTTCCAAATTAATTCTGTTCGTACAACCCAGTTTACTGGGGCAGTGCAGTTCAAAAGGAAATGTGTTGTGTGTTACCACCCCCTTTTCAGAGTCCAAATCCTTCCTCTTCCTTCGCCTTCCCAAAGTAGTGGCTTAAGAGGCTCACGCAAAAAGGGATATGCCCTGACTGCCAAAGCAGTAAAAGGAGCAGCACCACCAAGAAACCGGTGGGAAAAAGGGAAACTCCTAGAGGCGAGCGTCCCAAGCAAGCACCTTGGATGAATAATCGTACTTGAGCTTTACCTTTGGTATTTCTCTTTGGTGGTGGAACGGGGTAAAGTGGCGGTGGGTTTCAGAGGTACCTGGAGTTTTGCTTAGAAGCCAGTTTTCCCTTTTTTGTACATATTTTGGTTTCTGTTTACTATGTTGTTTGGGAGAAATCAGAAACTCCTTTACTACACCCTCACGGGCTTGTTTCACCAGTGGATCTATCTTTCCTCCGTTATCTACTGTGGACCCACCAGATGGGCAAATGAGTCCCTGAACGTCTTTAGGAATGAATGCCTCTTCGTTGGTGCTCTCAGAAGCCAATGCAAGGGAGCAAGACAGGATGTTAAATGTATCAATTACAAGGCCACATTATAAGCTATTCGGTATTCTACTTCTCATTTGAAAGATCTTCAGCATCAGTATCTTACCAAGCTCATAGATGAAGTAAACGTATTACCCAGCAAGTAATAGCATAGCCCAAATAATACTGTTAGTAGGAAATTGCCCCTAATTTGTTGCTCTTCTATAAAATTTAATAATAAACCTATTATCTAAGCAGTGCTTGTTTCCTCAGGGGAGTGCAACATCCCAATTGTTTATGCCCCCAGTTCTTCTATTTAGTCACACTCAGAGGACGTTTAGGTAACTGATTGGAGTCTAGTTTTCTTCATTATCCACAGGTGAGAGGCTGCCTTCCACATTGATCATACATCTCCTTTAAGCAGCTACAGAATTGGGTTCCTCCAGCCCTGTTCTTCTTGTGTTGTGTATTTCCAAACTTTTGAGGATCAACAGGGCACTTAAGAATATTTGCAATCAGCTCCACATCCACAAAATTTGAAAACCAAGTAAAATCTGTTGTCATTAAAGCAGTTTGCAACGCAAACACCAGTTTTCTTCCAAAAGCAGCAAAAATGATGATCCCTGGATTCAGTAGATATAATTTAGGCCCACGTTTGTATTACTCATCCAAAGGCATGGTGTAATAGGAGGGTGGGGGGAGTAGATAAAAAGGAAAGAGAAAGAGAAGGTGCGTGGTTCCATCTTAAATTGGCACAAGTTGATCTCTGCTAGTTGACTCGAGGCCATGACCTGGAAGTTCAAAACTCACTTGGGAGAAATCTATTAAGAAAAGTTAGTGGTGAATTCTTACATTCCTCATCGGGGGATGTGACTTTCAACATCATACAAATGATTTTCTCCTTTTGAGCGTGGCAATTGGAATCGCCCAGTCCTTTATATGGAATTTAGATATGGGCAGTGGTGGCAAGTAGGATTCTTATACTTTGTGAAGCTTTTGCCCATTTCCATTTCTTTGTCTTTAGGCTTTGAAATGTCTCTTTGTGTTTCCTCTTTAACCCATGTGTTCTCAATACCCAGTATTAGTTGGGCTTTGCTCTCTAATGAACCTGATTGTCTACTTTTATAGCAGGCAACTTTGTAAACAGATTTATAGCCTGACCTTCCCCCGTTTCTAATCTGCTCTTTGTCCTTTCCCTCATGAAGATCCCAAAGATTTCCTTTCTTTTTCTTTCCTTTCTTTTTTTAAAAAAGATTTTATTTTTAAGTAATCTCTACACCCACTGTGGGGCTCAGATTCACAACTGTGAGATCAGGAGTCGCATGCTTCACTGACTGAGCCAGTCCAGGCACCCCAGGAGCCCAAAGATTTTTTTATGTTGACTATACCTTTACTGCTGTTGTTGCCTGTTTTGAAATTTCTTAGTTCCTATGTTTCCTGCCTTTTTGGGGTGGTTCCACTTCATTCCCATCTTTGCCCCGCTGACAAATACTCTTTAAAAGATTTCTTAATTAGTACTGCTGTTAAGGATATATTTTATCCTGTGCCTTAGGTGCCAGTGAGAATAAATATGACCACTGTGATATCTCCTTGCCTGAAGTAACTTGCCACTCCAGTGGAAGTAGAACTGTTCCACTGTGGGGGCACCTGGGTGGCTTTGACTGTTGATCTGAGCTCAGGTCATGATCTTGTGGTTTGTGAGTTTGAGCCTGGCTCTCTGCTAATGGTGCAGAGCCTGCTTGGGATTCTGTCTCTCTTAATCTCTGCCCCTCCCCTGCTTGTGCTCTCTGTCTCTCTCTCAAAATGAATAAATAAACTAAAAAAAAGTTCCTTTTTATATCCCCAACTTTACTGTGGCCTGACATTGCTTCTTCTGTTGCCCTATCCCATTCATGCAGGTTCAGCTAGATTAAAAATTCAGTCTGCTTATTAAGTTGGCCCAGTGCCGTCTCTTCCTAGGAAATGGCTACTCTTTATTGGATCAGAATGTCTTTTGCCCATGATCTTTATCTTTCTTGCTATAATAGCTTTGACATTGAAATTAAAACTATTTTTTTTTTAAGGCTGATGTTTTTCCTTGAGTTTGAATTTCCCTTCCAGAGCTTCTGCTATAGCATTCTGTTCACTAACCAAATTTTTGAAGGCTTTATACTCACTGACCATAATTTATCTTTTATCTCTAAGTAAAATGATTCATGGAATCAGAGTGCTTTATGCATTTTAAAAGGAGATTTAAGAGGATCTTTGAAAAAATATCCTTTGAGGCTCCTGGGCTTTTTTTGATTATTTCATTCAGTTTTTTCTCTACTTTGATTTAAGAAGATGCCCATCCTCACTGTGTTAAGGACCTCCTTTTCTAAAATTTTTTTAAATGTTTATTTTATTTTTGAGACAGAGACAGCAAGCGAGCATGAGCGGGGGAGGGGCAGAGAGAGAGACACACACAGAATCCAAAGCAGGCTCCAGGCTCTGAGCTGTCAGCACAGAGCCCAATGTGGGACGTGGGGCTCGAACTTGGCAACCGTGAGATCATGACCTGAGCTGAAGTTGGACGCTCAACCAAATGAGCCACCCAATCACCCCTCTCCTTTTCTTTTATAAACTTACCACACTTCTGAGGTTGAACGTGCATTCTAGATCTTCCAAAGTCATGACCGTTATTAAGGCTTAGTAACATGCTGGCCACTCAGCTCTGGATGAGACAGGACGAAGAACAGAGAATGTGAAGGTAGTGAACATGGTGCTGGCCACCCATCGATCTGAGCCTTCGGTGGCTTGCTAGAGGTCTGCCTGTCGGTGAAGGGAGACTATCTGGTTCTAGAAATGAGCGCCAATACCAGGTGTTCACTACTGAGAGGCAGTAATGAAGTTTCCAGGTGGAACTTGCTTCCCAAGTCCCAGTTGGATATGCATGTACTCACTTAATTTTTTGAAATGTTAGCGAGAATGGGTCTGAGGATCCTGAACCCTATTCTGTCACAGCTACTCCACTGCTAAGTCACCAAGGGAGATTTGTGCATAGGGGTGAGGCCAGGCAAAGGGAGGATTTCATCTCTAGCTGGGCATTGGCTTCAAACCCCTTTGTGAACTTTAGAGTCCTGGTGTGCTGTGCTGGCCTAGATGGGACATTCTTTGTGCCTGACTCAGTGATCTCCGCTTTCCTGGGCCTTCTGATTCCTGCTTGGCTTTCTAAGGGGTGTCAGGGCATCTCCTCCCAAGGTGAAATCCCTAGTCCTGTCCTTCCATACCACCCTCTGGAAAGGAGAGTCCCTTAAAGAAACCATTTCTCTGTAGGTTCAGAGATCTTTCACCCCATGTCTACTCATAATGAAAGCTCCACTTTGCAACACCAAAACTCATGTCCTAGGACTTGACCTATATATAAATGCGCACTTTTAGAAAATTTTAGAAATCCGCTTCCTAGAAATTATCTTTTACTGTTTTACCTTTTTCTTCCTTCTTGGCTTCTATGAAACGGTATTCTTTTAATTCTTACTTTTCTGTTTCTTTCTGCCTTTTCCCACTCCTAGATATAGGTCTGGTGTGGGCAAGACCTTAGCTGTCTGCATTTTAAAGATTTGTCTTTCACTTTTTTTTTTTTAATTTTTTTTTTCAACGTTTATTTATTTTTGGAACAGAGAGAGACAGAGCATGAACAGGGGAGGGGCAGAGAGAGAGGGAGACACAGAATCGGAAACAGGCTCCAGGCTCTGAGCCATCAGCCCAGAGCCCGACGCGGGGCTCGAACTCCCGGACCGCGAGATCGTGACCTGGCTGAAGTCGGATGCTTAACCGACTGCGCCACCCAGGCGCCCCTGTCTTTCACTTTTAAGTCTCTGTACTAACTGTAACTGATTTTGTGTGTGGTGTGAGAGAGAGATCCTGTATTCTTTTTTTTTTTTTTCATGTGGCTAACCCATTGTCCCTGCTCCAAATCTGCATTTCCATTTGCTGGTACCTCTAAAAGCAGTTTCAGTTCAGTACATGTCAACTTTTTTTTTCCCCTTGGAATCTTTGCACCTAAAATTCCCTCTTTTCCCAGTGCTCATCTTCTCATTCTTTTTGGGCTAATGACTCCTGTTAAGGTCTATCGACCAAAACCACTAAGAACACATCTGTAGTAAAAAATATTAGGTGTAGTAAGCTTGCTGCAGCAAGAGAAACCATACTTACTAGGAATTGAGAAGGGCCTTCTAGGATCTGAGTTTATGGTGGTGATTTTAAGAAAGGATTAGGGAAGCAAGAACCCGTTTTAGAATGGATACTGTCAAAGAGCTGGGGCATTTCAGCACATGGGTATCTTAGGAAGCAAGAGGTGGGAGGATGTCATGGATGAGAAAACAGCAATCAATGTAAGAAAGGATTATTGTTTTAACCACCTCCAATTTGATTGCCTGAGGGCTGATTTTCTTTTTCTCACTTTTCATCCTTTGAATCGGATCTTGACTTAAATATTACCATCTCAGCAACCCATTCTCACCATTGTTGCTTATTTCTTTCCCAGTACTTATGACAAATTTTAATTATTTGCTTACTGTCTTTTCCGCTAGAATGCGAGATTCATGAGGGCAGGAACCACCTTTCTTTCCTTCTGCATTTTAAGGCTTAGTGCAAAGCACAGGTCTGGCACAGCATAGGTGCTCAGTAAACACATCTGTATGGTAAATGAATAAACAAAAATTCAGGGTTGACAGTCTGATTGCAGTAGCACTTCTATCAGATACTGCTAATCTCTAGTTAAAATCAACTAAGAGCATATCTTCCACAAATAAGACAAAGCTGATAAGAGTGTGACCTTATGCAGTCATGTACACAATAGGGCCCTACTTGTCCTTGTTTTTTTTTTAAATTCTACCTTATTTTAAAATGCAGGAAGACAAAATCAAACAATATCTACCAAAGATGTTTTTACAACTAATTTTTATATATTTTTTGTTACATGCTTGAAAGTATAGCTGACCCTGAACAACATGATTTTGAAATGTGTGAATCCACTTATACATGGATTTTTTTTTTGGTAAATAGGGTACAATACTGTAAATGTATTTTCTCTTCCTTATGATTTTCTTTTTTTTTTTTAAGTTTATTTATTTTGAGAGAGAGACAGTGCATGTGAGCAGGAGGTGGGGGGGGGGGAGAGAGAGAGAGAGAGAGAGAGAGAGAGAGAGAGAGAGAGAATGAATGAATCTCATGCAGGCTCTGTGTTCCACACAGGGCACAGAGCTCCACATGGGGCTTGATCCCACGAACCTTGAGATCATGACCTGAGCCAAAATCAAGAGTTGGACACTTAACTGACTAAGCCACCCACATGCCCCTTCCTTATGATTTTCTTAATAAATTTTCTTTTTTCTAGCCTACTTTATTGTGAGAATATAGTATATAATGCATATGAAATACAAAATATGAGCTAATTAACTATGTTATTGATAGGGCTTCCTGTCAACAGTAGGCTGTTCGTAGTTAAGTTTTAGGGTAGTCAAAAGTTATATGTGGATTTTCAACTCTGCAAGGGAGTTGGTACCCTTTACCCCTGCATTGTTCGAGGATCAACTGTATATGTAACATACATAAGTTGAGCATAGCAATAAAATATGTATCTCATATATTGTTTTAATTGTATATCATTGGAATCTTAATTTGCATTTCCCTGATAACTAATAAAATTGAATGTTTTTTCATGTTTTTATTGGTCCTTTGTGTTTCTTTATGAAATGCTTTTTATTTCATTTGCTTATTTTTTCTTTTGGGTTGCCTTCTATATTGTATATAGTATGTTATGGATAAAAACCCATTGTTTATAAGTGTTACAAATATTTTCTCACATTTATGATTTTCTTTTTTTTTTTAAGGATGTCTTTAAATGGGCAAAAGTTCTTAATTTTAACATTTTTTTTATGATTAACACTTTATTTAAAAGATTCTCTTCTGTCCTGAAATCATGACAATATTCTTTAAAAATTTTTTAAAGTTTATCTTGCATATATAAGTCTTTGCTTGATCTAGAATTGATTTTTATGTGTGGTATGAGATAGGAATCCAGGTTTTTTGTTTGTTTGTTTGTTTGTTTTTTACCATATAGTAAATCAGGTTTTTTTTGGGTATCATTTGTATGCCCAAGACTTATTTATATTTGCACTTATAAGGTAATCTCATAGTAGTTCCTTTTTCGGTCATGTACTATTTCTGTCTTACAGGTTCCTTTTATAATTTTGTAGAAACTTCCAGGAGGACTATGAAAGATTATGATGAACTTCTCAAATACTATGAATTATATGAAACTGTTGGGACAGGTAATCTTTTTTTTTTTTTTCCTGGAGGCAGAGGACAGATCAACTATTTGGGAATAATAGTGCATTTGGGCAGTCATGAGCTTTTCAGTTTAACCTGTGTAGTTTTAAAATTCTTCAACTTACTTTAGAAAGAAAAAGCAGAGCAAGAGAGGAGAATAGTAGCAGGGGCCTTGTAGGTCATTTTATTTAGAATAAAAGTCACTGGAGAGTTTTGAGCCAAGGAATGATCTGACTTTTGTTTCTGCTTTTTTCTTATTTTAAAAATTTTTTTATGTTTTAATTTTATTTTTGAGACAGAGACAGTGTGAGTGAGGGAGGGGCAGAGAGAGGGAGACACAGAAGCCAAAGCAGGCTCTAGGCTCTGAGCTATCAGCACAGAGCCCGATGCAGGGCTCGAACTCATGGACTGTGAGATCATGACGTGAGCCAAAGTCAGACGCTTAACCAACTGAGCCAACCAGGCACCCCTGACCTTTGTTTTTAAGAGTTACTCTAGCTGCTTGGCTGTGAAAAGATTAGCTGGGAAAGGCAGGGGTAGAAGCACAGATATGTTAAGAGATTATTGCATTAATTCAGGTGAGTGATGGTAGAGAATATGGTGACTTGGATGAGGGTGATAGCAGTGAAGGTAGTGAAAGGGGTGTGATTCTGTACGTATGTGTGTTTTAATTTATTGAGGTATAACTGTAAAATATGCAAAGTGCATTAGTCTTGATGGAGTTTTTTGTTTTTTGTTTTTTAAATTTTTTTTTTAACGTTTATTTATTTTTGAGACAGAGAGAAACAGAGCATGAACGGGGGAGGGTCAGAGAGAGAGGGAGACACAGAATCTGAAACAGGCTCCAGGCTCTGAGCAGTCAGCACAGAGCCCGACACGGGGCTCGAACTCATGGACCGTGAGATCGTGACCTGAGCTGAAGTCGGATGCTTAACCGACTGAGCCACCCAGGTGCCCCTGGAGTTTTTTTTTTTTAATGTTTGTTTATTTTGAGAGAGAGAGAGTGAGAGACCATGTGCGTGTGCGCACAGGGGAGGGGAGAAAGAGAGGGAGAGAGAGAATCCCAAGCAGGCTCTATGCTGGGGGACTCAGTCTCACAAATCGTGGGATCATGACCTGAGCCAAAATCAGAGTTGGATGCTTAACCAACAGAGCCACTCAGTCGCCACTTGATGGAGTTTTACAAACATGTCCACCTATATGTTCCATGCTCCGATCAAGACAGATTTCTAGTCAATACCTGTCTTTTTTCCCCAAGGTAACGACTGATGTATTTTGAAGACAGAGCCAGTGGGATTTGTTAATGGGTTGGGTATGTAGTGGGAGACAAAAGAGAAGGGCTAAGGATGGCTTTCAGGTTTTTGGAAAATGTTGAGTTGCCATTTACTGAGATGGGGAAGACCATAGCAGGGACCACCAGAGCTTCTTTTTATTTATTTATTTTTAATGTTTATTTATTTTTGAGAGGGGGGCGAGGGGCAGAGAGAGGGGGTCAGAGGATATGAAGCAGGCTCTATGCTGACAGCAGAGAGCCCAACATGGGGCTGGAACTCACAAACTGTGAAATCATGACCTGAGCCAAAGTCAGATGCTTAACTGACTGAGCTACCTGGGTGCCCCAGGAGCTTCTTTTTCAAAATATGAAGTTGGCAGTTTGTTTTAGATACCAAAGTGTAGACATTTATCTAGCATTTGATCCAGTTTTGAAAAATCATATCCTTTTGATCCTTTTATTTATTTTTAAAAATTTTTTTTTTAACGTTTATTTATTTTTGAGACAGAGAGAGACAGAGCGTGAACAGGGGAGGGGCGGAGAGAGAGGGAGACACAGAATCTGAAACAGGCTCCAGGCTCTGAGCTGTCAGCATAGAGCCCGACACGGGGCTTGAACTCACAGACCGTGAGATCATGACCTGAGCCAAAGTCTGACGCTTAACCCACCAAGCCACCCAGGCGCCCCTGATCCAGTTTTAAAAAAGTAGATGTTTCCCATTGTCTTTTATCTCAACAACTTTATATTGTGTTGTAGCAGTTTTAATTATAAAGCAAATTTATTTGCAATGTTACTTGTAAAGCAAATTTCTAAACAGTGAATTCTGTTTTCCTACTTCTTCATTACAAAGTTAAAGATTCTATCGTGGTAAAAATCTTCAGCTAGACATCGGAGGAGGAGAGGTTAAAGTCATGGCTAGTGCTTTGGAAGCGATAGGAAGAAAGAGCCACAAACTTCCAGGAAAATATGGATTTATAGAGCTTTTTAGAAGCATATGGAGGGGCCCTTGGCTGGCTCAGAGCATGCAACTTTTGATCTCGGGTTCAGTTTGAGCCCCATGTTGGGTGTAGAAATTACTTAAACATAAAATCTTAAAAAAAATAAAATAAAAGCATGTGGAGAGGTATTTGTGCCTGAGTCCTCAGGTTGCTCTGATGATGATTTTAGGTTACTCTTGCTTATCTCTTCGTAACACATTTTTCTATACTTAGGTGGCTTTGCAAAGGTCAAACTTGCTTGCCATATCCTCACTGGAGAAATGGTAGCTATAAAAATCATGGATAAAAATGCACTAGGGGTAAGTTAAAATTATTTAAAAAATATCTATAGATCAGTTTTGTAAATTAAAACCTGAGTTTGCTCTATGTTCTCGTTACTACTTTCATTAGAATGATCTTTCTATAGCTTGTTGGGGTTGTTTTTTAGATTGCAAGTTATGTATAAATCTCTGGTTTTAAAAAGTAATCTGGGGAAGGGGTTACTTTGTCCTTAATTTTAATGTCAGGCCATGGTACATATCTGGTCTGTGTAGTCCATTTTCCTACAGATGTTTCATAGTATTACAGGTGTTTCTGGATATTAATATCTCCTGTACCTTCTCACGATCCCCTTACTAAGTGTTGATCTCTTTTATGATAGATAGATGTGAGTTCTAGAATTTTATTCAAATTGACGTTCGAAGTTATATCATTAAGTCCTTTTTGTAACCAGCCTCTTGCTCATATACATGGGTGTTTCCAGGACTGGGCTGATTGTTACCTCCTGAAACAGCTCATTCAATATGTGGTTTTGGTTTTAATGTACATATAAAGTTTATTGTTTTTATATTAAGGGAAGATGGGTCTCTTTTGATGGTCTTTTGGGCCTATTAAACCCTTTCTAGTGTTTGAAGTCACCCTGAGTGGTCTTTTGTTTCTAATTTTTTTATTGTTGCTCATATCATTTGGTTTCTTAGTTTTGGTCTCCTGCTGAGAATTTACTAGTCTCTTTGTATATATCTGTGGCTGTTTCTTCTTTTTGTTTTAAAAAAAAATTTTTTTTAATGTTATTTGTCTTTGAGAGAGAGAGTGTGAGCAGGGGAGGGGCAGAGAGAGAGAGACAGACAGGGAGACAGAATACGAAGCAGGCTCCAGGCTCCAAGCTGTCAGCACAGAGCCTAATGCAGGGCTCAAACCCAAATACTGTGAGATCATGACCTGAGCGGAAGTCTGACACTTAACCTAACTGACTGAGCAACCTAGGCACCACTGTTTCTTTTTTTTTTGAAGATAAATTAGAAAACAGTAAAAAAATTATTTTTTTCTCTAACCAAAAATCAAGTGTTAAACATTTTTTTTCTTGTGGATTGAGTTAGCATTATAATTATTAGTAGTGTACCACTGAGTAAAACAACACAAACATTTTATAAATGTTGGTAATTATCAAACATAAAAAGTAACATTTTTTAATTTAGTGAAGATTTTAATAAAGTAAGATTTTTTAATTAGACACATAGGACTTTTTTTGGACTCCCTTGTTGGAACGAGACAGAATTTAACATCAAGTGTTCATATCTATTTACTTTTATTTTTTTCTTATTTTTTATTTTTAAGGATGTAAGTGTTGATTAACATGAATAAATAAGTCAGAGAGAATGTGAGGAGTTCTAGTACAGCAGTGTCCCTCAATTCTTTGAACTACTTCCAAATTATATGCCAAAATACAGTGACCTAATCAGAAATTATTTCTAATAATCCGTCAACTGACAATTCAGGCTCTCCTTCAATTTTTTTTTGAGTTTATGTATTCATTTATTTTGAGAGTGTGTGCGCATAAGCCAGGGAGGTAACAGAGAGAAAGAAAGAGAGAATCCCAAGTAGGTCCCACACTTGCCAGCACAGAGCCCAAATCAGGGCTTAATCTCACAAACTGAGAGATCATGACCTGAGCCAGGATCAAGAGTTGGAAGCTTAACTGACTGAGCCATCCAGGCACCCCCCTGGAATGCTAACCTAAGGGGTTCTGAGACTCTTTTGATTTTTTTGGACATTGTATTATTCACCCACATCAAACTGTCTTTCATAAAACCCTCAAGGCCTTTCTTTATGTACACACAGATAATTTTTGTTGTATTTTTCTGTGCTGTTGAACAATTTGGCTATTGGTTGCTTTTGCTACTCAGTATTAAAGCTTTTTTATTGGTGCTTGGAGCACCTCCAAAATAGGTTTATTGCTCATGTACTGTGTTTTGTCACAGAGTGATTTGCCCCGGATCAAAACGGAGATTGAGGCCTTGAAGAACTTGAGACATCAGCATATATGTCAACTCTACCATGTGCTGGAGACAGCCAACAAAATATTCATGGTTCTTGAGGTTAGTAGTATGGTCTAGAGACTGAAAGGTATTTGGTTTCTGTCTTAGTCCACTTGGGCTGCTATAACAAATATCACAGACTGAGTAGCTTATGAACAACAGAAATTTATTTCTCATAGTTCTGAAAGCTGGGAATTCCAAAATTAAGGGGCTGGCATGGTCAGGTGAGGGCCTTCTTCCTGATCCATAGCTGGCACCTTCTTGCTGTGTCCTTAACGGTAAGAGGGACCAAGGGATCTCTCTGGAACCTCGTTTATAAGAGTCCACTTATACACAGATTTTTTTCAGTATGGTATTGTAAATGTATTTTGTCTTCATTATGTGTTTCTTTTTTCCAGCTTGCTTTATTATAAGAATATAGTGTATAATACATGTAACATATAAAATATGTATTAATTGACTGTTTATGTTATTGGTAAGGCTTCCTGTCAACAGTAGGCCTTTAGTAGTTAAATTTCAGGGAGTCAAAAGTTATATGCATATATAAATAATTTAAAAATAGAACTACCATATGATCCAGTAATTCCACTATTGGGTACTTACCGTAAGAATATGAAAACACTAATTCAAAAAGATATATGCACCCCTATTTTACAGCATTATTTATAGTAGTCAAATTATGGAAGCAGCCCAAGTGTCCATTGATAGACGAATGGATAAAGAATATATGGTATGTGTATGTACACACACATACACCACACGCGTACAAACACTGTGGAATATTATTCTGCCATAAAAAATGAAATCTTGTCATTTGCTACAACCTGGATGGATCTAAAGAGTATAATGCTAAGTGAAATAAGTCAGAGAAAGACAAATACCATATGATTTCACTCATGTGGAATTTAAGAAACGAACAAAAAAGAGACAAACCAAAAAACACTTTTTAAAAAGATTTATTTATTTTGAGAGAAGGAAAGAACAAGCGAGGGAGGGGCAGAGAGAGAGAGGGAGAGAGAGCAGGCTCTGCACTGTCAGCATGGAGCTTGATGCAGGGCTTGAACTCACAAACTGTGAGATCATGGCCTGAGCTGAAATCAAGAGTCAGACACTTAACTGACTGAACCACCCAGGTGCCCCTCTCAACTATAGAGAAAGACTGATGGTTATCAGAAGGGAGGTGGGTGGGTGGGGGAGGGGGGGGGGTTGGGTGAAACAGGTGAAAGAGATTAAGAGTACTCTATCCTGATGAGCACTGAGTAATGTTTGGAATTGTTGAATCACTACATCCTACATCTGAAACTAATGTAACGTATATGTTAACTATACTGGAATTAAAATTTAAAAAAAAGTTACATGCAGATTTTTGACTGTGAGAATGGTCAGCACCGCCAACCCCTGTGTTGTTCAAAGGTCAACTGTACTTACATACAAATCCCTACATGTATTTTAGGTGTGTGTGAATACGTACATCTGTGTGTTTTCATATATGTATAAATATATATACACACATAGGTGGCTTATTAGTTTCTGTCACACAAGTGGTTGCCTACTATAATATTCTGTACCTTTTTTTTTTATGCACTTAACATTTTAGCTTGGAGACCATCTGTGTATATTTGTAGAGGTTTTTAATGTTTTTGTTTCACTTCATTTTGCATTTCTTTATTTGTGTATATAAAGTAGGCTGTTTATATAAATCTTATTGGATAGCATTTAAAAAATTGAGGTATAATTTTTATATGCTAAAATGCACACATTAGGTATACAGTTTGAAAAAGGTAGACATCTATGTACTTCCCACCCCAGCCTAGGGATGAAACGTATCCGTTATGCCCGAAAGTTTTCTCCTGACCCTTTGAAGTTAATCCCTATAACCCTACCTGCCCACTGTACTCCTCAGTGACCAATGATTTGATTTTGGTCACCATAAGTTATTGTTACCTGTTGTAGAACTTGATATAAATAGAATCATACAGTCTGTACTCTTTTGTGTTTGGTTTCTTTTGTTCAGCATAATGCTTTTTGCAAGTCACTGTATCAATGTGTACTCTTTTATAGCTTGCTTTTTCACTTAATACTGGAGATTGTTTCATGTCAGTTTGTAAAGAGCTTCCTTTTTTTTTTATGGCTGCATAGAATTCCATTTTATAATGGAATTTAAATAGTGTGAGCATATTTGGGTTGTTTCCAGGCTTTGTTACAAAACAATACTGCTGCAGTGGATAATCTTGAAAGTGTATCCTTTTTTAAAGATTTATTTTATTTTTAGAGGGCGGGAGCAAAAGAGAGGGGTATGGTGGGGAGAGAGAGAGAGAGAGAGAGAGAGAGATAGAGAGAAAGAGAGAATCCCAGGCAGGCTCCACACTCAGCATGGAGCTTGACACAGGACTTGATCCCGTGACCCTGGGATCATGACCAGAGTTGAAATCAAGAGTCTGACGCTCAACTGACTTAGCCACCCAGGCACTCCCAAAGAGTATTGCTTTTGATGTTAGAGTATATCTGTAGGAACATTTTCTAAATGTGGAACTATGAGGTCAAAAGCTATAAATATCTGTGATTTTAATTGGTACTGCTACGGTGAAATGAAATCTTGAAGGGAAACCCCAGTTTACAGAAAGGTAGAGTTGCTCTGGAGACGGGATGGAAAGCTTAGAACTTAATATTCTGGTACCTCTTCTCCTGTAGCTTCTTATGAACCTCTGTAGAACTGGGCTTCTTCTGGTACAGACTAAAAATCTCTGGTCTTCAGGATGGAAAAGCAATAATTGCTTCTGGGGTGCACCTGGCTGGCTCAGGTGGTAGAGCATGTGACTCTTAACCTTGGGGTTGTGAGTTTGAGGCCTACATTGGGTATAGAGATTACTTAAAAATAAAATCTTTAAAAAAATCTTTAAAAAATTGTGCTTTTTTAAAATTGTTTTTGTTTTAGGGAACTACACTAAATATGAGTGCATTAAGATGAGAATGGGTTTTAATACTGTGCTATAAAAATATAAAACCCTGAGTGAACTTAAAAATCACAGTGTCAGGGGGTGCCTGGGTGGCTCAGTCTGTTAAGCATCTGACTTTAGTTCAGGTCATGATCTCACAGTTCATGAGTCTGAGCCCCATTTTGGGCTCTGTGCTGCCAGGGCAGAGCCCACTTGGGATCCTCTGTCTTCTTCTCTCTGCCCCTCCCCTGCCTGCGTGTGCACGTGCTCTCTCTCTTTCAAAAATAAAATAAACATTAAAAAAAAATCACAGTGTTAGTTGGTTCTACTTCTACTTACTGGTCATAAAACTGCTTGAGGCCAAGAGCTGTTGTTCTGTGTCCTGGAGTAATTGTTGACCTGTTTGATCGTGACAGTGTACTTTTGACTATTCTTCACTTGGTTCCCTTGCCTATAAGTTGAATTAAAGATATCTCTGAGTTAAGTATAATTTTTTGTTTTAATTCCTCTGAAATGATTTTTGTCAGTAGTAATCATACCTGCATGCCTCTGTTGTTATTGAAGTATTGCCCCGGAGGAGAGCTGTTTGACTACATAATTTCCCAGGATCGCCTATCCGAGGAGGAGACCCGAGTTGTCTTCCGTCAGATAGTATCTGCAGTTGCTTATGTGCACAGCCAGGGTTATGCTCACAGGGACCTCAAACCGGTAAGTGACTATCACAGATGCTCACCTGAGAGTTCAACGTCATTTACTAGTTTTTACTAGTGTTCTACAGGTTCTTTCTGTTTAGGGTCTATCTTGGCTTTGCTTCTTTTTTTTTTGTTCCACTGATAATGTATCACTTTTCTTTCTTCTCTTTTGACTGCCGGTAGGCTTTTTTGGATCTACCTAATTGTTGATATTCTGTATGTTTGTCAGTTGTGGGTGACATTATGAATGTCTTTGTAATCAACTGGGGAATATAAACTTCAGGATTTTATCTCTAGGAAAGAAGAGTTTTGAGTATTTTCTTTGAGAATATTGTCATTGAGTATTTTCCCTTTAATACTCTTTTCCTGACCTCATCTTCCTTTAATTTTAATTCCATTACATCTCAGAAAGGAATAGTTCAGTGGAATGAACAGTCTCTAATATTCAAGGACAGAATAAAAATGCAAATACTTTTAAGTCTGCAGGCTCTGACTAATATGGATGGTAGTGAACATGGGTTTTATGTTACTTGGTATTAGGACCAGGAATCTAGAATCGGTTGACAAAACATGGCAATGTTACTTTCCTTTTGCCTCTGTTTATACACAGCCCTCTGATTTGAGCTCATTCTTTTGGTTTGGCACACATTGTGTTTGCTTGTAGTTGAATCTCAGGGTACCACAGAGGGGATGGTTTATGCTGAAGTGTCTCAAGGGGAAGCAGAATAGTTCTTGCCATTCCTCCTCTTTCCCTTTCCTTACTTCTTGTCATTTCATTCTTTTTTAGTGATTTTCATTCTGTTGTTCCCAGGCTGCTTGGTATAAACGATCTTAAATCTTATCTATTGGTTTTGCTGCTGCCTGGACTGCATCACACAGAGCCTCCAGCAGCAGGGCCTGCAGGCAGAGAATGTAACTGTGACAGAGGGCTTTAGAAGAGTGGAAAGTGCTTCTTTTATGGAAGCAGAGGTCTGCGTTACATTTACTGAATTTGGAAAAGTGTAAAATATTTGTAACTTTGTTAGTGAAAAGCTAGATAGCTCTGTTGTCATCAGCCAGCTCCATTTGCATCATCCTCCAGCTTCTGTTGAATATCTAAGATGGCAGGCCTGTCTTGTTGCCAACGTGTGGTGCAAAGCTCAAGATGTCTGTAACCTTATTGGCCAAACTCCAGGAAAACCTTTATTCATCAAAGAAGAAACAATAGGGGCACCTGGGTGGCTTGGTCGGTTAAGCGTCTGACTTCGGTTCAGGTCATGATCTCACGGCCCGTGAGTTCTGTGAGTTCGAGCCCCGCGTCGGGCTCTGTGCTGACAGCTCAGAGCCTGGAGCCTGTTTCGGATTCTGTGTCTCGCTCTCTCTCTGCTCCTCCCCTGTTCATGCTCTGTCTCTCTCTGTCTCAAAAATAAATAAATGTTAAAAAAAAAAAAAAAGTAACTGCTTTCTAAAAAAAAAAAAAAAAAAAAAGAAGAAACAATAGAATGGGAAGGCCAAATAGATGATCCCCAGTCATCTAGACTCTCAAGTTCATTAACTGTACAACCAAAAATCAAAAGTGCAGCAATATATGCTGCTTCAGAAGTATTCATAACTGTTGAGGTAAAGGGGAAAAGAGGATAAAAAATCTCTGAAATTCCAACCAAAATATATTGTGTTTGTATCCTTTTATTTTTGTACTTTTTATAATGTTTGCTTTTGTCCTGAATATATATATATTGTATAAAGTATTTCCCCCCAAAAGGTGTCACTCCTTGAATAAAGTCCCACAGAATACTCAAGTTTACTTTCTATTTTTAAAAACTTACTATGGGAAATACTCCGGAAATAAATGTCTTATATGTGGAAAAAAAAAAATCTTGTTCATTTAGAAACTGTTTTTAGAAATGGCTAGAGGTAGGATGTGATATAAGGAAGTCAATATACAGTTATGAAAATATCTTTGTTTCCCCAGGAAAATTTGTTGTTTGATGAATATCATAAATTAAAACTGATTGACTTTGGTCTCTGTGCAAAACCGAAGGTAAGTACAGAAATAAAAATGTATTTATTTCCTTTGTAAATATACCTTTTTAGGGTATTATTTTGCACTGGCTTCCACTTAGCCTTTGTTGAGCGTGGTTGCATCCATTGAGAAGAATGTTAAATTGCATCCCCTTTAGAAGTTCTCTAGATGATTCGAATAGGTAGCCAAGATTGAGAACCACTGCTCTAGGTCCAGGGTTGGCCCTGCTGAAGCCCCCATGGATGTGCTGTGAGAGAATTTGCAGTGCTGAGGTGACATGAGGTCATTACAACATGAATTCTGAATTGATTCTATGTTTGCAGTTTGAGTATGTTGCCACTAGGTGAAGCTTTTGTTCGTTTAGATAGGAGTTTTGGGAATTTAGTGCAAATCTATTCTTTGTTATCCAAATGGTTCTATAACTAATAGTTATGTTTTGAGAGGCAATCCTCTTTCCTTATAAAAGAAGAAGGAAAAAGTCCATATGCACTATTAAATGTATATGGGTATATATTTCCTTAATTTGTAGCCCACAGTTAAGTACTGGTGTTCTCCAGTGTACCTTCTCTTTGAGGTGACTTTGAACTTTCCAGCTGCGCTGTCTGCAGAGCTCCTGTGTGACTGCCTGTTGGAGGCTTCCTCCTGAGTTCTCTAATGATGGTACTCACAATCTCTAAAATGAGCTGTCTACACTCATTAGGAATGTTGAAATTGCAGACCTGTCTTAGCCCTTTGTAGTCCCATGATTATTTCCTGCCCCAATCAGAATTAGCTAAATGCAAAGGGAAGCAGATTTTGCCCCTTCAGCTGAATGTCTGATTCTTTCTGATTTTCCTCTCCTTCCCTTGGCTCTTCAGAGATTGTCAGTGGAGCCTTGTGTCTGGGAGCCAAATGCTGTATGGCATTTTTTTGATCGGCAGTCGTATAAAGATAAAACATACTTTGAGCAGATAAACTGGTTTAAGTCATGTTCTCCACAGGAGGCAGTGGAGAAGGTTTGTGACAGACTCCATTAGCTTTTATTTATGGCTGCCACAGATTCGACCCACACAGACACCATCTGAGAAAGCAGCCTTGGCTGGGAGAGGATTGCCTCTGCTTTCTGCTGAGAAGTTCACTTCTGGGCACGTTGTTGCAGTTGTAAATGAAATTTCGCAGTTTCACAAGTCATTTGCCAGTTGTAGGACTACACAAATGTTGGGTAGTCGTATCATGTTCGTTATGTCTTGATATTTCTGTGCGAGAGCAGAGGATGTCGAGCAGATTCTCATTTTCACAGATCTGGAAGTTCAGGTGTTTTTTATTTGTGTTACAACTGGGTCTAGAAAACAGACTCCTAAGGCACTGTTCTATGTAGCAGATTCCTCTCTTCCCTCTAAGGAAAGAGAAACTTTTCTGTATTTGTAAAGATTTGATATTGGAGATAGAGTCCAGGAAAGAAATAGTCCTTTTTCTTGGAGTACTTGGGAGTGGGCAGACATGGGTGCTTGGATGTTTGTTAAACTGATTATTTTGTGAATGGATGTCTAGGAGAGTATGAACCTGACTTGACTGAGCTAAGGGGAAGAAGATTTTGTTCATGCCAGGTTGTAGTGGTATTGGAAATCCAGAGAAGAGTAAACTACACGTGTTTGCATGCATATATGCATGTATGCATATATGGGGTTGGCTGCACAGAGTCTCTCATTCTTTGAGATAATTCTTCATCTAGTTTCTCTCTGCTTGTGCCAAAAGAATGTTTATCAAGGTTTCAATTTCTTCAGGTCCGTAATTAAGGAGTATTTCATTTTTTCTTGTTGGCAGGGTAACAAGGATTACCATCTTCAGACATGTTGTGGGAGTCTTGCTTATGCAGCACCTGAATTAATACAAGGCAAATCATACCTGGGATCGGAGGTAATTATTCATTGATTAATTCAATATGTAATCAATATACATTTATTGGTGACCTGTAGTGAGTCAGACATTGTGCACTGGGGATATTACAATAAGGTAAGAAATAATCTTGTTAATCAAAGAGTTCAGTTTATTCAGAGAGTAAGACTTAAAGTAACACATGAAATGAATAACTTGTAATAAATATAATAATATATATTTTACTTATGAAGCAAAGGTATGTTTGCTTCATAATATATTTCTGGTGTCCTTGTTTTGGTTACTTTCATGTTAAAACAATACGTAGTTTAGACTGGTTAGCCCAGCCAGGTAGAGCACAAGGCCAGGGTTGCAGCCTCAGTTTTCAGAGATGCTTCCTGGTTAGCTCTGAGAAAACTTGGACTTTGTTCATAGCCAGATAGTTATCTGAGGCCAACAGTCCTTTGCAGGAGGCCCAGGCTCAGAAGGCCTGGGCACTGCCTGTTTTACTTACCATTAGCTACTGCGAGCCCGTCAGTCCTTTCTGTTCTGTGGAGTACTAATACTGCTAATATTAGTATTATAAGACAAAGTTGAGTTATCAAAAGCTCAGGAAATGCTGGATTGAATAATTTTTTTAGTTCAGGACATCTCTAGATCTCTAATATGTCCTCATCCAATGTGATCCTCTGGGAGGGGAGCATCACAGATAGCAGCTGGCCTTGATTTTACTTGCCTAGAGTCCATTTTTTATGTGCTGCATCTTTTGGAACTAGTGTTATGTTGGAGAAACCTTGACATATGCCCATTTACTTAATTGTAACAAGAGAAGATGGGAACTGACTTCTTTTGGTGACTTTTGATGTGGATATAATCTCAAACTTACAGAACAGTTGCAAATATGGAATGAGGAACTTCTGTATACATTTAGTCCTATTCACAGTTGTTGGCATTTTTTTTCATTCTGTTTGCTTTTTCATTCTCTTTCTATGTTTGTATATATGCATATTCTTTTCTTAACCAATTAAGAATAAGTTTTAGACATTATTCCCCTTGATCATTAAATACTATGTATATATTTCCTAAAAGCAAGGGCTTTCTCTTTTATACCTACACTATAGTTATCAAAATCGGGGATTTAACATTGATACAACTTATTTAATTCATAATTCATAGTCATGTGCTGTTAATTGTACCACTAGTGTCCTTAGCTATATTTTCCCTCCAGTCCAGGATTCAGTTCAGGATCACGTATTGCATTTAGTTGCTGTGCTCCTTTGGTCTGCTTTTTCATTTTATTAAAAAAAATTTTTTTTGAATGTTTATTATTTTTGAAGAAGAGAGAGAGACAGAGTGTGAGCAGGGGAGGAACAGAGAGAAAGGGAGACACAAAATCCAAAGCAGGCTCCAGGCTCCGAGCTGTCAGCACAGAGCCCGACACGGGGCTCAAACTCACAAACCATGAGATCATGACCTGACATGTCCGACCTGACAAGTCGGACGCTTAACTGCCTGAGCCACCCAGGCACCCCATCCTTTGGTCTTCTTTAATCTGGAAGAGTTCCTTATCCTTTATCTTACTTGACCTTGACATTTGTGAGGAATCCACTTATTTTGTAGAAAGTATCTCAATTTGAATTTATCTGATGCTTATGATTAGATTTAGCTTATGCCTTTTTGGCAGAAATACCACAAAGGTGATATTGTGGCCTTCTCAGTGCATCATAGGAAAAGGAACAAACTTTTACTGAGCATTTATTATAGTCCTGGAATCATGCTAGATCCTTTTCTTGTTCAGTTGTGGTATAAATAAATATTACATAAAATTTACCATCTTAATTTTCTTTTAACTATCTTAACCATTTTTAAGTGTACAGTTCAATAGTGTTAGGCACATTTAGGGGCACCTGGGTGGCTCAGTCGGTTAAGTGCCTGACTTCGGCTCAGGTCATGATCTCATGGTTGGTGAGTTTGAGTGACGCATCAGGCTCTGTGCTGGCAGCTCAGAGCCCAGAATGTGCTTCGGGTTCTGTGTCTTCTTCTCTCTGTCTGCCCCTCCCCTGCTGATGCTCTGTCTCCCTCTCTCTCTCAAAAATAAATAAATAAAAAAAAGAAATAGTGATAGGCACCTTTATATTGTGCAAACAATCTCCAGAGCTCTTTTCATTTTGCAAAATGCAACTCTATACCCATTAAATAATTATTCTATTCTTCCTTCCTCCCACCACTGGCAGCTACCCTTCTACATTCTGTCTACATGAATTTTACTACTCTAGGTACCTTATATAGTGGAGTCCTACAATATTTGTCTTTTCATGACTGGCTTATTTCACTTCACACAGTATCCTCAAGACTCATACATGTTGTAGCATGTGTCAGAATTGTTTTCCTTTTTTTTTTTTTTCAAACATTTGTTTATTTTGGGAGAGAACATGCATGTGCCCAGGGGAGGGGCAGTGAGAGAG
Organism: Felis catus; assembly: GCF_018350175.1. NCBI lineage: Eukaryota > Metazoa > Chordata > Mammalia > Carnivora > Felidae > Felis > Felis catus. The sequence continues at coordinate 58,176,624 of NC_058380.1, forward strand.
GGAGAGAGAGTCTCAAGCAGGTTCCGTGCTGTCAGTGCAGAGGCTGACATGGGGCTTGAACCCACAAACTGTGAGATCATGACCTGTGCGGAAATCAAGAGTCAGATGCTTAACTGGTGGAGCCAACCAGGCGTCCCAATGCTAGATGCTTTTTATAATTTTCTTTTTTTTTTTTTTTTTTTAATTTTTTTTTCAACATTTATTTATTTTTGGGACAGAGAGAGACAGAGCATGAACGGGGGAGGGGCAGAGAGAGAGGGAGACACAGAATCGGAAACAGGCTCCAGGCTCTGAGCCATCAGCCCAGAGCCTGACGCGGGGCTCGAACTCACAGACCGCGAGATCGTGACCTGGCTGAAGTCGGACGCTTAACCGACTGCGCCACCCAGGCGCCCCCTATAATTTTCATTTAAATGAAATCCAAAAATCCTTTGGAGTGAATACTGTTAATCATTTCATTAAGGTAAGAAGTTGAAGAAACTGAGGCTCAGAAATTAAGTGCCTTTGCAAGGTCACACACCTGGTAAACAACAGGTCAAGATTTGAACTGAGGGAGGCTTTACTGCATACCTGTACATTCTCTTTCTCTCTCTCTTCTAAATTATATGGTGATTTTTTTTAAGTAGGCTCCACACCCAATGTGGTGCTTAAACCCACGACCCTGAGATCAAGAGTCACATGCTCTACCAACTGAGCCAGCCAGGCACCCCAATAATTTTTAATAGAATTTTAAAAGCATTTTTAACCACTTTTATTTTAATTTTTTAAAAGTTTATTTATTTTGAGAGAGAGAAAAAGAAGGAGGGGCAGAGAGAGAGAGAGAGAGAGAGAGAGAGAGAGAGAGAGAGAGAGAGACGGAGAATCCCAAGCAGGCTCCATGCTGTCAGCACAGACTCCCCCTACACTGACTTGATCTCATGGTCTCATGAGATCATGACCTGAGCTGAAACCAAGAGTTGGATGCTTAGCCAGCGGAGCCACCCAGGTGCTCCTTTCCTTATCTTTTTGTTTAACCTCAGATATAACCTCTCTGTTGACCTCTTCTTGTGGCATTTGATGAGGCCATGCTAGCCCAGTATTTCCTGTGCAGCCTCTTTGCTTTGAATTGAACACCCTGGTCAGGGGTGCCATACTATCTAGGCTGAATTTATAGATCAATTATTTGACATCTCTGAGTCGTAAATAGTTAATTTCTGACCTCCTGCAACTGGGAAGAAAAAAATGAGGTGTTTGCCTGAAAGTAGATCATTCACTTGGGGCATCTTAATAATTTGATGTGACTTGGTAGACAGGACTAGGCATTAGATTTGGGTTACTTAGTATAGGTATTACTTAGATGTGATGCAGCTTGAGTTATTTTAACTCTTGTTTCTCTCCTCTTCCTATCCCTCCTGCCTTAAAAAAAAATGCTGCTCTTTTTACCTCTTAAAATTTTCCTAAGTCTCAAGTGATAGTGGGAGCTGTGATTTCTCCTCAGTCAGCAGCCGTGTCATTATTGACTAAGGCCAAATACCGCTTGAATTAGTAGTTCGTGCTTAGGACTCACGGGACACATGGATATCTTATACAAAGGTTAAGCTCCTTTCTGGGATTTTGAGATTTGTAGGGGTGTTTGTGCTGGCAGGCTTATTTCTAGCTTCTATATTTGAGAAGTCAATCGTTGAACTTTATTAAGTTTTCTTTACGTAGCGAGGAATTTACAGCACAGCTTAGTTACATTTGTAGATTATCAGTAGTAAATTTTAAGGCTTGTTTTGACATCCTCATGCATGTTTATATAACCCTCAACAGCACTACAGAATTGTCTTTCAGAATCAGAGACCTTGCCTCATCTCCTTTCTTTTTTTTTTTTTTTTAAATTTTTTTTTTTTAACATTTATTCACTTTTGAGAGAGAGAGAGAGACAGAGGGTGAGCAGGGGAGGTTACAGAGAGAGAGAGACACACAGAATCTGAAGCAGACTCCAGGCTCTGAGCTGTCAGCACAGAGCCCGACGTGAGGCTTGAACCCATGAACTGCAGATTCATGACCTGAGCCCAATCAGATGCTCAACCAACTGAGCCACCCAGGTGCCCCCTCATCTCCTTTCTTATCATACCCAATCCAGCCCAGCCAACTGGGAATTATTTTCTATTGAACATTACAATCCAACACTGGGAGAGAGTGCACTGAACTAAAAGTCGGGAGACCTACCTGGGTGGCCTGCCATTGACTGGGTGACTTTGAACAAGCCTTCCTTTCTGGGCTTTAGGTTCCTTGTCTGTAGAATGAAGCAGGTTGAATTGGATGATCTCTGCACCTTTTTTCAGCTCTGTGAAGATTCTGTTAAGTGTACTATCGCTTAATATGTCTGTAATATGTTCTCAATTTTTAAAAAATTATTTCTTTCTCCCACTCAGGCAGATGTTTGGAGTATGGGCATACTCTTATATGTACTTATGTGTGGCTTTCTACCATTCGATGATGATAATGTCATGGCTTTGTACAAGAAGATTACGGTGAGTGTTACAAGGCATGCATAGAATTTCACTGTAATAGTTCTGTTAACTATTTGCTTCTATGTATAAGGCAAAAACAGGCAGAAGTAATGTATGCTGTTAGAAGTCAAGATGGTGGTTACACTTTGGAGGAGGGGAGTGACTGGAAGAGGGGTATGGAGGGGGATTCTGTTCTTTCTTGATCTGGATGTTGGTTATGTGTGTGTATTCAATTTTTGAAAACTTGCCATGGTGGACCCTCAATACATATACTGTTCTGTATGTATATTATACTTCTGTAGTAAAATGCTTAACAGAACAAAAACAAATGGGAACACAAACATGGAAGATGATTTTTCTGGTAACAGTTTTTACTTTGTATCCTGAAATGATACCTTAGTAAGTTACTGTGTTAAATCACATTTTTCTGTTGGGTTCTGATAAAATAAGAAACTGCTTCTTTTTGAAGGTAACATTTGGCTTTAAGGTTTAATAAAACCATAGTTAAGAGTGCTGTAGGCTTTGTTAAAATCATATATATCAGAGACAGAAAGATTTGTGGTTGTGGGGCTTGGGGATGGAGTGGCAGTGGGGAGTAACCCTTAATGAACACAGGGTTTATTTTGGGGGTGATGAGAACATCCTGGAATTATATGGTGGTAATGATTGCACAACTTTATGAATATAAAAACTAAAAATCACTGAATTGTATACTTTTAAAGGGTGAATTTTATGTTTGTGACTTAAATTCAATTTAAAAAACCCCTCAAAACCATATATACCAAGGAAACAGTAAAATTCATTTTAAAGATTTAACATTCAAAGCAAGCTAACACAAGATATGTAAAGAGGAAGAAAGAACACCATTTTGTATCCCTGGCAAACCAGGATCAGACCAACAGGGCAACTTCTCTGTGTGTGACTTGAATTCAGTTCTGTTGAACAAATATTTCCTGAAGGTTTTCTTTGTATAAGATACTGGAAGGCATGAACAAGAATCTGTGAAACTTGATCATTGTCCACCAGGGCCTGATTTCTTGTTGGAGACAGATACAAGGCTATCTAAAAAGGACAAAGGGTCAGGGATGCCATATTATTACAGAGATATAAATGAATGTAATACAGGAATGGGTGAGGGGTTTGGGACAACATGTTAGAGGAAGTGAGGTTTGAGCAAGGCTTTCATAAGGGGTAGAAGTGCTTCAGAAAGGGATGTGGGAGAGAGCGTGTTTGGTAGAGTAGACAGTATGAGCAAAGACAGAGGATAGGAGAAGCATGGGGGAAGATGGTCGGATATTTTATGTGGCTGGACCACTGGGTCTCTAGCACCCTTTAGGTAGGGAGACTACCTAAATCAACTCACATTTTGGGGACACAGTACACTGAATTGAAAGTGGTAGTCCCAGTTGGGACATTGCTTGCCCTATAGAACAAGTTTAAAGGCACTGAGTTCAATCTTCAATTTTTAAAAAAAAACAAATTTTTTTTTTCAACGTTTATTTATTTTTGGGACAGAGAGAGACAGAGCATGAACGGGGGAGGGGCAGAGAGAGAGGGAGACACAGAATCAGAAACACGCTCCAGGCTCTGAGCCATCAGCCCAGAGCCTGACGCGGGGCTCGAACTCCCGGACCGCGAGATCGTGACCTGGCTGAAGTCGGACGCTTAACCGACTGCGCCACCCAGGCGCCCCCAATCTTCAATTTTTAAATTTACTTGACTTAATAGTTGTTTCCTATATCTCCTTCTCCCAGAAAAACCTTTAAAATCTATGCCAAAATTAGAAATGGAATTGTAGTAGTTTCAACTCCTCCAAGGCTAGGAGTTCTAATTCTGCAGAGTCAAACGGAAGTTAGGTCGACATAGCTGTTACCACTGCTTTGGGGAACTGTGTGTATACGCTTCTTCTTGGGAAGGAGAGATGGATGAGGCAGGAGGCTGGAGGCCAGCTTCCTGGGGCTGGCTGGGGTAGCCAAGACAGCCTGTATTTCCTCCCATCCCCTCTCAAGAAGCCTGCCCTAAGCTTCGCAGGGTAGCAGTTGTTGCTTTGGCTGAACTCGCTCACTGTGGCCGCAGTTCTGACTACACAGAGCCACACCCTACTGTGTCAACAGCAGGATACGGGAGAGAGTAGCGTTAGGATCGCTTCGTAGCCTCAGCTTGCTTTAACAGAAGTAGAGTGGGAAGGAGGCTGGTCTTTGGGCAGCTCAGCAACAATTTTCCAGTTACGCTTTTTTAGAAAAATATTAGGTTGGCCTCTTCAATTATTCACTCTTTTTGCTACTCTTTTCTGTAAAGCAGAGCTATGTTTCTCACTCTGAAAATAATTTTAGTATTATAAGCTACTAGTATATTTTACTACATTCTTTTTTTGGGCATTCCATGTCAGAGAAATAAGCTGACAGACAAATTTCTCCAAAGATGAACTGGAATTGGATCTGTTAGGTGGTGTAGCATGAAATCTTACACCTTTTAGAATTCTAGAAGGTGTGGGGACACATAATCATAGAATTGCACTGTTGGAAAGGATCTTATAAATCATGTTTTCTCACCTCTGCTTTTTGTTTCATATTTAAATCTTGACTAAAACATCTGCCTTAGCTTTGTCCATGTAATTTCTCTCAGGGTGGGGGAAGCCTTAGATACTGGATGTAGAACGGTGGTTCACAACACTGGCTGCACATTAGCCTCACTTGGCTGCTTTAAAATATATTGGGTCCAGCCCTCAGAGCAATGAAATCAGAATCTCATTGGTATTACTAAAATCCAGGATCTCTGCTTTCTGTCTGTGGCCAGAATTTGGCAAGTTACTTTGCCTTTCTGAGCCTTAGTTTCTTCCCCTATAAAATGGGTAGAATGATAGTTTTTACGGTATAGGGTTGTTAGAGTTAAATGAGTTAAGCCATGCACAGTATTTAGAGTAGTGCTAAGTAAATGTTAGCTAGTATTACTAACATACCTGTCTAAATTTGGTTTGCCGGTATTTTGTCCAGGACTTAAAATTTGTTCAGAGATTAAGATGTACTTTTCTTTCTCAAACTGTTTTATTTGTTTGTTTTTGTTTTCAATGTTTTATTAGCCACATAAAGTTAATTGAAGGGTTTTCTCCCTTTTACTGGTTTTTTTTTTTTTTTTTTTTTTTTGGCGGGGGGGGGAGAGTTTAAAATTAGTACTTTTAGTTCCTTTGGTATCTTTTGGAATGTGCTTGTAAGTCCATCTCCACCAGGGTCTTCTTTTTTTTTTTTTTTTTTTTAAATTTTCTTTTTTCAACGTTTTTTATTTTATTTTTGGGACAGAGAGAGAGACAGAGCATGAACGGGGGAGGGGCAGAGAGAGAGGGAGACACAGAATCGGAAATAGGCTCCAGGCTCTGAGCCATCAGCCCAGAGCCTGACGCGGGGCTCGAACTCACGGACCGCGAGATCGTGACCTGGCTGAAGTCGGACGCTTAACCGACTGCGCCACCCAGGCGCCCCATCCACCAGGGTCTTCTTTATGGGAAGCTTTTGAAATAGTGTCTAAGTCTGATCAGAAACTTTCCAGTGGCTGGTTTTTCATCTCACTCCAAGTATAAGCCACAGGTTGCGCTGTAGGCTTCATCCCTTGTGAACTGGCCTCCTATTAACCTCCGTGCCCTCATCACCTACTATTCCCCTCCTCACTTGCTCCATGTACCTGTACTCCTTGTTTCTTTTCTTCCCTCAGTGGTTACTTGAATGTGCCAAGCATGCACCTGCCTCAGGGCATTTGCACTTGCTCTTTCTTTCACCTGAAATGGTTTTCTCCCATATGGTTGCTTTGTGCTCTCCTTTCCTTCAGGTCTCTATTTGAATGTTCTTTAATTAGAAAGGCAACCCTACACTGTATATTAACTAACTTGAATTTAAATAAATAAATTAAAAAAAATAGGCAACCATTCATGTGTGTTTGTTTGTACTTTTGTTAGTTTATTTCTTTTTTTATTCATTCATTCAGTATTCTTTCAACTTTTGAAACAATTAGATATTTATTGAAAACCTAATCTGTGCAGGCATTTTCTAGATACTTGGGATATATCACTGAGTAAAACAGATGGAAGATCCCTGCCTTCATGGAGTTTATATTCTGGTGGTAGGGATATAGAAAAAAACAATAAACACACTAAATAAGTAAATTATATTAAAAGATGCTACTTGCTTTGGGAAAAAGAAAAAAAATTGAGCAGGGTAAAGAGTAATCAGAACAGATTGGGGAGGTATGGAGGAAAAGGGGGGCAAGTTGCATTATTAAATATTAAGGTGGTCAGAATAGTCCTCACAGAGGTGAGATTTGAGCAAGACTTGAAGGAGGTGAGAGTGTTAGTCAGTGGATATCAAGGAGGAGAATGTTTCAGGCAGAAGATTGGCAAAGACCACTAGCTAGAAGCACCTACTGTAGTCCAGGGAGGGCAAGAGGGCTGGTGTGATGGACTGAGAAATCAGGAGAGTCGTAGGAAATGAAGTCTCAAGAAATAGGATATCCAATTGTCATTGGGCTTCATAGCATGTCATAAGGACTTTGGCTTTTTCTCTAAGTGAAACAGGGAGCCATTGGAGGAATTTGAGAAGGGTGATGTCTGGTTTAGGTTTTAATAGGATCATACTGGCTACTGTAGGAAGCAAAAGAGAACTAGGGAGACCAGTTAGGGTATTATAGTAATATCCTACAGATAAGAGATGGTGGTGAGAATGGTTGGATTCTGGGTTTCTTTTATATTAAAAAAATGTATTTAATTTAAAATGTAATTAAAAAAATTTTTTTGTGGGCGCCTGGGTGGCACAGTCGGTTAAGCGTCCGACTTCAGCCAGGTCACGATCTTGCGGTCTGTGAGTTCGAGCCCTGCGTCGGGCTCTGGGCTGATGGCTCAGAGCCTGGAGCCTGTTTCCGATCCTGTGTCTCCCTCTCTCTCTGCCCTTCCCCCATTCATGCTCTGTCTCTCTCTGTCCCAAAAATAAATAAACGTTGAAAAAAAAATAAAAAAAAATTTTTTTTTTGTTTATTTACTTTGAGAGAGAGAGAGAGAGAGAGAGAGAGAGAGAGAGAGAATCCCAAACGGGCTCCATGCTCAGCACGGAGCCCAACATGGGACTCAATCCCACAACTGCAAGATCATGACCCTGGGCCAAAATTAAGCACTGAACCACCAAAAAATTATTTTCGCTTTTATTTTTTTAAATGTATTTATTTTTTTAAATGTATTTATTTTTGAGAGAGAGCATAAGCAGGGGAGGGGCAGAGAAAGATGGAGACACAGAATCCGAAGCAGGCTCCAGGCTCCGAGCTGTCAGCACAGAGCCTGATGCAGGGCTCAAACCCATGAAACCGTGAGATCATGACCTGAGCCAGAGTCAGATGTCCAACCAACTAAGCCACCCAGGAGCCCCCCAAAATTATATTTATTTATTTATGTATTTATGTATGTATGTATTTTTAATGTTTATTTATTTTTGAGAGAGAGAGTGAGACAGAGCCTGAGCAGGGGAGGGGCAGAGAAAGAGGGAAACACAGAATCAGAAGCAGGCTCCAGGCTCCGAGCTGTCAGCCCAGAGCCCGATGTGGGGCTCGAACCACAAACCATGAGATCGTGACCTGAGCCGAAGTCAGACGCTCAACCAACTGAGCCACCCAGGTGCCCCCAAAATTATTTTTAAATTAACAGAGTAAAATTTACTTTTTGTGTATGTGTACAGGTCTACAAATTTTAACATGTATCTAGATTCGTTTAACCACCACCACAGTCATGACACATGTTTAGACTAGTCTATAGTCTTTTGAAGGTATAGGTAACATGATTTGCTGATAGATAGGATGGGAGAAATAACCTGAGCGATTAGAAAGTTGGAGCTTCCATGAACTGAGATGGGGAAGACTCTTGGTAGAGCAGGTACAATCAAGAGCTCAGTTTTGGACACAAAAAAATGTGCCCAATTTGTCTAATTTCTCGAAGTTATTGGTATAAAGTTATTTACCTGTGACAGAGTATCAGAATTTTATGTACTTTTTCTGCTTATACATATAAGGAATTATGTATTTTATCTCTTTATGCTATTCCCTTTCCAGTTTTTTCCCACAGATGGGAGCATACAACAAACACTGCTCTGCATCTTGTTTTCCTCCCTTCCCAGTGGGTCTTGGAAATCATACCCCTTCAGAACAGCTCAGAATAGAATCGAGGTATATACATATACCTTAATTTTTTTAACCAGTCCTAGGTTAATGGACATTTTTTCCAAGTAGTCATTTTTTGTACATTGTGAATAGATCTGTAAGAAAATTCCCTGAAGAGTTTCTGGGTTAAAGGGTATGTGAATTAGTAATTTTGATAGATATTTCTAAATTGCTTCCTGATGAAGTTCTATCAGTTTTAGCAAGCATGAAAATGCATGTTTCTCTATATCCACATCAGTAAAGTGTACCTTTTTTTTTTAAGTTTCTTTATTTTGAGAGAGAGCAAGAGTGAGTGCATGCACAAGTGGGGGAGGGGCAGAGAGAGAGGGAGAGAGAGAATACCAAGTAGGCTCTGTGCTGTCAGCTCAGAACCCAACATGGGGCTCAGTCTCACAACTGTGATATCATGACCTGAGCCAAAATCAAGAGTTGGATGCTTAATCAACTGAGCCACCCAGGTGTCACTGAGGCTGATTTTTAACAATAATGTGCATAAATCTGTATTTCAAATAGTCTTGGTAATTTCAGGGTTCGAGACAACTTGTTAGATTTGTTTAGGTCTTTTTTTTTTTTTTTTTTTTTACTTTGTGTTTTGGCTGGTGGGCTTACACTAACCATTGAGGTGTTAACTCTGGTATTGTTCACTTGTGCTTATATTCCTAGTCTTTAATCTGTGGGTTTTTTTTTTTTTTTACAAGAATCTTTATAAGCCATTTGGCTATTTTGTGAGGATTTAGTTTAAATTAAGTACTATGAGCTGTAATTAATTTAACTGGGCTCAGGTAAAGCACAGTACTTTGCAGTATATGGAGAGTGGTGCAAGATGGAGCCACTCTCTGTCTGATGTCACTCTCAGTCAAGGAAGAATTACCATATATTATAGGTTATATAGGACTAGTGAAGGTGCCAGTGCCAAATGATATAGCAAATATTAATAAAGAGTAATTTTTGTTTTTAGATAGAATATGAATATAAATAGAAGTCCTAATACACTCTTCCCACATCTTACTGTATCTTTTTTGTATGTAAATTTTTTAATTTTCATTGCTTACAAATAGTATTTTGTCTTGACTTTTTTCCATACCATTATTTATTTAGTTATTTTTATTGAATTGTAATTGATGTACAATATTATTAGTTTCAGGTGTACAACATCATGATTTGACCTTTGTATATATTGCAAAGTGATCACATCAATAATTCTAGTTATCATCCATGACATACAAGTTAATACAATATTATTGCCTGTATTGCCCATTTTGTACATTACATGTACTTATATTACATGTACATTACATGACTTATTTTAAAACTGGGAGTTTGTACTTCTTGATCTCCTTCACCCATTTTGCACTCTCCCTCAAGCAGCTCTCCCCTCAGGCAACCATCCATCTATTCACTGTATCGATGAGTTGGGGTTTTGTTTTGTTTTGTTTTGTTTTGTTTTTTAGATTTAAGTAAAATCATACAATGTCTTTCTGTGACTCATTTCATTTAATGTAAAAACCTCAAGGTCAATGCTGTCACAAACGGCCAGATTTCATGCTTTTTTATTGCTGAGTAGTATTCCATTGCATGTGCATGCACACACACACACACACACACACACACACACACACACACTCTTTATTCATCTGTTGATGGGCACTTAGGTTGTTTCCATATCCCTGCTATTTGCTAATTGCAAATAATGCTGCAGTGAACATAGGGGTAAATATATCTTTTCCAATTAGTTTTGTTTTTGTTTTCTTTGGGTAGACACCCAGAAGGGGAATTATTGGATCATGTAGTAGTTCTGTTTTTCATGTTTTGAGGAGCCTCCATATTGTTTTCTATGGTGGTTGCACCAGTTTATATTCCCACCAATGCTGTACTTTTTTCTACATCCTTACCAAAACTTGTAATTTCTTGCCTTTTAGGTAATAGCTATGTTGACAGATGTAAGGTGATATTTCATTATGGTGCATGTGTACTTGAGACAGATGTGTATTTTGCTGTTGTCGGATAGAATGTTCTATATATGTCTGTTAGGTATATTCAAATGTACCTGACAACAAATGTCTGTTGTTCAGATCTACAGTTTCCTTATTGAATATCTATCTGTCTTTATGATCCACACAGTGATGAGATTTGGGGTATTAAAATCCACTACTATTGTATTTCTGTCCATTTATCCCTTCATGTCTGTTAGTATTTGCTTTATAAATTTAGGTGCTTCTGTTTTAGATGCACAAATAGTTCAGTTGTTATATCCTTTTGTTGGGATTGACCTCTTTACGTAATGTATCTTCTTACATTCCTTCTGGGGTGCACATGCCCCACCTTTGAAGACCACCATTCAGGGAGAATGGATGGTTGACTCTATATATTCTTTTTTTTTTTTTTTTTTTTTTTTTTTTTAAGCTTAAGAGAGGGGGGAGGGGTAGAGAGACAGGGAGAGACAGAAAATCCTAAGCAGGTTCTGCACTGTCCACGCGGAGCCTGATGCGGGGCTTGAACTCACGAACCATGAGATCATGACCTGAGCTGAAATCAAGAGTTGGATGCTTAATCGACTAAGCCACCCAGGCACCCTGACCCTATATATTCTTTAGTAGACCCTCAATTAATCCCTCTCAGCCAAGTTATTGAGTGTGTCAGTAAATTAGGGATTATCGTCTCTGGAAATTTCCTGAAGTTATGGCTATGCTAAGGGCAAAAGTGACTGTCAGTATAACCAGGGCTAGGATTGACATTCTTTTGTGAACATGGAGTCTTCTAAGGATACTTGGATTCATGATAATGACTGTTTGGGAATTTCAGTAAGACATTATGCCATAAAGGATCACTACAATGATTTTATCCAGGAAAAGGTTTGAATTCTCACCTTGGCTGTACAAAGTCTTAATAAAGATATCTGACTTTGAAAAGTCTAATTTCTATATACTCCGTAGATAATACACCTAGTAAAACAAAATGAGGTACTGTATGGATTTACCAACTATAAACTTTAATTTTAGAATAATTATATCTCTTCTTTATAGTGATGAGTATACAAGCTGTAATCTTTGATTTGCAATGTTAAAACGATGTAATCCACATGTAAGGACATTACTTGGCAGGAGGGCATGCATTCAGCTCTTCCAAGTAATATCCAGCCATTAGGGGCAAGTTAAACAGAAGAGATAGGTGGGCCAAGGATTGAGGGGGGGATATATTGTTGTCTTATCCTATTGGAAAATACTGGTTGATCTGTCAGGAAATTTTTCCTACGGACCCTGACTCAAGTAAGTAGCATGATGCAAAATCCTTACAGATATGTGAATAGCTGGGAATCTGTGTTGCAGCTTAACTTATTCCTGTCTAGGGTGCTAAAGGCAAGGAAAGGTTGGTTGAAACTTCAATCAGTCTTCTTGGCCAGGTGATATAAAGTAGAGGATGGCAAACTATGCTACAAGCCAAGTCTGGCCCACCACCTGTTTGTTTAAATAAAATTTTTATTGGAACATAGCCATACCTATTTGTTTATGTGTCATCCGTGGCTGCTTTTGCACAACAGTGGTGGAGTTGAGTAGTTGTGACAGAGATTGTATGGCTCACAAAACCAAAAATATTTACTATCTGTCCCTTTTCAGAAAAAGTTTGCTGACTCCTGGCTTAGTTGTAGTGACCTGTAGCAGAATGATCTTTCCCAGAGCCTGCTTGGTCTTTTCCTAGAAAATTGGTCTGAAATGCCCAGGCTTGTAGCTTATCAAGAGCTGACATTTAGTTAGTTCTTTTTATAGTGAGACATTTAGTTGATTGTTTTTATAGTGAAAAACAAAGCATATATGGTAAAATGCTAAAACAGTACTAAGAAGTATATAGTTAAACCCCAAAACATCCTGCTCACCTAGCCCTCTGTTTTCTTCCACAGAGACAACTAGTTAGAAATTTCTTCTATACATTTATAAGAATTATTTGTACTTATGCAAATCTTTATATATCTGTATATATCCTTTGGGATTACATAATCTGCACAGTGTATGGATCTTGCCCCCTCCTCCTCTTTAATTTTAATACTTTACTTTGAAGATTGTTTCATATTGGTACTTAGCAGCATGTGTAGGTTTTCATTGTTTGTTTAATGGCTGCATAGTATTTATTGTGAAATTTCCTTTATTCTAAGTTTGTGGACGTCATTTAAAAAGTTTTTTAATTACACAAGTAGTGTGTGAAAACATTCTCCGTATAAAGAACTAACACATCACTGGTAACTGAAGTTCTCTTGGCCTCTCACATAGGTAATTACAGTTAACACTTTGGTTCTTCCAGATGTTTTATTTCTATTTGTAGTCATTTATATTTTTTTCTTAACGTAAATTGTATCATACTGATATTATTTTATATTTGTCTTTACTCAATATTGTATGTGCCATTGTACATATAATATTAACTCATTTTTACAAATAGTTTAACCATTTTCTTGTTGAACATTTTAGGTTATTTTCTAATTTTTTCACTAATATAAGTGATGCTCAGTGAGCATCCCTGTGCATATCTTCTTGCATGTGCGTACTGAGTAGTAGAATTGCTGGATCCTAGGGTATGACATTTGAAAACTTAACAGATATTGTCAAATTGTGCTCCAGCCTTTTTTTCCCCACATTACACTTCCACCAGCAGTGGTTGAGAGTAGCTGTTTCCCCATGCTATCTTTAACATTATTATTTATAAAAATTTTGGATATTTATAAAACTTTTGGATCTTGGTCAGTTGAATGGGTGAAAATGGCATTTGATTTTTTTAAAATTTATGCTATCTGATGTTTTATTCATGTCTTTAGTAATTAGAGTTTGAACAGAGTTCCCATATATTCCTCACCCAGTTTTCCTATTATTAACATCTTACATTACTATGGTACTTTGTTACAACTAAAAAACCAATGGTGGAATATGACTATTCACTAAACTGTTTACATTATTTCTGTTTCACTAGTTTTTCCCTATGTCCTTTTTCTGTTCTAGGATTCTTTCAGAACATCATATTATATTTAGTTATCATATCTTCTTTTTTTTTTTAATTTTTTTTTTCAACGTTTATTTATTTTTGGGACAGAGAGAGACAGAGCATGAACGGGGGAGGGGCAGAGAGAGAGGGAGACACAGAATCGGAAACAGGCTCCAGGCTCTGAGCCATCAGCCCAGAGCCTGACGCGGGGCTCGAACTCACGGACCGCGAGATCATGACCTGGCTGAAGTCGGATGCTTAACCGACTGCGCCACCCAGGCGCCCCTAGTTATCATATCTTCTTAGCCCTCTCTGATCTGTGATAGTTTCTAGGGATCTTTTATTTTTAAATAAATAACGACTTATTTATTTTAAAACAAGTAATTTGTTGTCCTAAGACTTCTTACTCAATAGTCCATCACTTTCCTATTGATTTTAAAGGATAGTTTTATTATATATT